>NC_135744.1:11877500-12182500 GCF_041903045.1 Epinephelus lanceolatus | reverse complement strand
TCATCACACCATCTCTGTTAGCCTATCACCTTTCTGCTTCTTGTTTTAAATATGGTTCTCTTCCTGCTCTTCCTGTAGTTCTTTCATGCTGCAGTTGTGCACACCCTCCACCTCCCTCTCGCTACCAAGTCTTTGCACATTCATCAGCCTCATCAGCCTCATCAGCCTTCAGTCTACGAGTCATCAGCCACCATGACCACCAGTGTCTGGACTCCATGGGCGATTTATCTCACTGCTGCTCAGAAGCCGCTTGGTTGCAAATCTCCCTTGGGAGTCCAAGTGCTAAAGACTATCACATCATCTGTGAATGTGTACACCTCCAATCTGTATTAAACAATCATCTTTATTTCATTCACCTCTCTCCTTGCTGAAATGCAGGTATTTTTTACAACTTTAAACCATCATTGTGCAGACAGGACAACAGTGATGTCCCACAGACGTTTCTCTACAGTGAGACAGAAACAGGAAAATGAACTGCAGCTGAAGTGATCTTGTTCCTTTTGGCCCTGACGCTGATTTATTTGACCCACTGACACTGAACCTTCACATCCACGTACCACATGGATTCTGTATGTGAAGTGTTGCCATGGAGACGAAAGGACACCACAACATGTACCTGAGAGGTATGTTAAAAATGAGGGTGTATTTAAAGAAACCTTTTCATGATGCCATGACTGCTTTCTCTTTTTGTTGAGGTGGCGGAGTTGCGCTACCTTTTTATTTTTTTCGTTTTTTTTTCATTTTCCGTTGTTGTATCGGTCCCCCTTGAAAATGAGATGATGCATCTCAAGGGGTTTATCCTTAATAAACTTTGAACTAACTATCTATTTTTTGACCTCTTTTATTTTATAAATTTAGTTCAAAGAAGTATTCCACTGCTGGAGAGACGGTCTTTTCATCAAACTGGTCTGTCTATACAGAAATTGGTGCTACATGACCAGAGACAGCAGAGAAAAGGGGCTGTGGTGTGACGTCACACAATAAACAGATAAATAACACTAAATAAATACAAATAATAAAACATCTAGTAACAAAACCTGTATAAAATGTATGGTAAAAAAAAAAAATAGTCAATGTAATATATTAAAATTGAATTAAATAAAATAAGAGTATAACCAAAATACAAAATGCATCTGATAAAAACATCTGTATAAAATCAAACACTGTAGATGAGAAGAGGCCAGCATCGAGGTGATAGAAAATACAACATGGTTGCAAAGATAAATGTGCATTCCATCAGCTACAAACCTAGAATGCAAAAAATTAAATAAAGTTTACTGTACATTTAGTGTCACTTAAAGTCCAGAGGAGAGCAACTTTCCACCAGTAAATATCGATAGATCGTTATATTTTGATGTATTCGGCTCAATGAGGGCAGTTATAGGACAAACAGCCAAAACTGGGTTTGCTGTGTTTTTAGTGCAGCAGTTTCATCACAAAGAATGTCATCCATGTGGTTACAATGCCTGTTATGCAGGATTTATAGGCCACTTCTGTGTCGAATCCATAGCCTGACGTGCACCTGCCCAAAAATGTAACTACATGTCACAGCGACACAGACCTCCTGTCTTTTTTTGTATGCTTAAACTATTTCCCTCAGTGGAAGCAAAACTTTTATTTACTTTAATTTCACAGTTAAGAAACAATAAATTGTGAAGAAATAAAGCCTCCACAAAAATAGCGTTTTAAGTCTTGTGTGTGATTTATCCTGACTTCATATGAGCAGAGGAAATCTCTGCTAGCTGCTAGGCTAATTTATACAATGTAAAAAGCCATAGGCTTGTGCTAATAACGTTAACATGTTGTATTTGTGGGGAAAATGTGTCCAGATAAAGACAAGTGTTTGTCTGTGAATGCTGTGAGTTATAGTGAAGCTGATTTGTGTACTTGTGTTTGAAATTGTCTCTATTAAGCCATGTTTAATGTGTGTTTAATGTGTGTCTAATGCATGTTTAATGTGTGTTTAATGTGTGTTTAGAATCAACTAAACTTTACAGCACTCCACAGAAACCTCGCCAGTGAAACAGACACACCACCCCAAAAGTATAAATCCTGCTTTACAGGATTAAGGTAACTATGAAGGACCCTAGTGCCAGATTTCGCGAGACTTTACATTGGACAGCATTATCGTGGTGACCATATCACCCAACAGTCATCTTTGCATGTATGTATTTGACAAAAAATAAAACATAGACATAATTCATTTAACTGAATAGTTTTCTTAAATAGTTTATTTCTATTTTTTTGTGGTTTATGTAGAATAAGCATATAATTTTGTTCAGAGTTGTGACTGACTAGACAGCAAATGACCACTTGTAATTCAATATGAACTCTTTTTTGATCACAGTAGTAATTTTTGAGGTGGCAATTTGAATTACTTGCAAGGGCCTGTTCTTCTCCCAAATCTCTGTGCCTTCAGCCACAAAACGTCGTCAATATTAAAATCTGTTTGAAGCAGCTGCTCGTGCAGACTCTATTTCCACCTGAAAGGAAAGAAGATGAAGGTGGACTGATAAGGCTTACATTGTAAAGTGTGTGTGTGTGTGTGTGTGTGTGTGTGTGTGTGTGTGAGTGTGAGGTGGAGGGGTCTGTAACAAACACAAAATAACATCCCTGAAGCTCTTCCTGTAATCTCTCTCAGTTTCCCTCCCTCTCAATCACTTTTTTCTCCTTTCCTTCTCAATCACTCTTTTTTTCCCTCCAGGAGTCACATCAAAGACTCAAGTGTTATCTGTGTGTGTGTGTGTGTGTGTGTGTGTGTGTTGGACATACCACAGTTTATCTATGTGACTTACAGACCTCCTCCTGGTTTATCTCTCACACGGCTGGCAGAGATTTAACAATAGGAAACAGTGGTGGAGAGTAACTAAGTACATTTACGAAGGTACTGCTGAAGTACACATTCAAGGTACTTGTACTTTATCTGAGTATTTTCATGCAACTGAAGGATGAAGTGTTCCTTTATGCACTGAGAAAATTTTCCTTCTTGAGTTAAATCAAAAGCCCTCTTGGACAACCCGATCTCACTCCGAAGTCATCAAATACCAGCGCTTGGTCAGTGACTTCCAGCATCAGATGCTGACGCAAAAAGCCGTCCTTTCACGTCAGCATGATTCGTGACCAGTTGCGTTTATTTTATATTTTGGCGCATTGTGACTGGAGTAAAGAAGGAAGCAGTTACGAACCTTGTAAGGAGGCAGGTTGGGGTGGTGGATGGATCACAAAAATGCAGACTTCTCCTCAGGACTCTCAGGAGTCATTTCAAGGGATGTCCTCACCATGTTTCCTTAGCCTACTCACAGTAACTTTACTTACCTAAACCTCACCTCCATAGCTTTACGTCAATCACGTAACTGTATGTTAAGGACGTAACTTCATTCGTGGGGCACAAATTTGAAGGATAGCTTATGAACCGTTGTGGGTACATTTTCGTGGATACCATACGAACTGTTCTATGAGAACATGTTGGTGTTGTAGGGACTGTCCAGAGGGGATGAGTGTCCCTTTCCTTTCTGGAATAACATTGTTTCTGCTGTCACATCAGAACGTACAGGTGTGAGTGTCCATTCTCTGGTTTCAACACAAAAACAAATGATCTCACTCATTTCATTGCTGAAATAAATTCAGCACGTGTCTACATTTCTGGATTCTCATGAAAAGTTTCCCTCTGTGAAGGAGCAGTGTGCGTTCCAAGTTTTGGCAACTTTTGTGCCATATGAGAATGAGCAACGTATTCTCATAGAACGGTTTGTATGATGTCCTACAAATTTGAGCCCTTCAAATGACGTCCCTAATGTACAGTTATGTAATTAAGGTAAAGTTACGGAAGTTAGGTTTAAGAAAACCATGGTGAGGCCGTACCTTAAAATGACTCAACGTTCACTCAAAGTTCACACAGATCTGAACACATGACTTATGAGGAAAGACCAAAGCAAAAGTCTGTTTTATGTGACCCATCCACCCCAACCTGCCTCTTTACAAGCGTTCTGGACTGCTTCCTTGTTTACTGCCATCAGCTCATTGATTATGTGATTGCAGCCTTTCAAAATACGTGGGATATACATGGATTTGGGTGCAATGCATTTCGAGAACAGCCTGAATGAGACAAAACACTGTGCTTATAACTGGACTTATTTCATCAGTGGAGACAATTGTTGGCAGAAACAAAGGCTTCTTCAACCCTGGTTTCCTCCCCCACCTCCCTCCCCTCCATCCTTGCCTCCACACTCCCCGATAAAGCCGCCCACCTAAAGGGCGTCTTGGCCGGTGGCAGGGGGTCAACTCTCATCCTCTGCTGATAGCGGCCTGAAGGGCCACATCACAGGAACACATGCCCCCTTCTTTGATAAGTAGGCCTAGTTCTAGCAGCTGCAGACGATCGCTGAGCGCAGGCAGGGCTGATAGCAGGACCTGCTGCTGCTGGGGTAAAAACCCACACTGTTAAAATAACAGAGGAGGCTGAGAGCACCTGAAACACATACATGTCAACAGTGGACATCACAACCATCATAAAGGATGGCAGGAAGTGTGATCTGTTAACACATCTAAGTGAGTGAGGAAATATCTGAGGGGACATGAAATGTGAAATAATGTGAAAAATTATAATCTTCTTATATAATTTATCTTTTTCCTCTCCGCCATTTGAAACAAGGCATTTTAAAGGAATAAGAATAAAGAATAATATCTATAAAGAATTTAAGGCCAGCAGCTAATTCCAAGAAAAGACCAACTTTACCTTCATAGTGTCGTTTCACCTTTATATACTCTCACAAATATATAGTTTCTTTTTTCAAAGCCTCCGTAATTTCCTAAAGCAGCAGGGGTCACATGCATAAAATATAGTGACAGTTACGCCTGGTCTGTGGAATACATGAGGTGCAGACATTCTTCCTTTATAACGACCAGTTTATGTGTGGGAAAAGGTGTTTGCATCGTTCATCAGCATCTGGCCCCAGGTCACTGGAGCTAAATGGAGCTAAACGGCAAACGTTACTCCAACAAAATTTTAAATGGTGCTCTCTGGGACTACTTTCAGTGGCGGACTGATATGCACCTGCTGTAAATATTTCCTGGGGCCCCTGATACAGAGGAATGGCCTGTTAGTAGTGAATAAATTATTTATTAAATAGCACCAGACTGATCCTTGAAGCAGATTATTTGTTTTACGGTGCAGTTCACTGATTTGCTTCCAGGGTGGAAGAGCTGTTCCAGGCTGTTGCAGGCAGAGTACACCTGTGAGGCTTCATGCTCTGTTAGCTGTGTATGAAGTGAGTAAAGACACAGAGACGGCAGAGAGACCAACAACAGACAGAGTGTGTGTGTGTGTGTGTGTGTGTGTGTGTGTGAGAGAGAGAGAGAGAGAGAGAGAGAGAGAGAGAGAGAGTTAACTTTACAGAAGATTAGGTGAGTTTGCCAGTCTCATATCTTCTGCTACAACTGTTTCAAAACCTCATGAAATAATAACATGCACTGGTACAACCTTGAATATGAAATGGTTCCTGCTTACACTTTGTTTAAACCCACAAAACTTTACCTTAAATTCCAGTGCAGAGCACAAAGTTTCCAAAAATACCCAAAATGTTTTTGTTTTTTTTTAATGTGGGGAAAATGTGAATAAAATGATGCACATGACATGCAGAATATTTCCTAATAATGTGACCAGGTGATACTCAATATAAAGAGTCTGCTGTACCATATACATAGATTTTATTGACAATGATAAGATAAAGTTTGTCTCCATTCAAGCAGTCATATCATTTCAATAAAAGGGCTAAATGTAAGGCATGAGAGAGAAGGGATGGAGTAAGTAGTCTAGACTGCACTATCGAGGAGGGTTGTAGAGTAAAACGTAAAAAAAAAAAAAAGAAAAGAAAAAGGAATGGTCACAGAATATGTGGACAATTTATAAATAAACCAACACCACACATGGACCAAATCAAAATGGCTCTGCAGCACTCACAGTAAGCTAAAGGTAGATTTATACTTGCGTGTCAGCTCTATGCGGGCCTACACTGTAGCCTACATATGTGGACTATGCTGTTGTGAGTATTTATGGGCTACCTATGTGGTGGTGTGTCTGTGTCACTCTGCAGTTACACCTCCAAAACACTAGTTGGCGGTGGAGGTTTCTGTGAAGTGCTGTAAAGTTTAGTTGATTCAAAACACATATTAAACACACATTAAATACATATTAAACATGGCTTAATAGAGACAATTTCAAACACAAGTACACAAATCAGCTTCATTACAACTCACAAGGTTCACTGACAAAACAACTGTCTTATACCAAACACACCAAACACAAATATAACATGCTAACGTTATTAGCACAAGCCTATGGCATTTTACATTGTATAAATTAGCCTAGCGACTAGCAGAGACTTCCTCTGCTCATATGAAGCCAGGATAAATCACACACAAGACTTAAAATGCTATTTCTGTAGAGGCTTTATTGTCTTCACAGTTTATTGTTTCTTATCTGTGAAATTAAAGTAAATAAATCTTCGTCTCCATGTCCACCCTCACCCCACGGGCCCCAGCACAACCACAACACCTGCATCATCTATAGTTACATCCCTGTTAACAGTATGTTAACAGAGACTAAAAACATATTTTAGAAACATCTTTGTTCTGCTTGGACGTACCTTGTTTCTTGGCTGATGTGCCTCAGCAAAGATGCAGAACCTACCAAACATATTTTTAACCTTCATTTAATAAATCTTTAGAATTATGAGGTAAATAAAAATTCATCGTTCCACAGTTTTACCCTTAAAACCATGCTTTTAAACACATTTTAAAAAGGGAGCCTACCAAATTAAAGATGAAACAACAGCTGGCTTCAGCTGCTGTCTCTCAGGTGTCTCAGAGTGTCAAGAAAGGCCCAGGTGATCTTCCTGCCCCTTTTTATAGACTGCGCCCCTTGCCTGGGTCCTAGTGCTAGGCTTCCTGTCACCTTCACTTCCACGTGTGCAACAAAAACACACTTTTGGAACATTTTACTACAGGTGCATACCTGTTGGTGCCAGTCAGAGGGGAGCAAGACGATTTTAACAACTCCAAAGCTGCTCAAGGGGAAATAAAAGTGAAAACAGTTCTGTTATGTGGTCACTGTAATCAGTACTCACTATAGCACTTTTTAAACAGGAATTGTGTCCATTGGCAGGAAAGCACAATCAGTCTTCATTCAGCATTGGCAGTATAAAAACAAAATTGGGGAGTGCGGCAAAATGCTGCCTACCTACTTTTGTTTATACAGAATGCGCCTTTTTTGGGGGCAATGGGGGGTGTGAGCAAGTAACAAAATGTGTAGCTCAGCGTGTGACGTAAACAGTGATGTGGGAGGGAAGCCGCGGCTAGTCAGGCGGCGGTAGTCAGGCGGCGATAGTCAGGCGGCGATTCTCTCGTAAGTTGGCCTGTTCTTCACCATTCCTGTCATCTGAATGTTACTGGCCTCTTCATTTGTGAGAGCAAGGAGGGCGCACAATTCTTTGTCTCCCCAGCTGCTCATCTTCAAAGTGTCTGTCAGGTTTGCGTTTCCCTCTTGCTACTAGCTGCTTGCTAATTCCTGCTATCAGCTGTTTCCTGTTTATCCACCGCCAGTGGGTCGCACGTGCAATGTCATCAACAGCTCCTCCCACAAGTCATCAACAGCCCCTCCCGTTGTGGAAGGCCGCCTCAGTCTGTTTAAACCAAAAAGGTTCCGCCAATATGACTACCCTACAAGGTGGAAAATTGGGCATTTCGTATCAACTCAGCAATCCGGCTCTGTGTGTCTAAACGCTCACAGCTTGCCGCCAAAACAGCCCAACATTCGCGGAAAATCTGGCAGTGTAAAAGGGGCTTGTGTGTTCCAGTTTCTGTCCTCTGGTCACAAGCACCAGTCAACACACATCTGTTACCAGGCATCAAGACATTTACCTCTCATACTAACCACTTTCTCTTGCTGTCATCTTCACCATATGAATACACAGTCCTGGATGATCCCGAGGTTTAACTCTCATCACCGTCCACATCCAGACGTTCTGAGTCTCAACATCTAAATCGAGCCAAGGAGAAGCTGGAAGAATCATGAGTGCAGTTATGGAGCTCGTATAAAAACCATTAAGCTGACATGAACTAAACAAGAAAAGCAACACATATTTGTTTTGGAACTTCAGCTGCACAAATGTTGTTTTCGAACACTGAAGCTGGCCACCCGTCCATGCTGCCCGGTCATGACATAGCAGATTTACTTTGGCAGAGAAGCTGACCGATGACATCACCTCTAACCCCTGCGAGCAGTCATGAGGTACAGTGTAGTTCATCATGGCTGTTTATCATTCTCTATTTCAGGACTGCAGAGACTGAGAAACACAGATAAACGTAACGAGAGTCCGACGCTCAGGCCCCCTCAGAGTGATAACAGAGAGCCAGCTGAGCGTCCTGCAGGGACACATAAAGAACCCACATGTTCCCACCATCTTTGTTGTTGGGAGACTGACCTCATGGTCACATTGCTCATTAAATCATGAGAACATGAGCACCAATGTCCTCAACTTGTTCCTGGTAAATTATGTGATTGGTGCAAAGTGGATTCATCTAAACCCAAAAAACATGTATTAAAAACACATTAAAATATTTTCTGTAGTTTCACTAGCAGCATGGCTCTGTGGATGGCTTTATCAGTTGGTCCATCACTTTGGTAAAGACTGAAATATCTCAACAAATTGTCATTAGATTTTCATGACATATTACATCTACATTCATGTTCCCCAGAGGATGAATCCTGAACACTTTGGCAGCCTCCTAACTTTCTATCTGGCTCGAACAGTAGGTTGACTTTTGTGGTTTTGATTTAAATATCTCAACAAATTGTCATTAGATTTACATGACATATTACATCTACATTTATGTTCCCCAGAGGATGAATCATGAGCACTTTGGTGACTCTGTGACTTTTTGTCTGGCCTCGGATGCAGACTGACATCTGTGGTTTTGACCAAAATAATTCAACAAACTGTCAATGGATTTCAATTACATATTATGTCTACATTCATGTTCCCCAGAGGATGAATCTTGAGCACTTTGGTGACCCTCTGACTTTCTGTCTGGCTCCAGATGCAGGTTGACATTTATGGTTTTGACTTAAATATCTCAACAAATTGTCACTGGATTTTGATGACATATTGCATCTACATTCATGTTCCCTAGAGAATGGACCTTGAACACTCAGTAGACTTTTTATCTGGCTTGACCAGAAGGTTTGCATTTGTGGTTTTGACTGAAATATCTCGATAACTATTCAATCAGGATTGTAATGAAATTTGTGGCAGACATTTAACGCCCCCAGAGGTTGAATCCTGCAGAACTTCCTGTATCCCTTGAGTTTTCATCTAGTGCCATCAGCAGGTTAACTCTACATGTACTAGATGGTTTGGCAAAAACTTCCCATGCTTCCCACACAGTGTATATCTATCTATGTATATTTGATATGCTTTACAGTGACTCTTGTTCCCTCCTTGGTGTCTTGTTAACTGTTGAGATGTGTGTTTTGATGTTGCATCTTTTGTCAGTCCCTCCAGGATTTCACTGGTTTTTTCTTTGGGAATGTTGCAGCCTAAAATGCTTGATTTCAAGGTAACTTTAAAAAAAGTGCAGTGCAGGTTGTGATGGGGTTTTTTTGCAATGAAATTGTGGGAGCTAGTGAAATTTGTGTAGATAGTTGCATTTGTTGTATAATTAATCAAAAATCAAAGGCAACTTGTTCCAGTAAGAATAAACTGCACTTTTCTCAGAATAATTTATTAATAATCTATAATACACTGATGTCACCACTAACCACATATTTCATCTGACTCACCTTGATTCTTTCAACTTGTGCAATAGATGTGGATGCAGCAGCCTCTGTCATGGTGATCTGTCCTGTCTGTTGTCCACACACGTCTTGAGGTAGAGAGGTTTTTGTCAATCAGTGACTTTCGTTTGTGTTCCACCACAATGTTGCCCCTGATGCAAATCAGTTTAACCCGCCTTCATGCAGAACAACAGGGAATCACCTTGCGCGGTCTTCAACAGTAAGATTTGTTGGTAGATGTGAGACGTTCGTGTTGCACGTCTGCATTTTCACAACCAGAAAGAAGAATGGGTGTTTGGGGACAATATACAGGGGGCTGCTATGATTGGTGAAACTCAGGGGACACTACTGTGATTTATCAAATTTGTGGAAAAAAATTGCGGTGATTTGGAAAAAAAAAGTTATGCAGAATTCATGGGGTTTGGTTAAATATGGTAACTGTTAGGATTGCAACATCACAACATCTTGCAGGGGCTGTTCTGTACTGACTTTGGCTCTTTTGAGTTTTCATCTGGAGCCTCCGGCAGGATGACATTTTCTTAAAATGTCCCAACAAGTTCTGGAGGGATTGACATGAAATTTATGACAGACATTCATGCTCCCCACAGGATGAACATTAATAACTTTTCTTTTAGATGTGGACATATAAGCTTGTTTTAGGCCTTTGGAGCCTCACAGGGCCTCTCATGTGGGCCTGTCTATCTTCTAATAATCTTCTAATAATCAACTATGCATCTATTAACCGTCTGACCGTCTCTTATTATTTCTATTGAATAATCTTTACATTTTAACAATAGCAACAAACTCTCAATTAGGATGACTTATGTGACATGTTAACAAACGAGCAAAAACCCCAAACTCAGCCCTTTCCTTAAGGGACGCACGAAATACCTTTTTATTAATATATCTTTAAATTATTATTATATAACACAGAATTTGCAAAACTATTAGCTTATTGTTTTAAACCTTCTTTTTTCAGAATTAACAAAAGTTCCTTTGCTTTTGCATGTGTGACATCCAATTAAAGACTAAAAAATGAGAGGGTAAATAGTCGTGTGCAACAGATGTCTTCATCCTTCAGAGGACGGAGAGGCAGACAGGGAGACAGACAGGAAACAGACAGGGATACATGGAGGGAGAGAAAGAAGGCGAAGACGGGAATCAGCGGAGCGTGACAAATATCTTCATCCTGTCGAGGAGAGGGAAAGTAGCGAGCGGGAGAGAAAAGCTGAGAAAGGAGATAAACAAGACGGAGCCTGGAACAAAAAGCACATTGATGGGAGGTGTCAGTCAGAGGAGGTGAATGAAAGATGGAGGAGGAGGGGGGGAGAAACTCCTGCCGTCTGGGCGGCAGAGAGGGAAGCAGTGAGAGGAAGCAGGATTCAATCAAACTCTGTCAAGGTCAGTTTGCAGTGAATGGGCCTCTCCACCTGGCTGCTCTTTCACTGAGAGGATGCATGCTGCCGGGGGCCTCGCTGCACTGCATGCTGGGAGGGGCCCGTCCACTCTGAACACAGTCACTGAGACAAAAGTATACTGCAGCGTTATTATGGAAATTCAGGAGAGTGAAACATATCATGTAAATTATGATGCCATATCTATGAAAAACAAAAGTGATAATGTTAAACTGTAGTTAATTATCTCAGTGATGGAAAAAACTAAACTTTTTTTTTAAGTACTTAAGTATTTTCATTTTCTGCTACCTTGTACTTCTACTCCTCTGCACCTTAGAGGCAAATATAGTTCTTTTTAATCCAATACATTTATTTGGCATTTTTTGTTACGTTGCAGATTTTGATTATTAATACAAAATATGAATTAACTCATAAATCAGCTCAGTCGCCAGAGGAAATGTTGGCATTGTCCACTCCTGAAAAATCACAAATCAAATCATATCAACATTCTAAAGTGCCATAGTATATGAGATGACTTTGTCATCAGGAGGTGGAGGGGATGGAAGATGGTGCCTCATCTAAGCAATACGCCTGCCAAGCTGCAGACCACTGCTCAAGACCAACAAACAACAAAACCAGTCGTATTTTAGTGTCTCATTGCTGTGTTTCGAACAGCTTTTAAGCTCAAAATGCGGGAATTTTGTAGCGACCTGTCAGCGCATTTCCATCAGTGTTTTAGGCTCCAAGCATAGGTGTTTTGTCGCGACTCGTTGGTGCATTTCTTTTGGCTTTTTAGGCTCCAAGTGTAGGCATTTTGAAGTGACCAGTTGGCGCATTTCTATTGACTTTTAAGGTTCCAAGCATTGGCGTTTTGTAGCAAAGCGTCAGTGTATTTCCATCGGCTTTTAGGCTCCAAGTATGAATGTTTTGGAGCAACTGGTTGGTGCATTTCTATCAACTTTTAAGGCTCCAAATATGGGTGTTTTGTAGCGACCCATCTGTGTGTTTTTATCAGCTTTTAGGCTCAGAGTGTGGGTGTTTCATAACGACCAGTCAAACTTTCAATTTCAAACTGACTCTGACAGCAGGTTATCATAGCGAAAGTTGCTTTTTTGTGTCGGTGTCTGACTCTGTAAGCGTATTTTGATGCTACGACTTTTGTAGTTTAACCTACGTAAAATTTTAAATGCAGGACTTTTATTTGTAACACTATTTCTACATGGTGGTGACGAGTTCTACTTGAAAAGTTCTGAGTACTTCTTTCGCCACCGGACTGAAAACACAAATAGAGACACGCTGACTGAAGAAGGCCTCGTGAGTCGGCCAAAGGCCTCACATTTACCAAAATGTAGACAAGTTTAAGTTGAAGATGTGGGGCTCATGTGACTCAGTGGCAAGATTACACTTCCTGTTTGCATCACCCTAAGCTCTATGGGAACTGTAGTGCCAAAAGTCGAAAAGGAAAAATAAAATTTGGTCTTGTGTGTGTTTATTTTAAATCAGCCAAACTGTGAGAGCAAGTGAAGACTAATAATAAAAAGAATTCAGTGTTTTTTCTTCTTAAGTTTCGATGTGTGTGTGCGTGTGTGTGTGTGTGTGTGTGTGTGTGTGTGTGCGTGTGTGAGAGAGACTTTGTTAATGTGAAACACATCAAACACAAGTAGCTGCGACCGCAGTGTTGCTCCATGTGTGGTATCACAGAAGACATATTTGCTGTTGGCTTCTGTGTATAAATACTGTAAACATTTGTGGCCATCTTCAAGTGTGTGTTTGTGTGTGTGTGTTTGTTTGTTCATGACTGAGTCAATTAAAGTGGTTTCAACCAAACTGTTGGGTTAAGTTACACACGTGTCTGTGATTTCAGCCCGGTCACCAGAAGAAAATGTTGGCGTTGTACATAAATGTTGCATTTGCACATTTAATTTCATTTGGATGGCGTGTCACCTGAGAGAGACACCTGCCAAGCTGCAGACCAATGTTAGAGACCAACAAACAACAAAACCGATTGTTTTTTAGCAAGACATCGCTGTGTTTCCAGCAGCTTTCAGGCACCAAACGTGGGTGTTTTTTAGCAACCTGTTGCTGTGTTTCCAGTGGGGATAGTGCCATGAAAAGTGATTATTTTTTTCCCAAGACTTCCTGCAGGGATTGTGCCCCCAGAACCAGGCATTTTATGCCAAAAACATGATCTTTTCCTGACCATAACCAAGTGTTTTTTGTGCCTAAACCTAACCACAAATTAACCATAGCGTTTTTGAAATATATGTAATGACGTCCTGATGTAAAGCATCCATTGCTTTCAGAATGGTATGCCATGGTAGATGTTTTAGATAAAAGTTCTTACCTGTGTGTGTAAAGGCTCTGACAAACCAAGCCAACGGTTGGCTGTTCGTCAGTGTTGGGCCGTTGGTGAGTGCCTGTTGCCCCTCTGCTTTTTTTGGGCCAATAAAAGCATCTTGAATTGGCGACTGCACTGGCGTCAGTGAATGAAATCACTCTGACTGACAGTTCAGCTCAGCACACGAGAAGATAAACAGAAGTGAGGAAAGTAAACAAAGAGCTAAAGTCAAGAGGGAGTGAGATCGAAACAAACTTGTTCCCTAAGGTAAGAGTACTTTTCTTTATTCACTGAACTCTGAAACATCAAGATCAGATCAGTGATGATGACACAGGTGATGTCAGATAGCGCAGCAGGGGGCCTTTGTTTCTGCTAGTTCTCCAAAATCAGTTTGATGTGTCTGGGCCTTAAGAGCCATACAACACATATTAGACCATTATACCTTACATGCAGCTTTACGTTTTTAATAGTATACATTTTTAAAGAGATTTCCAACCTTTCAATTAAATCCCCGATATGAATGATTTTATAATTTCTGATTTTGGCGACTTAGATTGATAGTATCAAAGGAAAAGACAAAACCAAAGCATTAACAAAGCCATAACATTTGATGCACAAATAAAAGAATAGTTACACTTATTTGTGAGAAAATGTCGGGCAAAAATACGGCCACTAACAGAGAGAGGAAGGCACTATATTTTCCAGCTCTACACCATGCCGGCAGTCTTGACTCTTAAAGTAAACTGTTTGAGTGCACGTCTTTTACTTATAACTGGTTAATTCTATGTATTAATTTTGCTACTTTTACTTATGTGAAATCCACGGCTGCAACCTCCAGTGGTAGCTTGTAGCCTCACCAGCTGCAGTTTCAGAGCAGACTCTTAAGCGCTGCCTCCAGATAATGTTTTAGATCATCTGGATAAGAGCTTGTGTTTTGTGTCCCAGTTGCTTTTAGTCAGCACAGTCTTATCATGCAGTCACAATAAATCAATGTGGGTTATGTGCTAATGGGCTGAAATATAAAATCTAAACTTGTATGCGTGCGTTGCCCTGGATATTTGGCCCGGTGGCTTGATGCCAACCCAAATCGCCTGCTGGCAGCCTGAATGCAGCAGGCCTGCCTCTGCCTGAGAGCCATTTCACAGGTAATTAATGGACATAATGACTGCAATTCAAGGGGAAAAAGGAGAGCGTGGGTTTGCTCTTATAAATGCACGAACATAGCGATCCACACACAAAGGCCATTAAGCAGCCAAAGGCTGGGATACGTTTTTTCTTTGTTTATCCTCTGCACAGCAAGTGTCGTGTGTTTACGGCTCCTCAGATGGGAAGAAATTAAGACGTCCAAACAAATATTTAGACCTTTAAAAACATGCACACTCACAATTTGTCACTATTTAAAAACCAAACAACATATCCTCACATTCGCACTCTGATACACCAGCTACAGTGCTTCTCTTACGGATTGGACACACACAAACACACACACGTCTGTCTGAAGGATTTTCTTTGGCTGGATCTGCGTCACAGCACTACCACACACGCCTGGAATCACTTATGTCGCCACACATCCATAACCCAACACAGGAAAGATGTGTGGCACCACAAAACTACACGGTTCACCACTCAGGCCAAGAGCTCAAAGTGCTTCCATACTGAACTTTGAGTTTTTTACATGTCTGATTACGTTGCTTGTGATTCGGAGTTACCTGGATGTCATGTACAGGATGGTAGGTTTTTTTTGTTTTAATGTCGCAGTTTTGTTTTTATGTTTGGACCAACGGTGGCTCCTCCCAGCACAGGAGTGCTTCCTGTTGTTCTTCAGATGTGAGGTGTGTTTGAGGGATGTGATTTTTAGCACTGATGCTTTTGTTGTCTGTAGTAAATGAAAGATCACAAACCCATCACTGATGAAGCCAGCGCTGGTAACAATTCCATGTATGAAAAGGGTTTAGAGAAGCAGATTAAAGAGGCAGTTTGGGCCAAAACACAAGATGTTTTTGTCATTTGACATTTTATTTTACTTTTTGCATACCTTAACTTTTAACTCTTATGTTGGTACTTGTGTTTTGATTTTTTTTTTTTTTTTTTGCAATCTGTTCAGTGTAGTTCTGTTCATGTACTGTTGCCGGAGTGGCTTAATATTAATTTGTGATTTCGTAATTCACTGCTGTGTTTCCAGCGACTTTTCAGGCATGAAAAACACGTTTATTGATGAGACATTAATGCATTTTCAGCCCGTTCTCATTCCAAAGTTGTCAAATACCACCGCATTGTCACTGATTTCTGTGACAGACACCGACACCCAGCCATATGATACGCCGGCCGCCGGGCAGCGTTGGTGTGTAACTCAGCTGGACGGAACGTTTTGCAGTGTTATAACATGCTGCTGGATGGAATCAGCTGAAAAAGCGGCTGATAATGATGATGGGCGTGCTGGAGGGGAGGTGGATGGGTCCAACAAACACCAGACTTTCACCTGGGAGCTCACTGTTCACTTCCTGTATGACTGTTGAGCCAAACCATGATGTTTTTTTTTTTTTCTAAAGCTAACCATGTGCTTTTGTTGACATCCCGTCATTGGTTCTGATGTCCTGGGACATCAACAGTGGAGGCAGTAGGATACCAAGTGTGTAATACGTAGACGTGTAAGTCCACTTACAAAGCAGTGATAAGTGAGGACATTGGATGTTGGCTCTTTCAGCAGGGATTGTGTCCCCAAACCAGATTTCCTGATTTCCTCCTAACCATAACCAAGTGCCTTTTGTGCCTGAACATAACCACATGTTAACAACAGCGTTGATGAAGTGTAAAATTTCAAAGTATGCACTTCATAATGATGTGCAAATGTAACATATCTGTGGTTTGCAGAAACGTACGATGCCAACATTTTCCCTGGCAGCTGGATTTAGCTCCATCTCTCACGTCACTGGGAGCATGTATCATAGTTTGTTATCATATCTTGAACTTCAACAAGATGGCTGCAAAGTTGTCTGTGGTGCGCCAAGGAGGCAGAGTCTGCACACCATCTGACAGTTATCGTAGCTATAAATAAGTATAAAGGGAGACTGATGAGACAGAGCTGATGAATGTCATTTAGACTTAAATCATAATGTGAACATCACTGTCCATGTAAGCACTTATTTGTCAACTAGGAAAGTTACCATAGCTTTTGACCTGTTTGCCGACGTTGATGTTGCTTTGCTCAACTGATAATAATGTAGGTGCTGCTGCTGGTTCCAGTCTGTAGTGTCAACGTTGTCTGGCAGTGATCCAGAGTGTTTATTCCCCTTTGTGGCGCAAGGCGAGCAGGAACAGGACACCTCACACACACTTCACATTCAGCCTGTCGCACCAGTCCTTATTTACCATAAAGCACACACCTCCTCTCCTTCTCTTCCAGAGTCTTCTGCTCTGTCAGACTGACATATTGAAAAAGAGTCATCTGTCCAAGATTTAACAGAGTTTCCGTGAATCAACGGGACTATTACAGTTTGTGATATCCCCTTGGAAATGTATTTTCCAGTGCTTGATCAGTGACCAGCAGGATGCTAGTTTGGCAGTAAGATCCATGCAATCGTGATTGCAGCCAGTGTTTGATTCCTCCATGGTTGCCACAGTGCGTCCACTGTAGATATGGAAGCAGGGGTGGTCAAGCTGATGCCCAACTTCTCCATCTTTTCCTCTATTTTTACTGATGTTGAGTCAGCTGGCTAGCTAGCGGAGTCAGCAGGAGGAGAGTGTATAGACTGGTAAGTTGATTTCCCCATTGGACGTTGGTGGCGTGAGGCTGCGAGTCTCTTGCAAAATGTTTAGCGTACAGATAAGAGTGTGGTGTCAAATAGCTAACTCTCTGCATGAAAGCAAATCAGTGTGCTTCCTAAAATGTGAAACATTTTATTTTAGTTGTGACAGGCTGTGTTCCCAAAGCATTTATTTCCCAAAAACCTCTAAGAAAAAGAAGACACCTGTGGCATATTGCAAACTGACACCAGTTCAGTGGAAGACATAACTCAAATTTGCATCCTATAGTCCAGGCAAGGAATAAGGTGGATGTTAGAATATAAGATGAAGAGTAGCTACCTATTATTGAGCATAATTACAGCAAGTATCCAAATAAATAAATCCTTTTCCTATAGGTGAAGGACAAAAATAGTTTATTGGACAATAGCCAGATGTTTCTAAGTCAACACCACCTTTCCCATAAATCCCGTTGCTTCCTGTCCCTGGACGGACACTGCTTTTCATCTTCCAACTCTGCAACAAGTTTGTTTTTAAAAAGCCAAAAAAGACGAGAGCTATGCGAGAGTGTGTGTCTGTGTGACCGGACAAAAAGCTCCTCTGTTGTTCTCCCAAAGGACCAATCAGCCGCACTGCAGCTGTGGGTGTGTACACACTGATGACAGCATGTTAGTCAGTCACACATAGACACACACACTCATATACACAACTACCTTCACCTACAGACTACAATATGTGCACACACACATGTGCAAACACATGCACACTGACCTCTGATCTCTGTGACCTGAGATCTCTCCCAGGAGAGCTCAGCTGGACGGCTCTGACCACCTGCCCGTCATTACTGACGGCAACACACAAAGCACACACCAGAGTATGAGCAGGACCAGTTGAAGAGAAATCCAGCAGAATCCAGATTGTGATCGGATTGTTTAACAAACCAATTTAAGATTCCCTTAACTGGTTCCTTATCAATGAAAGTCTGTGACTGATTCTGTTTCTGTTGCCATTATCCTGGTGGCAGAGTGGTCTCTGTGAATCTTGACTTCTCCATGCTTGTATAGAAACCAAACGCATGCATGTCAAACTGTGGACATTTTCTTTTTTTGTAGTGCTTCCAGGTGGACCACAAAACAAAACACCCAATGAGCTTGGTGATGTTAGAAACAGAGGATCACTGCACTCTGTCCTTCAAATATTACAGCAAGTGGTGGACATGTTGATCAAACAGACCTCCATCAGATCTTACCTCCTCGTTAAAACAAAATGTTTTACACCAATATTTTATTTTGACTTGTGTTGCAAGTGATGTAGAGCTGCAAACATCTTTTTTAAAAAAAAAAAAAATAATAATAATAATAATCTACTGGTTGTTTGGTCCATGAAAAGTCATAAAAGATCCATCAGAGTTAGAGTTCTCAACGGCCGACAAAATTACAACCTGAACCAAACTGACCCGTCTGAGTGGACTCCCAGACCTGGCCTGTCTGAGATCATCACAAAAAATACTGAGCCCGACCCAGCCTGACCCCTCCAAAAAGTGTTCGTCGGCTTCTAACGCTCGCTTGTGACACACCGGCTGTGTGGCGGCACAAGTCAAAGCTGACAATGGATCAGCTCAGTGGATCACCATTTTGCCACACTCACTACATTTACATGCACAGTGAAGTGAAGCTACAGTTACTAGGACATTTAACTGGACTACTGTCCATGTCCCAGTACATAAGCACGGGAGGGGAAATCATTTATTGACCCAAGTATGTCCAACTCCTCTACGATAGGTGGAGATATGCCCCCTTTCAGCTTGTTAGTATTGGACCTTTTTCCTGTTGACCTATTACGTCACAGACCAAACAATGGACAAACAAGTTAGCTACGGTTGGCTAGCAGCTAACTGGTACCATGGAGGACAACTGTACAGCTCTGCGCATTTCGTACATGCTGTACGCTTCACATTTTGTACAGATGAGATGCAAACTGGATGTAAATTTCACCATTTTGTTACCGGTTTCTTCTGTTACACATTTAATGGTATTCAACTTCCAGGTCAAAGCCCGCGGCAGAAACTGTGGAGCATGGTCAGAGCGCCTCGGCCAGTTTAGGTCGGATTGACTGTATACATGCAGGAGTCACATTATCTGGGTGTGTTAGTCCCACTTTGAGAAATTTGATTTAGTATGATTTCAGTTGGACTAACATGTTTACATGTATTATAAAAGTCTGGTTTTAGTTGGGCTAACATAATAAATCGATTCTCCCTAATGTCATGTAAACGTACTGACTGTTTTTCCCCACCAGAGAAGCTCCCTGCTGCAGCCAGGAGGAAGGACAGAGAGCCTGGTGTGGAGCCTGGCAGCAAAAGGAATGGGAGATAAGATCAATCAGTCAGTCAATGTATAATATCTACAATATATGTTGGATTTACATTTTAAATAGATGAGAATTAAATAAATTAAGCGCAGAGTGCTCACTTTTTAATATTTTTCATTTATTTATTTAAAAAAAAGGTTGTTTTTTTTCACAGCCCGAGCCGTACCAACCCCCACCAATCAGCACACATTTTAAGCTCAAACCCGGTCCAACCCATCAGGCTTTTCCTGTGTTTCAGTTGAGACCGAAAACTTTAATCACAGTTTCCGAGAGCCACAAATGAAATCCTTAAATGACTTGTTAAATCTGTGAGCGGGGAGTTAGCATGTTAGCTCGGGTTTGTTATCAGTTCTTAGATCAGATTTGTTGTCTTTGGGTATGTTGAAAATGCACCTCCCAGAGCAAAGGTTTCCCCCCTGACCTCTGCTTATCTAACCTCACCTCTCCCTGCCTCACCTGCTCTGCCTCCCTCAGGTGACACTGCTCACACACCTGTCACCCAAGGGTGCTCTAAGCTCAGATCAGTCTTTCTTGACTGCTGCAAAGACAAAAGGCAGGTTTTTTTTAAAGTGCATGATTTAAGTTAACACCTGCAGGAGTTTGTGTTGAAAATAAAAACTTTGAAGTGCCCTTTATTCGAACAGTCAAGCTGCAAAACCAAATGACCTAAATAATTTCCCTGTTGTGAAATAATTACAGAGATTTGCCATTATGGAAAGGCAGCATGCAAAGCCAAACTGAAATAACTTCCTTTATGAATGATGAATACAGACTACCACGTCTGCTGGCGTGAAGTTATTTTCTCTCACGCTAGGTGCAGAACATACATGGTGGTTGGCTGTTGGTTGCAGTCTTTGCAATGTGTTCAAGTGCAACTTTTTGGCTGAGACACAGGCAACGTGAGGCGACACAACAGTCAGTCGGCCTTCATCGCTACCATTTCTTTGATGTCGGTTTGGTGTACCTGGGCCTTAACTGTCTAATGACATCCCCTGACTTCACAGAAACCATTATAGCTTGGACACAAAACATCTTTGTAGTGTTGTTATTTTGCCCAAAGAGAAACATTCCGTTCATATCAGTTTATATCAGTCTATATCAGTTATCTTTGACATACTTATCATCAGAATCAAAATGAGTTGTTCTTGAAGAGCTGACGAAGTTGGTGTCTAGAGAGTCAGACGTTTGCCTCTTGATTTTCTTTGCATTAAACACTTTGGGTTCTTGGAGAAAAACTCACCTGAGAGAAAGTGAAGTGAGGTGAGGTGAGGTGAGGTGAGGTGAGGTGAGGAGGGCTGTGGAAGGTTAGAGGCGGTTAGTTGATGAGCTGCTGCATGTCATTTTCTTTGAGCACAATGATACGTCTAATTACTCAACATTCCAACCTCTGAGGCCTGAGCGGACCCGGCTAGGTACACCTGTAATTTAAGTGTTAAGGCTGGCCCTGCTGCAGCGTCATCCAGCAACACACTGTACTGATCAGTCATCATTACTGTGAGTGACCCTCTCATCACACAGTCATTTGATCTGTTGTGAAAATTAAGAGAAAGATTAGTGTCGCTTTAACAAAACTTCTTCCTATCAAAATGTTTGCAACGTGAGGTGCAACATACTACCTTCTTTTTCACGAGTAAAAAAAATACTTGCTGCGCCTTTTTATTGTTGCCAGGCAACCATGACATCACCTTCTTACCCTAACCTTCTGTGTAATCAGTCTGCCACTTTTTTTTCCAATTCAGTTTAATTTATTCTTCCTAGTTCCTGACATGTTGAGGCAGAGGGTACTGTCTGTAGCTCTGGTTGAGGGTAAGAGGCTGTCAGCAGATAAACAGAGATCTGTGTGGGTACATGAGACCCTAAAAAAGAGGCTGGATCATGGGGAGTACCACCAGTTGGTCCAGGAGCTTCTCCTCCATGATGGACGTTTCCAGGCATATTTTAGGATGACTCAGGGGCAGGGATTAATAAAACATATCTTCTTCTAAACAACAGCATCTCTTGGCGTTCCTTGAATTTAGTCCCTGAATCAGGTCATCTCCTCAGTTAGACATGTTTGTCGCCATCTTTGTGTAAATTACCTCTCTTTTTCTTCACCCTCACATATTTGCTTTCTTTCAGTTGCGCGCAAGTTGCAAGATAGAAATGTCATCAACACACCGGCTCGCTTGGTGCAAATTATTCTTCAGACAACTACCTGCTCTGTTCACACATTACATGGACTTTGCACCCGGGAGCTGGCGGGATAAAGTCCATTAAACGTCTGATCCAACTTATTCAGACATTTGCATTCTCACATACAGCTCCTCAGCTCCTCAGGGTAATGTCCAGATCATTTCAGCTTCCCAGCACATGTGTGAGAGGGTCTTTATGGAGGCATTCTGGGTGAAAATGTACCTTCTTGATGAACCTTTCTGATGCTGCTCCGATCACAAGATGAGAGAGGATGTACAGTAAAGGGAGGCAGACCAGAACCTGTGTAAACTCAGCACCACAAATGTCATGACGTCACCGCCCTATGTTTCCCCAGCCCAGACCATCCTCCCCCTGCCTGCTGACTGAGCAGCCAGCTCGCCTCTTACCATAAACCAGCGACAAAATAGCAGCTCCTAATTGTTGAGTTTAACACCTGGTGATTACAGGGGCTCATAAAACTGATTCGAACCCCCCCTCTCTCCTCCCCTCCTGTCCCCTCCCATTCACCACCACCACCTCCCTTCACTCCTCCAAGGCCACACAGGGCGCCAGTGCCAATCAACAAGTCTCTTTTTCTAGCACTATTTTTTCACTTTACAGCCCAGAGAGGGAGGAGAAGTCTCTGCTCATTTAGCTAACGGAGACCAATAAACACTGAGAGATTTAGATTAATTGACCATTTACAACCAAGGGAGGAGGCAGGCTGGGTAAACGCTGCTCACTGGATCAGCTGGGTTGTCTGATGTTTACTGTGCACCAAGGAGGGGGAATCCTGTCACAAGTTGTGTTTCTGCTTTTCTGTCTGATTCCACAAATATAAAATGAACCTCCATGGATTTGGTATTGAATTTAGAATTTAAAAAATAATACAGAATTCTTGACGAGACCAAGAAAGGTCAAGTCCGTGAGACGTGTCCTCTCTTAAGGGAGAAAGAGAAAGATACCACCTTAATGTTTCCAGACAACGAAACCTCTCGCAGGAGGAGCAGGTGTAGAGAAGCAAGAGAAAAGTGAAATCTGATCCTGATGGACTTTCAGTGTCTAACACTTTTATGATCACTTGCTTCCCTCCTTTCTAGCCCTCGTTGTTTTCTCTGCTCACATTCAGCACAGTTACAGATGTCAGAGTTCATCTTCCTTCCACATTCATCTTGAAATACGACTTAAGAAACAGTCGCTCCACCAAAATAAGGCATACAAAAACCTATGTTTATATACCACCATATAAACTTGTCTGTCTTTTCATTTATGGCATCTTGGTTTCATTTCTGAGTTAATTTTAAGCTTCATGTGAGGTTTGTGTTTGAGAAAGGAGCACATTTTAAAGAATAAAATTACAAAGAGAGTGTGCTACAAAATGAGTGGATGAAATGTAGATGACAGACGGAGCAGCCGAGAGTTTTAGTTTTATTTGCACTGTGGCTACAAACCAACTCACTCTCCTAGCAAAGTTTCTCCTCTTGCTGCAAAAATCTGCCTGAAAAGTTAAATTAATGGAAGTGAAACTATATTCAAACAGTTAGTATGTTTACATACACAGTTAAGTTGAGCTACAGTTATAGGGCACCCAGGGAGAGTTCAGCTCAAAATGGCAGTGCGAACATTTCAGTTAAAAAAATGCAATCAACAGCCCCATGTCCACCAAACACTTTCAGTGTAGTACCTTTAGAACAAGAAGTAACTTTTCAGACATGGTACCTAGATCTGTTTAACGGTTCCACCTCAGACAGTCCTCTGTTTTGAGTACATTCAGTCATGTAGACATGATGAAGACGAGCTGCTGAAGTTCAAACTGAGCATCAGAATGATGAAGAAAGGTGATTTAAGTGACTTTGAACGTGGCATGGTTGTTGGTGCCAGACGGGCTGGTCTGAGTATTTACTGGGATTTTCAGCACCACCATCTCTAGGGTTTACAGAGGATGGTCCCAAAAAGAGAAAATATCCAGTGAGCCAAAATGCCTTGTTGATGCCAGAGGTCAGAGGAGAATGGCCAGACTGGTTCAAGATGATAGAAGGGCAACAGGAAGTCAAATAACCACTGGTTACTGCAGAAGACCATCTCTGAAGCAACAACATGTCCAACCTTGAAGCAGTTGGGCTACAGCAGCAGAAGACCACACCAGGTGCCACTCCTGTCAGCTAACAACAGGAAACTGAGCCTACAGTTCACACAGGCTCACCAAAACTGGACAATAGAAGATTGGAAAAACCACATTCAGATGGAAGCATGGATCCATCCTGCCTTGTATCAACGGTTCAGGCTGCTGCTGGTGGTGTAATGGTGTGGGGGAGATTTTCTTAGTACCAACTGAGCATGGTTTAAAGACCACAGCCTACCTGAGTATTGTTGCTGACCGTGTCCATCCCTTTATGACCACAGTGTACCCATCTTCTGATGGCTACTTCCAGCAGGATAACGCACCATGTCACAAAGCTCAGATCATCTCAAACTGGTTTCTTGAACATGACAATGAGTTCACTGTACTCCAATGGCCTCCACAGTCACCAGATCTCAGTCCAATGGAGCACCTTTGGGATGTGGTGGAACAGGAGATTCTCATCATGGATGTGCAGCTGAAAAATCTGCAGCAACTGTGTGATGTCATCATGTCAATATGGACCCCCCCACCCCACGGCCCACCGTGCAACCGCACTGCCTGAAGGTCTATATTTACGCCCATTGACAGAATACAGTAACTCATAATCTGTATAATGCAGTAACTAATACAGTAAGAAATTCCGTTACTCTGCAGCCCTGTAGACTGTAAATGGTCTGTCCAAACTGTCCTCACACAAAACTCAAATTGGTCCTCACAAACACACACGCACACACACACACACACACACACACACACACAGGCTGTGGTATAATGACAGAGCCATTGTTGTCTGAGGCCACCACTCAGTGAGCTGCTCTGACAGACAGCGTCACTGAAACACCAAGAATTTAAACACACACTATGCGACTGTATGTTTGTGAGTCCGAGTGCATCTCCTATGTAATTTCATGTAACATTTACACAAAGGGCTCCTCAGACTGTCGGGGAGGTGACCCTTAACAACAGGCTGCACACATGGGAAAGTTTTCTGGTAATTTGACTTAAGGAAAACAGAAAGCATCACAAGCTGCCGTTTAAATGAGAGGATCGATGGCAGCACATTGAAGAGCCAGGTTTCCCCTCTAATTTTGGCCCAAGTAATTTTTAGCTCCACGTCTAGCCTCATTTTATTTTCCAGTTTACATTCTTGCTCAGGTCAGAGCACAAAGAACCATTTTCTGGATCTGAGAATCACGACTTTCCTCGAACTTTTAGTTGTTTTTTTTCCTGATAAACTGCAGTGGTGGCAGGTTTTTGCCTAATGGATCTGGAGGAAAACACTTGTGTCGTGGCTGTATAGCGTCTTTGTCAGTGGAGTCCTCGAGCCCAGGCTGAAGATGCCTTCTCATTAAGTCGGGGGTGCTGGGCCTTATTGTTGTGCTAATCAGGCACAGATGTGGACACCCTGACTCCAGAAAATCATCCAAGCAGTCTTGACAGCAGACGCCTCTCAGGAGGGAGAGGGGGGCTGAAATCCTGGGGGGACCATTATAATTGTTTTTGACAGGGATCCAATACAAATATGTACATGCGTGAAAATGAATCAAGCTTGAGCTGTCACCCTCTGAACTGAGATATTTGTGACGCTGGTGTGGAGGGAGGAGAAGGCTTTCTTTAGGGATGGGAAAGAGATGATGTTTTTTTTAAATCAGGGAAGGATGCGGGGGAAAGACAGATTTGATCCTCCCTGCCTTCACAGGTACCACTGATGTGCCCATGAGCAAGGCATTTACTCCCTACAGCTCAAGTGGAGCTTTGTAGCCATGATAAGATTGCTGTCTGAAAAGTCAACTTTAGTCCCTTCTTACACTGCCTCCTCCTGAGACCCCGTGCCCTCATATCAGAACGTCACATTTTGGATTTACTGGACCTTATACTTCATTCTACTTAACTTAGACACTTTTTTGTGCCATCTAGTGGTAGTAAGAGCACAATACACTAACCCAGGTAAAAACAAGATCATCGGGATGGCCGGAAGGACGGGATCATGGGCAGCATGGGCTGTCAACATTTTGACGACGCAACCCACTGCAGGAGATTTTAAATGTAGGTGGTTGCAGTTAGCGGCTAACTCAAAGAACAGTGGCTGAAAATGTCCACAAATTGAGAGAGCTCTTTTTACACAGAGATGGCGCTATAGAGCCACTATGAAATCCCTTCTTTATGCTGGCTTTGCATTTTTACACAGAACCAAACAACAGCATGCTGGCATCGTAGAATCAAAAGAGACGTGATGGCCGTGACATGTAACACGACAGCTTTGGCCTCTAATGTGACATATGAAGCTCTGACAATCAGGAAGACAACACTTTTCATGCACAGGCTGTAAGTCTTCTTTCTCACCCTGCCATTCATCCCTCGCACGTATGCTCACTCACTGTTTCTAGATGTCATTGTCCGGGGCTGTCAATTCAGTCATCAGCTGATTCACAATCAACCAATAGCACAGCGACACATCGTCTCTGTCAGCCTATCACCTTACTGGTCCTCATTTTAAATATGGTTCTTTCTTGCTGCCATCATGAACACCCTCCACCTCCCCATCACTACCTAGTCTTTACGGATTCATCAGCCTCAGAGTCAGCAGCCACCATCTCCACCAGTGTCTGGACTCCATGGGGGGATTTATCCTGCTGCCGCTCAGATGTCCCTCGATCACAAAATATCTCTAATCATCTGTTTATCTGTACACTCATATTCTGTATTAAACATTATCTTTACTCTATTCTTCTGTCTCTCCTGATTGAAATAGCATACACACGTCAGCAGCACTTTATAAACAATAACAGTGGCATTAACATGTCAATAACAATCATTTCCCGTTTGTTATATGGTGGCTGATCTCGTCCTCTGCTGGGAGGGTAAGAAGCTCTTGGACCTCATTGTTCTCTCAATTTGTGGACACTTTTTTAGTTGCTGTTCTTCTTCTTTGAGTTAGCTGCTAACAGCTGCTTTTTAAATCCCCTGCGGTGGGGTCAAACGCATAACATGTTGTCAAAATGTCACACCAGTGCTGCCATGATCCCGTCCTGCTGGCTGTCCCGTTGATACAGACATCGTTTCAACGCTGTTACTACCTCTGATGCCAGCTTAAAGGTGAGACAGCTCCCCCCATTCTGCGATTGTACCTTTTATACAGAGCAGCGAGGCAGTGTAACAGTGTAATATTCCCACCTTAAAGAGGCTACTAGGATTCAAAATACAAGGAAGCTACGAGGAGACCGGCTCCCCCGAAGGAAGCATGAGTTCCTCAGACAGCCTCATTTTAGAAATTTAGGGGGAGCTCTGATATATTGTAATTGTTCGAGCCGCTGTTATTCCTATTTTGTATAAATATATACTTTCCTGTATGGGTTTCTAACATAAATAATAAGCTGATTGTAAAGAAAACTGAAAGACACAGTGTGATTCAAACAATGAAGAGGTGAACCTGATGGAGGGTCTGATTCTCTCTCAGGTGTTTCTTCACTGTCGGCTGAGCAGCAGAACCCAAACATCCCAGACACACTGCAGGTTTATCACCACCGCAGTTTGTCCTCTTCAGTCACACACACTCAGAGGAAGGTGTGTTTCCGCCTCTGTCACCAACTCTCTCTATCTGTCTGTCATCGAGCGGGAATACACCTCTGTGTGTGAGTGTGTGTGTCTTTAAGGTATTACACAGTAGTGATAGTGAGGTATGGACACACACACACAAAGGCTGTGTGGTATAATGACAGGACCACAGAGTGTGTGTGTGTGTGTGTGTGTGTGTGTGTGTGTGTGCGTTTCTAAACCGTGCTCCGTGTCCCAAGACACAGCTGCAGCAACACATTCTCATCCCATCAAATATCGACACTTTGTCAGTACCGTTTCACGTCTACATGACACTTTCCTCGTGCGTCTGTTGATAACATTCAGGGATGTAACACTTCCATTTTCATAGGACATGTACAGTTTCTGCTCGTTAGATGCACACAGTCTTTTTCAAAATAAACTTACAGATTTGTTTAACCACCTCATATTTACATTTATTTCCTTGTGCAACAAAAGCATGTAGTTAAAAACTTCATGGTTTGGCTCAACATTCACACAGTAAGTGAACTCTTGGGTGAAAGTCCGGGGTGCAGGCAGGAATATTAATACTATATTATTTCAGTGATTCTTACTTTCACAAAGGCATTTCTACACAAATCCCTCCACCACCTGACCAATCAGCATCCGGGACAAACAACAACTGTCCACTGGCATTCCAGCTTGACCAGCTTTAATTAACCCTTTGTGTGTTTGCTGATGGTGAAGAGGGCCCGTTGATGTCAGGGAATGAATGAGCTGATGCCGCAGAGACTGTGGGATTAAGCGTATCCCCCCTGGAGGATGATGGGACATGAAGGGAGGGCAGTCAGTCTGTTGAGATTAACACCTCGGTTTGCTTTTCCCACATGGCCTCTCAATCCCTCTGGAATGCTGCATCACTGTCCTTTCAAACTAACGTCTTTCTTTACAATCACGGCTAATTAGAATATGAGTCCTGAATAGAGTCACGGGTTTGCCTCTGTCGTGGAAAATGGGATGTTTTTAATAAGGAAAGACCTGCTGCATTGGCAAGTTAACACAAAATGATCATACTAGCTGTTTATCCACACACAGGGACTGTCAGGTGGTTATTTTATTCACCAACTGTTAAGATTCCTGACTTTACTGTCCAAACTCCCCTCTCAAAGTAAAGAGGAGGATGGAGCCACAAACAAGCACCACGTTGTTTAATAACCAGAAAGTTTTCTGTGCATCAACAATACTACTTTTGTGTGTTGGCTCTCAGTGGCCACCTGTTATGTTGTTGCTAATAAAGGTAATTAAAAATCATTACATATGTCATGGCCCTTTAGGTTTCAATCCATCGTCTAGAAATGCTCTCCTTTTGTTTTTGTGTTGTGCTTAGAGTCGTAAAAGTTGGTTCTGTTTTCTCACATTACTGGATACTGTAAACTTCAATTAATAGCCGAGGCTACTAATTGCTTAAATCACTCAATTCAGCAGGCGTATATTTGGACAGGTGTCTCTGTGGGATAGGCTTTTAATTAAAAATACAATAACAGTGTTTATTTAAACCAGTATGAAAATTCATTGCAGAAAAATGTGGCTTCCAGTAACATATAAATTATGAATCATTCTTTTGATCTAGCTCTGAGAGACATTGCATCAGAGAAAGAGTGAGTTATGGCACCCAAGGATCACAGCACATGAGGATTGCGGCACCACTTCATCCTGGTTAAACAATACTCACAACTTGAATTTATTTTTATGAAAATACCTATCGATTCTTTCTGCAACACTCCCTCACCCCCTGACAGCCAAAATACAATGGACATGGACGCAACACGTCAGCATGCCTGCAGCAGACTGCAACCATTATAATCAACTGCAGTGACCACAGAAGTCGTGCTTGTCCATGCGGGAACGCCACTGCTCAACTCTATTTTTTCATGGCTGGTGTATTTTTTTCTAATCTGTGCTACATGGACCTACAACAGGTAAGAACTTCAATGAACTCTGTAGAAAATGGGCACAATCTGTTTAGAAATAATAAAAATAAATATCTCATTGTAGTAGAGGCAATGTGAAGCAGCAGAGCAACCTTGATGGTTTTTACATTTCACATTAAATTAGATCAGTCTGATCCAGTTAATTAATTCAGTACCAGTTCATGTCAACACATTCTCACTCCAACCTCATCACATATTGACATTTTGGTCATAGACTTTCCTTGTCCACATATGACGTCCAAGGTACCCTGGGTGTGTTGGTTGTTGATGTTCTGGAACGCCATGTCAACTTCAGCCTGTTACATGCATTGTCTGTTTTCAAAATACACTTCTGTTTTCACAGGAAATTTAATGTTTACATACAATCTCTTTCAAAATACATCAGTACAACACTGCAATTTTTTTCCCTTCAACAACAAACATATGGGTGTTTGTTGAAAGAACAGGGAAAAAGAACAGGGTTTGGCTGTAGAATCTCAGGGGACACGAACACCGCTCTCCTGGATGAAAGTCAATGTTTGTTGGACCGCACAGTGAAGGTGGAAGCAACCACATACTGTTAAGACAGTCTGTGCAGCAGGTAAAGAACCGCTCCGCCCCGTCTACGTGTCCGTATCTCATGTATTTTGACTCCCCAGACTCTTGAATACTGGATCTTTAAGCATTTCCAGTATTTAAATGGTCTGTACACAAAATAAACGTGTATATTTTGCAATACCTTTGACACTTTAACACAAATATTTGAAAAAAAAGAAAAGTTCTGGGCCCATTACAAAACCTTGTGGAATGCCATATCTAATAGAATCAAAGCTGTTTGGCTCTACAAGGAATTTTGAAAAGAAAAACTAATTTATTGTTGTGTTTATGTGTTGCACTTACTTGATTTAATGTACTTAACATTAATTTGCAAAGATACCAAGAGTGATTTAAAGAAAGAAAGGTAAGAATGATTAACAATATATAGGGAGTCGTAACTGTCCATCTTTTCTTCTTATTTGAGTGATCACCTTCCTGGCAGCAGTTTAATGTAATCAGTCAGTTTGTATTGAGATGTTGCCTTCAGTATGACATCACATATGAAGACGGACTGGGACATCACAGAATGGTGGACAAACGGACGGCCACAGGCCCTGAAAGTATGAGCTTAAGGTTTAAATCCCTCATCGTCTAACATCCCATTGTCCCCCAAATCCAGCCTACCTTTAAAAAGAAGCCTTCTCTGAGCCCTGCAACAATGTGGCCCATAAGACCCCCCCAGACAAAAAGAAAGAAAAGATCCTCTCTCTTTCTTACCCCCGGCTCCCTTCTCCTTCACTCCCTGATCCTCCGGTGTGAGAAGCTCTTAATCAGGGGCCAAACAATGAGACCCCAGATCCCTGCTTTTTGACAGAGGGTCTGATCTAATAAGCAGAGGAGGGCTGTGATGAAGGGGGGGGGCTGATCCAAGGGATTACTGGGGGAGATCTAGCCTGGAGAGGGGGCCTCCTTAAGGGGAGGAGGAGGGAAAGGTAGGCGGAGGAATGGAAGGTACATGGAGGGTAATGACGATCTGAGATGCAGTTATACAAGTATAAGATATATATATATATATATATATATATATATATATATATATATATATATCACTCTGCTGATGGAAGGTTGAGACAGACTCAAGTCATCACCCTGCACCACCTTATCTGTTGCATTTTATTGACTCACTGTCACTCAGCGTTTGAAGAATATTTCTCTTAACTCTTTGTGTTTCCACCATTTTCTCCTCTGATTTAGAAACTTTTAACCCTCTTAAATTTTTTTCACCTCTTAGGAGCTCTTTTAAGGTCTAAGATGCTCTGTGAATAACTTTTATACACAAGGACCTAGTCTTGTTTAAAGGGGCAATAAGCAAAATCGTTTCACCGCTAGGTTCGCTGTTGTGCACTGCCTGTAGAGCAAAACAAAGCGTGTCATTAGCCACTCCTCCCTCTACCTCTGCTCTTCAACCCCCCCCCCCCCCCCCGCCCCCCCCCCACTCACCTCGTCTGTGCCGGCGAGTACCACACCATCTCCACGGACTATCACATCCAGACGGTCCCGATGTTTCTTACGCAGGCTCAGCTTCACTCAGCTGCCCAATATACCTGCTGCTTCTTCCCACATTAACCTGAATAACAAGGGCTTGGTGCTCTGGTTGGATCCAAACGGAGAGCCGCTAGCTGGTAAGATAGTGGAGGCTAACTGGCTATGTTGGCAGCTGAGTGAAATGGAGCATGAGGAGGAAGCACCGGTTAGCCCCCGCTTCAATTGCAGGCAGATTCACTCACCACAGGGGCGAGGAAATAAAACCTAAACAGCCAACTTAGTTTAGCAGTTAGCGATGTCCTTCACTCACTCTCGGTCTCTGCTGTGTTTAGCTATTTCCCTGCTTTCCTGTTAGCGTTAGCATGGCAGCCGATTAGTGCTAACGTCTCCACGCTTCTCCGCCAGGCTCAGTGAGTACGTTCACATGAATGTACACGAACGCGCAGCTGGCCCGGCTTGTAAACAATGGGCTGGAGATCAACACAGAGAGAGGGTGTGTGAGGTCATGCTATACTCCAGATGAAATTACACCTCTAGTTCTTCACATAGCAATTTTTTAATTCCTTCAATCCAGAAATGATGAATTTCGCTTATTGCTCCTTTAAGGGAGAATTCTAAGAAGACATAACAATTCTAAGAATTTAACAACTTTTTGTATTTTTGTATGACTATTGGACATCATAGACCAGGCAGAATCATATTGTATCATATCAACCGCTCTAAAGTGACTTGTTATGATCAATGAGTGTCAGGACGCAGAAGCAGAATGCAGAATCTGATGATAAGTTAAACGGGGTTTATTGTAAGAGCAGGCAGGATGAGTAGGTGAGGTGATGAGAGGCACGCTGGATATGAACCTGGAGTACAGGAGATAATCTGTTAGAGGAGGTCAACAAATACAAGGAAGCACAAAGTCAAGCAAAAGTACCAGGGGGCCTTAACGTCTGTACCACACACGAACTGAACGATCTGGGGACGATTGACTGAAGAACCATGATTTAAATCCTGCAGGCTGATGTGCTGATGAGGAGCAGGTGAGTTGATGAGGAGCAGGTGAGCTAACGAGGAACAGGTGAGCTGACGAGGAGCAGGTGAGCTGATGAGGAACAGGTGAGCTGATGTAATCAGGAGGAGGAGTAGAGTGGAGCAGGTGAGGTGAGTTGGACTGCCACACCCTGAGACACACATCTGAACAGACAAGAGGGACAAAGGTGCATTTCATTATGCTAATATGTCTTCTTGCTTCCCTCACTTGCTTCCTTTCCTTGGGTCCTAGTCCAACCCACAGGAGATGGGAGCCAAGGAGGCAAGGAAGAGACACGAGGACAGAGGCACTGAAGCTGCCACACAAGAAATTCTTGGTTCCATAGCATCAGTCTTCAGTGGCAGTAGTCACATATGACCTGCTACACAGCTGTAGCTCGTCACCTGTCAAACTGACCGAATGTCCACAGAGCCCATTAATAATAATAATAATGCATTTTATTTGGAAGTGCTTTTAACAAATGCTCAAAGACACTTTACAGTTTTTTAAAAATCATAAAATAGAGCTAATTCAGAATAAAAAAACAGCAATAAAAAGTATAAAACACACAAATTTATACATTAAAAGCTAATTTAAAAGGTGAGTTTTGAGCATGGTCTTGAATGTTGGGAGGTGTGTTGGGTTTGGGGAGTGAGTTCCAGAGGGTGGGGCAGCGATGGAGAAGGCCCTGTCCCCCCAGGTTTGGTGCTTGGTCTGTGCAGGTAGTGAGAGGAGATTTCCTTTGGATGAGCGGAGGTCGCAGGAGGGGGTGTGGTGGTGGAGTAGGTGTGTGAGGTAGGAGGGGGCCTGGTTGTTGAGTGCTTTGTGTGGTAGGAGGAGGATTTTGCGATGTGTGATAGGGAGCCAGTGTAGGTTTTGGAGGACGGGGATGATGTGGTCTCTGGAGTGGGTGTGGGTGAGCAGGCGGGCAGCAGAGTTCTATTGAAGTTTATTGAGGAGTTTGAATGATGAGCCATAGAGGATGCTATTGCAATAGTCCAGTCTGGATGTGATAAATGCATGGATGAGGGTTTCTGCAGCAGAGAAGGTGAGTGAGGGGCGGAGACGTGCAATGTTCTTGAGGTGGAAGAAGGCAGTCCTGGTGATGTGATTGATGTGGTGGTCAAACCTTAGCTGGCTGTCGAAGATGATTCCTAGGTTGTGGTGTGTGGTGAGGGAGACAGAGTGCAGTTATTGATCTTGCCAAGGGGGAGCATATAGAGGATGAAGAGGAGGGGACCAAGCACAGACCCCTGGGGGACACCTTGGGACAGGGGAGCGGTGGGGCAGGTGCAGTTGTTTATACTGATGAACTGGTGTTGATTGGTGAGGTAGGAGTGAATCCAGGAGAGTGCTGTGCCGGTGATGTGGAGAGATGATTCCAGTCGGGAGAGCACGATGAAGTGATTGATGGTGTCGAAGGCTGCTGTGAGGTCAAGGAGGATGAGAATGTTGAGGTGTCCGGAGTCTAAGGAGAGGAGGAGGTCGTTGGTCCGTAGTCACACCACTTGATTAAAGACTTCCGTGTAGGATACATGGACATTTCCTCACTCTAAGCTCCTTCAGAAGCCTCTTCTCTCCTCTGTCCTCATCTTCTCAATGTGCATTTCGGAGATTGAAAGATCCTTCATGATGAGCCCTCTCCCTCTGAAATTGTCAAAATCCGGCACTTGGGCAGTGACTTGCAGCATCAAAAACCAACAACAAAAGGCGTCCTTTAACGTCAGCATGATAGGCGACTGGTTGCCATTATGGTTTAAGGGCGCCCAGCAGCGTCAGGGGGAAACGCAGCGGGACGAGGACAAAAGTGAAGATGGCGAATGTCTGAGTGAGGTGGGCTGGAGGGGTGGTGGATGGATCCAACAAACACCGAGGCCGGTGTTCACTTCCTGTAAGATTGTAAAGCCAAGCCCTGTACTTTTGTCCTGAACTCAACCACATGTATTTGTTGTTGGAGGAAATAAATGTCAATTTGTGGTGTTGTAGTGATGTAGTTCATTTATTTTGAAAGAGACTGTACATTTCCTGTGAAAACAGAAGTGTATTTTGAAAAAAGACAATGCATGTAACAGGCTGAAGTTGACACAGCGTCCCAGAACGTCAAAAACCAACACACCCAGGGTACCTTGGACGTCATATGTGGACGTTGAAAGTCCATGACCAAATGTGGACATGTGAGTTAGAATGTGTTGACCACACACCGCATTGCTTAAATGTTAAGTTTCAATGTGTCTGCTAGATAATAGCGTTCAAATGAAGACACGTACATTGCCAACATTTTTTCTAGTGTTTGTGTTGGTTGTGGCAGATTGAGAGGTATAGAGGGAGCTAATGGATGGTGGCTGGTGTCATGGTGGGTGAGGGGAATGGGCAGGAAGGCCTCCAGCTCCCCTTTTTTCTCCCTCCCAGCCTCTCCATCCCAAACCCTTCCTTCATCCCCTGCTTAGCCACCTCTTAACCCAACCATCACCCCGAGGCCCCTTCTACCATCCCCCTTTCCTCCCTGAGAGATCTCCTCTCTGCCGCCTTAATCACATGATTACATCTATTCATAACGCCGACCAACCAAATGGGCAAAACGCACATAATAAAGCGTTAGCAGCAACGTATGATCTTGAATGATTGTGAGAACTGGATGGAACATTGAATACAAAACAGAATAATCCCACACATCCGACAAAAAAGCAACAGAACCGACATTTGTTGTCACTTCAGACAAAACAAAGATAATAAAGACAAGGATAAGTCTTTTTTCACAGAGGATATTTTGAGTTGGCACAGTAGTGAAAAGCTCAGGTGTTAATAATGAGGTTGATGTCTAAAGTCTGTTTGTTAATGTTATGAGCAACACCACTGCCTTCTACAAGTCAAAATGTCTGCTGTGAGAAAGGCCTGTTGTGATGGTAGCTCCTTTTAGACTGCCTATTCAAGGCAGGAACATTGCGCCGTTATTCCGCCTCGACGGCCTGTATAAAAGGACAGAGTTGTCTCACCTCTGAGCTGGAAATGGAGGTCGTAACAGCCCTGTCTGTATAAATGGGACAGCTGGCAGGACGGGATCATGGGAGGCACAGGTGTAATGTTTTGATGACGTGTTATGTGTATGACCCACAGCGGCAGAGTAGAAAGTAGCAGTTAGCAGTTAGCAGCTAACTCAAAGAAGAAGAATAGTGGCTGTAAAAGTCCCAAAATTGGAAAATCAAAGTGTATAACATATATTTAATGATAATAATAATAATAATATTTAATATTATTGATAAACAAGTCCTGGAAAATAAGAGGGCGCTTTAGGTATTGGTCTGTGGCTCAGAAGTAGAGCAGGTTGTCCACTAATCAGTGGATCTCCAGTCTGCATGATGAAGTATCCTTGAGGAAGATGCTGAACCCCAAATCACACACCGATGTCTGTTACATCTGTGTGTGAGTGTGTGTGAATGGGTGAATGTGACATGTAGTGTAAAAGCACTTTGAGTGGTTGGAAGACTAGAAAGGCGCTATACAAAAGCAGTCCATTCAAGGCTTTAAAGGTCTAGCGCAGGGGCAGGCAACATGCAGCTCTTTAGCCCCTCTCCACTGGCTCCCTGTGGCTTTGACGTAAAATTATATGGAAATGAATGACAGTTATTATTATTATTGTTATTCATATTTTCATTTGTCATTGTTGTAGGCTGAAAGTGATCTTTGCATTCTGCAATTGTAAAATGTGTAGCCTATACATTGAATTAAAAAATGTTTTAATGTTTCATCAACTAAAATATGCGTCATAAGTCTACCTGGAGCCTTTTCCTCTAAATTCTACTGAGCTTCAGTAGCGGCGGCTGCCTGGAGTCTCTCTAACAAGGCTAGCTACGGATTCTAAATCCAATAAAGGAAAAGTCTTGGAAGAAAATAAAGGATTTAATCATGTGTGGACAGATTAATTTGCTTTCACCACCAACACTGCAAAGTTAAAGTACTAAATGATTATAAATAGCCGACTGCAGGGGAGCCACCTTGTAGTAAACCATATTAATGAATGCTCATTTAGATCTATTCATAATATTGATAGGATAATTTAGATATAATAGGCTGTTACCTTTTTTCAAATATGATTTCGACTCCAGATTTTTTTTCTTTTTTGGCCAATGATGGCTCTTTTAATAGTAAAGGTTGCCAACTCTAGTGCATAGAATTTAGTGGCATCTAGCAGGGAGATCACGACCAACTGAAACTTCTCACTTGTGCCAAGTGAGTAAAAGAACTAAGACCGCTGACACTAAAGGTGATAAGCCAGCCCACACACACAAAGGCACCTTTCATGGCGGTATAATACGCAGTGGCCAACAACTGAAGTCCTTAAATACGACCAGTGTGTCAGTGGATGTCTGCTTGAGGCCCAGTTCACCATGAGACAAAACTGCTTTAGAACGTAGCAGGGAAAAGTTGCAGCAGTGTGAACTGGGCTACCATAGAACAACATGGCAGTTGAAGATGACCTGCTATATATGTAGATATATACATCCTATTCTAAGGTTAATATTATATTTAATTTCTGCCGATAGGTGCCACTAAATCCTACACACTGGACCTTTAAGTCGATGGAGGCCAACAAGAGACTACATGGTGTGCAAGGTTCATTCACTGGAGAGCTGGAGTTCGTGGCTCTTAATGTGAAGGAGGCGGTGTCTGGCTTCCTGCCCCAATGGAGAGGGCAGATCCATTAGCAAAAGCTACTGTGACACTGGGCGCTCAAGACCTTTGATGTGTTCACAGCAGCAGGCTGCAGGGGCGGAGGAGTGAAGACCTGAGAGCTTTCAAAGACAGGAGGCCTGGTGTGTCCAGATGGAGTCTCCATCCACTCACAGTGTTGCCCGCTGAAAATGAGAGGAGTTTGTTCTTGTTGGAAAAAACAATATATTGTCAGAATACCAGCTTGTCAAAAAAGTTTGTGTCACCTGTTCTCAAAACCAGATGAGAAGAAAAACAACTGACAAATTTCAGGACACAGTCAAGGTCAACAACAAGTCACACAAACACAAGGCGAAGATGTTACCATTTAACTGTTTTATCTGATCAGAAAGATCTCTGAAGAAGAGGAAAAAGAGAAACATAATCTGCCCTGAGAAAAGAAGAGATGAGAAGAGGAAGAGCAGACAGGGAAGAGGTGGAGAACAGGAGAGAGTCAGACCGCAGATCAGTTTCCATCCTCTCTTTCTGTTTATTGAACTGTAATCATGAATAATACCCCCCATATGTAACACGTTACCGGATTTCCTCCAGAACACTGCAGCCGGGAGTCTGCAATCGCTCAGACCACGCTGTGCTGAGGTTAACCAAACATGTGTCTGCATGTACATCCTGGGTATATCACATAGTATGTTTGGACGGCAGCTATCCCTCTGTTGCCAGCCAACCCTCTGTAAAAACCTGCAAATGAGATTAAACTACCTAAGCACACACTTCATTTTTTAATTCTCCGCTCCCCAAATCAAAGACCAGAGCAGCTTTGAGCAGGTAGAACATCTATGAGAACGATCGGCCTCATGCAGCAACATTCTTTAAAATTTCTCTTATATTTTCTCTTAATTTTCTGATAGGAGAAAAAATAAGAGAAGTCAACTCCAGATGCATCAATGTTCTTAAACGTCCAAATCTGCTCTTACCCAAGTGTGCTGAATCCATCGTAACTCACCTATTAGCATATATAACACCTCCTGAACACTATATAAGGGCAGGTGCAACCAGGTCTTTCTCTGATGTCGTCAAAAACCAGTGTTTGGTCAGTGACTTCTGGTGTCAGACCACTATGAAGAAAGTCTTCCTTTCACGACAGCATGATACATGGCTAGTCACCGTTATTGTTTAACAACACCCAGCAGCATCAGGAGGAAACACACCACATGCACGTGGTTGGTTTTAGGAAGAAAGAACAGGATTTGGCTTTATATTCAAACGGGAAACCTTCTGGATGAAAGTCGATGGTTGTTGGACCCATCGACGATGCCTGCCACTTGGACTTTCACACCCTTAACTTTTGTTGTTGTCCTGCTACTTTTCCCCCTGACACCGCCGCGCACCCTTGCACACTAACGGTGTCCAGCTGCGTATCATACTGATGTGAAAGGGTGGCTTTTTTCATCTGTGTCTGAAGCTGCAAGTCACTGACCAAGTACCAGTATTCAATGACTTCGGAGTGACACCCGGTTGCAATGTCACAACCGAAATTCAGGCACAAATCCACGTTGAAAGACGTTAGTGGCCCACTGGGAATGATCTCTGAGGACAAAAGTAAGAAGAGATGATTCTTGATGACCACAGAAGAAGAATGCGTGAATCCATAATAACACAACTATAGCAAACAGAATATTTTGAATATCTAATACATTAGAAAAATAAGTGAATTTCAGCACTTTCTACCCCCCTATCTGACACACACCCTCGCTGCCACAAACAACATGAACAAAGATATGCGTGAGTCCAAATGCTCTCGATCACTGTGCTCCTTTTTTTATTAACTTTTTTGTTACATGTTGAGGGTCATCGAAGCATCCTGTGACATCACTCACCATCATCCTCCCCACAGATACATTCAAGAAACAGTGACGTTACAGAGAAGAGAAGAGGGAATCCTCCTCCTCCTCCTCCTCCTCCTCTGCTCGAGGTTATCATCAGTGCTGGGGTTGTTTCAGCCGTGGCATCCATCCCAAATACTTCAAAGAGCGACGTGTTCATGCACACACACACACACACACACACACACACACACACACACACACACACAGGCAGTCAGCCAGCCAAACAAATAATTAACAAAGTCAGTGAGATTAATTAAAGCAGCAGGGTTCAGGCAGGGTTCAGCCTTCTGTGTGTGTGAGGGGGGGACAGGGACTCCCCTGCTGGATGTGATTAGGAAAACCAAAGAAGAAAGGCAGAAGAGGCGAGGGAAAATAGTGGCTGTCATTGAAATCCATCTTCATGTAAACAACTGGCTGTGTGTGTGTGTGTGTGTGTGTGTGTGTGTGTGTGTGAGCGTGTGTGTTAGTAACTTCATGTCCTTCTGAGCTAAAATAAGAGTAGGGTGGCAAAAAATTACATCAGTCCAACAGTGGTGAAAGAAGAAGTCAGATTAGGGTTGCCACCTTGGATTTGTGAAAAAAAGGGACACTCGACCAAATGTTTGAGGCGGAGGGCTCGGCCATTATTACCAGTTCAGACTGACCAATGAACATGAAATTCGGACATAGGAGACCAGATTTGCCATCATTTCATGTCCTTCTATGTGCCTGTATTTTATATTAATTTTTATATCAATGAAAAAAACAAATCTGTGTGACTAAATTCTTACATTTTTACATGTATCTCACCATAGCAAATTGGAAGTTGACATATTCTGCCATATATGAAGAGGGGAGACTCTCTGGAATCTGGCAATATAAGAACCATGATGGTGGGACATTCTGTCACTTCACAGCTGTCCAAAACATGTGGTTTGTGCCAGGCGGACATGATTGCCAGTATTTTTTCATTATTACAAGAAATTCCATTGACTCATTCACAAGTCAAAAATGTGTTTTATCTGAAAGAAACATGCAATATTTACATCTAAGATCATAGAAAAATAGTCAACCAAGTGCAATGATGTCCTCCAAGATAATATTTGCCACTTTGATTGAAGTCGGGGGGGGGGGGGGGGGGGGCATGAGTCCCCCTCAATGTATATGGTGACTACGGCCCTGTCAGCATGCATAATTAGGCTGCAGTTGTCTGGGTGCGCAAAGGTGAAGTGGCTGGTCTTGTTATACAAAGTTTGATGGAGTGTCAACTGGACAATATGGAAATATTTGCATCTTGAAAGCTGGACTACAAATGTGGATAGACAGGGAGAAACACACGCAAGCCTAAGACGTGGTAAGATACGATATTCCTCACTATATGAAGTGACTGATAACAAGATCTGTATAATGGATTGTAAAGAAATTCGTCAGGATTTTATTTGGTAGACAATTGATCTGGATTTATAGCATGATGGGATGACAGCACAATGATGTGTGTGGTATCATTGGAAAGCTCTGCTCCTGCACTTTCATGTAATATGCGTGGCATTTCTGTGCGACCCTGCATTCGCGAGTAATCCATCCAGAGCTGTATGAAAGCTCTGTTATACATCATTTTAGTGTAACTTTATCTTTTTTTTTCACTCTGAAAACATTCGGAAAGCTACAACTCCGCTGTTTCACGTGATATGCGTGGCTTCTTGCTATGACGCATGGTCGCGGAGAAAAGCCATAGAGAAGAACAGGTGTAAATTTGGATGCACTATGCGTCGTTCGGGGCCTGTTGCACTGATTGCACTGATTCTGGATGGACTCCTTGGCCTGCTGCTGCTTCATTTTCCCCAAAAAACGGGACAAATTGTGTCCCGGGAGAGATTTTTTTTTTTCCCGGGACAGCTGATGAAAAAAGAGAACAATTCTGGGAAAAACAGGACGGGTGGCAACTTTAAGTCAGATGCAGATACAAAATGTAGTGAAAGTATTTAAAGTAAAAGTACTCGTTGTGGACTTGTTTTTGGATTCATATTCTTGCTGCATTGCTACGACATGTTATGTGTTCAAGCCACCGTGGGAGATTTAAAAAGTAGCTGTAGCAGTTAGCAGCTAACTCAAAGATGAAGAACAGCATCCATAAATTTCCTTACCTTCTGAGTGGAAGACGAGATCAGCTGCCATGTAACAGAGACAGTAAATGATTGTTAATAACATGTTGTGTCATCGTTAAATAAAACGCTGCTGATGCACTGTTATGTTACATGTCATACCCATTGCGCCTCTTTTGATTCCTTGATCTCAACATGCTGTCTAAAATCACACACTCGAGCGTTACGATGCCGCTGTTGTTTAGTTCTGTGTAAAGGCCCAGACTCACCAAACCGCCGTTGGAGAACTAGTGGCGATGAGAGCCCCCTGCTGCGTCACCTCTCATCGCTGGGTCTCGGCCAACAAGCACATACGTTCTGCGTCTGTTTAAGAGGACATACACCCCCATACCAGCAGATGGCAGTAGTCTGTAATCATCATTCAAAAAGGGAAACAGGAAGACCGTCTTGATGCTAGTTAGCCAGTTAGCATGTTAACAACTTGAATGTTGACAGAACAGAGTATATTTACTGTGCACCAGTGAACAATAACACAAACCATCAACGTTTCTGCTAAAGAGCTCAGTGGATAAAGAAAAGTAATCTGACCTCATAGAACAAGATTTGTTTTGGTCACACTCCATCTTGACTTCAGCTCTTGTTTACTTTCCTCTTTTCTGTTTCTCTTCTGGTGCGCTGAGCTGACTGCTGATAATCAGACTGATTTCATTCACCTACATGCTCCACTGTCCCAACGCCGGTTCAACATGCTGAATCAGGTAAAAAAGGCCAACTAGTGCCAAGAAGGGCCAACAGTGCAGGACACACCATACCAACAAGGGCAGCAGAGGCTCATCAATGGCCTAACTTGGACTGACGACCATCCTCAGCTTGTTGTGTCAGGGCTTTAAAAATGCCAGGCAGCAAACAGAAGTGACTTCGTAGCTGCTCTATAGCGCCACCTCTGTTTAAAAGGGGCTTGTCTCTCTCTGGTGTATTTCCTCTGCTCCTGTAATGCTCCATTTACCTCCTGAGGATTCAATCAAGTTTGATCTTATCTCTATTTCTTTCTATCTGATCTGATGTTCATTAAAAAGGTTTGTTTCAGAGTTTTTGTATTTGTTGTTTGGTTTGTAGGTATTAATTTGTGAAATGTTGAGTTTCTGACAGTGTTTTCTGCACAAAACAGATTTGATATCTATCTGATAGAAATTAAACAATCTATTTAAGACATGACAGTAAACTGAGAGGGCGTAGGTTTCATTTCAACATTGGAGAGACACTTCTGAAATGGGAGGCTTCAAGCACTTCATGCTTTTATTGAAGGAGACAAATGCACATGTTCTAGATACAGGGTGGGAATTGACCCCTCTGTTTCTCCCGAAATCTACACCTATGGTAAACTGAGCAGCCTGAGACCTGTGCTGATTTAAACCCCTTTTGTTTCCCCGTAAGTAGCTTAAATTCATCTTCCTGTCAGACTGTATCGTGTATGTTGTGCATCAGCTCGTTCCAGCTCTTTGTTGAAGATTTAAAATGTTTAAAGTGAGTGAAATAATCAAACCAGAGACACCATGTTGTTCATGGCTGCTCCATCAGATGGAAATAAAACGAGATGGAATCTGGATGGTTTGTCTGCGAACTTCATCCTGACACAACTGATGTCTTTAAAAACCTTTGGATCTTCGCGACAATTCAAGATAAAGTTCTGCAGGTTTGAGCAAAGTTTGGCTGCTCAGCATGCGTCCGTACTGACAGGACCACCAGTACGTCAGATGAAGGTCTCTTGCCGTGGGATCCTCCTCCCTGCCCTCTCCGCTCCTTTCTCTCCCCTCCCCTCCCCCGTCTCCCTCTCGGCTCTGTCTCTCTTTCAGCCCTGTGTTTTGGCAGCAGTGCTCCCCCGCATCACAAAGCCCGTACTCTCAGCTTGTCCCATTGTGTTGTGAACATCGCAGGTAATGATTAACACAAACACACAACAATGGGAGCTGCAGCACCCAGCCAGCGTGGGAGTCCATGGCCTTAAGGTTACGGGGTGACCCCAAGCCACAAGATGCCACGAATACTGTGTGATTTTAGCTTCGTAGTTTACATATTTCCCTCACCATGTTGTTCACCTTCATCTGTGACAATGCATTTTTGTCCTGGAGACTCTCGACACCTTACTGAGAGACTCAATAATCAGTTTTTCCAATCTCTTTGCAACTTCCAGAGCCACTAACCGCAGACCTAAAGTCAAGAGGCTGCTGGAGAAAAAATAATTCTGTAAATGAAAAAGAAAAAGTATTGGCACATTTATCTTCATTACAAACACTGAGTTTAATGTCTGAGCTTTGGGTCAAACAGACCTGATGCTCTGATGAAAGTCTGTCTGACCCAAAGCTCAGACTAAACACAGGCTGTTTGCATTAAATGTGCTTAATTTCTTTCATTTAACTCAACAGAATCCATGAGACAGTCATGCATGGGTTCGGCAGAGACTGGCAAAATAGGCTGAGGCTCAAACACACCACGATTCTGATCTCCATATTTCCTCTTTTGGGGGGGAATCTGAAGTGATTTCTGGCTCCAGTATAAACTAATTAAAGGGAATAATGCTTTTAAATGAAGATACACTGTTGTTGACATCTTGCAGAGGAGCATTCTCTCAACAGTCTGAAATTGAAATGTAAATGAGACCTGATGTTTCCATAATGTGTCCCTGCTGTGAAGTAGACTAATGAGCGAGTGGCCACACCTCGCACATTCCTCCTGACCTTTATTCCACCTCACTTTCCCTCCACACACACACCCTCCTAACCTCACCTCACCCCGATGATTATCATTCACCCCGACATCACCCCTCCTCCACAATCTGTTATCAGCTGTCAGGCACCAAGCAGCCCTGGTATTCCCCATTAGCATTAGCATCTGTATGCAGCAGCCTATCAATGCTATCTGGACCTGAGGGCACCGGGAGGGTCGAGAGGGATCTGCCATATCACTGATGTCATCAGATAAAGATGTGGGAGGGAAGAGGGTCTGGTCCCGGTCGAGTGGGATCTCAAGGTAAGGTATTTGATTCCATCATGATATTGTAGTATTTAGTACTTGGATACAGAAGACTTTTGCTGTGCTTCAGTTAATGACGTTCCCAAACAAAACTCAAGAAAACAAAGTTGTACTGCAATATTTTGGTGCACAAATGTCAAGGGAATAGTTCAACATTTTGGGAAACAACTTATAACCGGGTTATCCTAGAAAAGAAGCGGTTCAGTGGTTGTGTTGTCAGGAAATGAAAAGTGTTTATAGCTGTTATGGATGGCCACACTGGAAGGCAGAGTAAAAGGCCAGCAGTCGTAACACAGCCTCTTGAAAGTGGGAATTTCATGCTGTTATTCCACCTCACTGTTCTGTACAAACGGTATCATTGTGGAATGGGGGGACAGAGTTGTCTCGCCTTTTATGTGGCAACAGAGGCTGAAAACGATGTCTGTACAAAAGGGACAGCTGGCTGGACGGGATCATGGGCGGCACTGGTGTGACGATATGATGACATGTTATGCGTACAGCCCACCAAAGGAGATTCAAAAAGTAGCTAATAGCAGTGGGTGGCTAACTCAAAGAAGAAGAACAGCAGGCGTAAATTGTGAAAAATGTCCGGCAGTCTGAAAGTGTGCACTGTCCCCCTGTTTTTAAATGTCTTGCTGACTGTCCCATTTATACAGACAGCGTTCCGACACTGTTGCTACCTCAGATGGCGTCTTAAAGGTGAAACAACTCTGCCCCCCTATTCTGCAGTTGTATCTTGTATACTGAATGTCAAGGTGGAATAAGGGCATGAAATTCAGGGGCTACAGTGAGTTTAAACATGGGAGGAATGGCGTACATTTTCAGACAGTGTCTCGTGGATGACTTCATAATGCTGCACTCAGTTGTTCACGTGAAAAGTGGGAGTGTGAGAGAGAAGCGTAATCCTCCACAAAGCTGGCCTGGTTACAGAAAGTTACGGATGATGTCGGTGACGGTCAGTGTTGCATGAACATGCTTATGTTTTTGGTGAACGGTGAACTGAATGTGTCCGTTTGCAACAAATGAACATGAATGGCACTGTGTGTTACAGCATCCGACATGCCAGTGTTGTGTCCAAGACAGTTTCTCTGTCGATATGTTTCCTTTGACCTCAATCTTGACCAAACCCAATCTCATTTTTCACATACTCACCAAGAAAACAAACTAGCAAAAGCACACAAATACAAACCAACGTGAAACACAGACATGCAGATAGAACACAAAAGAAAGTATAAAAAGCATATAAACAAACTAAGTATTCTGCATAAGATTTACAGGATAAAACACTTAAAGTTAAAATAACTTATATCTGTATATTCTTAAGGCAGAACCAAAGCTTTGAAGTCTTCCAGGTTCTTAAAAGTTCAGGTTGTGGATCATTAAGATCCTGTAGAAAAGACCTGCAGGTGCAAACCAGCAAGTTTCCCTGTGAGAATTAAATTAATTTTAACTCCTTAAACCTCAGTAGTGATGAATCTTTCTGTCAGCTCATACATCACCAACTATATGATTGGTCCTCTAACTAATACATGTCATGTGGCTGCAGTGCATTCTGGTCTCGAGACAATCAAGCTTGTGTATTAATTATTTATACTCTTTAGATTCAGAGCTGTCACAGATGTGCTTTTTTGTGTGAGATAATGTTTTGTCAGAAAGCGTTGTGCTTAAGTGTTTGCATGAAAAGCAGACAAGTGTCTTTACTGTCCGTACGTTGGCATATAAGCTGATGGTAAATATGTAAAGTTGTAGGGTGTATTTACTTTAAATGGCCAGTTTAGGGCTTTGAAATGAATATCAGGTTGTGTGTGTGTGTGTGTGTGTGTGTGTGTATGTGTGAGAGAGAGAGATAGTGTGACTGAAGCTATTGAGGTGGCTGCAGTCCCACCTGTGTCTCATTAGCACAACAAGGTGCAATAACATTAACACTGCTGTCTCCTCCCAGAGACACAGGTATCTTAATAATCTATCAGTCTAAACACACACACACACACACACACACACACACACACACAGTGACAAGGCTAACAGTTAGCATCCCACGGCTAACAGTTTTGTGTTGGTGGGAGATTGGCTCGGTGTCAGATGTTAACAGCTTCTGCCAAAGCGGCAAAACATGACGAGTAGTGATGAGATCACATTGTGCTGTGTTCGCTTGCACTAACCGAGCAGAGACAGCAGGAGGAGAGCAGCTCAGGGAGTCAGTCCTTCAGCGCCGCTTCGAACAGCAGCAGCAGCAGCAGCAGCAGCACCTGATTGCCCCCCAACCCCACCACAGAAACACTGAATGCTCACAACAATAGCTGACAGCAATACAACCATTTCTGCAAATTGTACTTGCCCCTGCAATTTCACTGCAAAATGAAAAATAAAAAATAAAGAGACCTATAAACATTACAACATGCATCACAATTTTTTATAAAAGCTGCTGTGAAATCAGACATTTCAGGCCTCAGTAAATCACAAAATACCATTTTGAAACTTTGAGTTTGGCACTTTGGCCACCGACATCCTGTTTTTTTGAGCCAGAAATGACCATATTTGGATGACAGGGTGGAGCTAGTGAGGGGTGAGGGGTGCTGTGGTTGCAACTTGTAAATCACAAGGTAGCCAAACCCTAAAGCATACCCTGCTTTAGCGTCTAACTGCCGGCAACTTTTAAGGTGGAATGTTAACTTGTAATGCATGAGTTGATGACGTGAATCCACCAGCACACCTTAAATTTCACTGTGACAACTTTGACCATTACTTTAGTTTGTATATGACAGACACTTTTAGTAATGAGTGGCTCATCAAGTGTTTAAAAATATATCTTAATATATAGTAATAAATATGATAATAAATTAAATGTTTTTTTTTTAATGAATGGGCCAATTTGTCTTTGCTAATAATATGTTAGATTTATTGTAATGTGCACTTTCAGGCATATTTCACAAGACGGTGGTGAGAGCAGCCATGTTGTTTGGTTTAGAGACAGTGGCACTGAGGAAAAGACAGGAGGCAGAGCTGGAGGTAGCAGAAATGAAGATGTTGAGGTTCTCTTTGGGAGTGACGAGGATGGAGAGGATCAGGACTGAGGACATCAGAGGGACAGCTTATGTTAGATGTTTTGGAGATAAAGTCAGAGAGGCCAGACTGAGATGGTTTGGACATGTTCAGAGGAGGGATAGCGAATATATCGGTAGAAGGATGCTGGGGTTGGAACTGCCAGGCAAGAGGCCTAGAGGAAGACCAAGGAGGAGATTTATGGATGTTGTGAAAGAGGACATGAAGTAAACTGGTGTGAGAGAAGAGGATGCAGAAGATAGGGTTAGAAGGAGGCAGATGATTGGCTGTGAGCGAACAGCCCAAAGAAGAAGACTTTCAGACATATTTTAGTTAAAAAAAAAAAAGAAAAGAAAAAGAAATCAAAACTTAAATTGCGCTAAATGACTAAACAAGAGTTTGGCGGCCCCTCTGCAGTAACTGAAGACCTCCTAGAGGTCATAAACCCTCTGTTGAAGACCCAGCATCTATTTGAATCTAAATGGGACCATAATTTTACAGAATGAACACTGTGCTGTTTGAAGAAGACTTGAGACTGGTGAGACCATAAAGTCATTAGGAAAATGTTTACTGAGGTAATAAATCAGGTAAGAAGTGGAGCCAGTGCCTCACAACCTTCTGTACAATCAAACTTGTTTTTGCAACCAAAGAAGTCGCCCCCCGCAGGCCGTTAGAAAGAATGCAGGTATATGATACTTCTACATTGGCTTCACTTTTCAGACTCAGAGATAACCCCGTGCTCCTGACTAAATGGAACCTTCGAGCAGCGTGTTGAAAGTCTGTCTGAAGTAAATGATCGGTCAGCAGTCCTCACTTTCCAAAAACATCCGCACTCTCAAGGTCTAAAACTCAAATTGTTTCTCACAAAGAGAGCTGTACAAGTGCACACACACACACACACACACACACACACACACACACACACATGCCCAGGTATGACACACACATGCTCAGGTATGACACACACACACACACACACACACACACACACACAGGGGCTCTTATCTGCTTTATGACTTCCACTCTGCCTCGTTTATTTGTGTACTTTGACTTTCGCTGTAAAGCTCCGTCTGACCCGCAGTAGCACCGCCGAGTGTCAAAGGTCAAATCTGGAATTTATTTCAACACATAAATTTCATCTAAACACGCTCACGCTGCATACGCTGGAGGAGTTTGACCCACAGATAAAAGTAAACGGAGTGTGCAGCTTCTCTCCTGATTTATTTTTGGAACTTTTATTTTGAAGCCGGCAGAGCTTTTTAGCTTTAGTCAAACATTTCTTGGAGCGTCCCAGCGGCTCGGTCCGGCTGAAGCAGGTATCACATAACCATGTTTGAGTCTGGGCCAGGACCTTTGTAGCTTGTGATTGCCCTTTCTCTCACCAGCACTTCCTGTCTCTCTTCACAGTAAAAACTGTGCTGCAGAGGCAAAAACAATCCTGAAATGAATTTACTGGTTGAGTTGAACCACTGTGGGTCATGGGTCAGCTGAGTGGCTTCAAACCAACTGTGGTCAAATTACATAATTTTCTCTGTATTGTTTGAGGTGAATTTGTAGATCTAAATAAATCCAGAGAGACGGCTGCTTGTTCCACAGTTTTTGATATGCTACATAGCCAAAAGTATGTGGACACCCATATGTGATACATGCACCTGTGATTCCAAATTCAGGGCTTTAATGGCCTTCACTCCTCTGGGAAGGCTTTGCAAACTACAGTGACATTATATTTAGACCTTTCATGTGCATCATTTCATCATTTCTGAAGTGGCATAATATATGAGCTGACTTTGTCATCAGGAGGTAGAGGAGAGGCTGGATGTTGAGATGCCTGCAAAGCTGCAGATTGCTGTTCCAGACCAACAAACAACAAAACCACTTGATTTTAAGCATCATAGCTGTGTTTCAATCGGATTTTTAGGCACCAAATGTGGGTGTTTTGTAGTGATCCATCAGTGTTTGTCCAGCGGGGAGAGTGGCATGTCAAGTAGTTGTTTTTTACAGATGCATCTTATTTCTTTGCTTAATCAAATGTTTTGTGTGCCTAGTAAAGTTTCAAAGTATCCACTCCATAATAACAGATCTGTAGATTTGTCCAATGCCAACATTTTTCCTGGTGATACAACATAGAATAAAAACAGAGTCACAAAGGTCCTGACCTTTTCTGACTTTGGACATCATGCAGTAAACAGATCATCATTTTTATGTTATTTTTTTCCCACTCACTTAATCACAGGAAAACACCAGTAGTCTGTACCTCTGACAGAACTTTATGTTGCTGATGCAGAAACTGAATATTTTCCTGCTCTGGTTCTCCAAGTTGCAGGGTTAAAGCTATACATGGAGGATGTAGATATTAAAAGGACTCATTTGTTTCTTTCCTCTGGATTTAAACGGATTGAGCAGCTCTGCATCAGGATCAAACTGACACACAGATGGAGATGTGTTGTTCCTTGTTTTCAACTTTTTATTAAATGCCAGCAGACTAAACTGAAGAGTGGCAAAAAGGCAGAAGTTAATGAGTGAGTGAGTTCATATGATCTCATGTTCACATTTTTATCACTTTATTGTCGCTATCATTTTTTTAAACCTCCCCTGTATGCTCCTCTCATGGATCTCACCACACAACTACGTCTTGCTCTTATTTACTTCTTTGTGAGTCAAAGAGCAGCAGGGTCTAACTTTAACATGCGGGGAGACATCAGAGTGTTGAGCTGATAAACACAGCGCTGATCTTGATTCTCCGGCTGCAGCTAATGAGATTACGCGCTCCTCTTCTTTTACTGATGCAATTAAAACATGGAGGCAGCTCACAGCATTCACTCACTGCAGCAACTTAATTGCCTCAATGCTCTGTTTGCATAAAGGACAATTAGCCTGCAATAAATTATGAGGCTTCATTTTTTTTAAAAAGTGATTTATGTGGTTGATTTGGCACGTGCTCTGTCACTGCAGGAGATGGTTTAAAAAGTGCAGTTTGCTCACAGAATGATAGAAAAATAAGAGTTAGGTAACTTGTGATTGCAGGAGCTTGAGGAGGGAGGGCGAGGCAGAGGGTCTTGGGTTTTATTTGCCAGCTCTTTGGAGGGATGGGGGTGTTTTTAGTGCGGGGGTAACAGAAGCGCACCCCTCCCCTCCCCTCTCCCCCTCCCCCCCTCCTCCCTCCTGCTCCCCTGGCCGCTCTCAGACCATTGTTGTTGTGGCTGCCGTCCGGAGAGCAGCAGTGTTGGAGGAGGGCTGGTGTGTGACGGACGCAGTGTCTTTCTGCTGTGGAAGAGAAACGGACTGAGGAGGCTGAGCTCCACATTTGAGCGGCAGATCTCACCGGGATAAACTCACACAGGAGAGGAGAGCGTGTGCGTAAAGACGCACGGAGAGAGTTACCCAAGAGTTTGACCAAGAGGGGACTCTGAACTGTGAGACACGTTTCTGTCACCCTCTATCAGCCCCTGTGTCTCTTATTCTCTCGCACCATCGGATCTTTTTCAACATTTTAAACCGAGAAAGGACTTTTTAGAATTATTAGTCGCGCAAATCCACTTTCACGTTCCGTGTTTGGTTTTCTTTTTCTCCATGGATTTAGCCCTCTGAGCGGCCGGCTGTAGTGGACTTTGCCCAGGAGGGGAATCGCAGCTCTTCCCCTGGTTACCAGGACAGCCCGGCAGCTGTCGTTCATGTTCCACGGGGCTGTTTTTGATGGATTTATAAGCTCGACTTCGCTTTCAGCCGGATACACGACAGCCGCTCTCAGGCACAGCTTTTGGTGAAGGATACAGAGCTCCAAATGAGGATTTCAATATTCACTCTTATCGACCGGGACAAGGAGTGACTTCCCCCGCGGCACCAGTCATCAGACCGGGAGGAAAGGTTGGTGAATACAGACTGAGACAGCTGGAGGTTTGTTTCATTCATTTACAGCGGCGGAGTGTTGCTCAGATCGCGACCAGAAGCCTCACACTGAATAACCTGAAGCCTCAAATCTTTTTATAAGAGAACTTGAAGTTTATTTTCCAGTTGTTTTAATCTAATTTCACATAATTTAAGGGCGCATTTCTTGAATTCAGGCACAAGACGGTTTATTTCTCCACCGAGCAGGATCGCTCATTTGCATTGTAAATCCACGATTTGTCATTTTAAACAGGGAAGAATCTGCAGCTTTTCATGAGGCCAAGTTTAACTTGTTTTGCAGCGTGCACAGATCCAAAACAAGTCACTTATTAGACATTGAACCTTCCACACACACTGGGACTATTTGTCAGGAGGAAAGACGCTCGGAGCGGAGTTTGAACTCCTGTCAGACCACAAATCACAGCAATCACACAAATTAAATTAATTAAAATGACACTTTAAATTGTAGTTTGATCCAACTTAAGTTTATAAACTTAAGCTTAAGAGCCTGTGCGTGATGTCCGTTCTGATCAGACATTCCTGCGAGGAAATCCTCTGATTTTTGGATCGATTTTACGCACATTTAAGGTCAAACTTTACTTAAAAAGCTTTTATTTTTGAGTTTCTTCTAGTGATCCCAGGATGACTGACTGCTGATTGACTGAACAATGTGACCCTGCAAGTCAATATAACTGTAGGCCATAACAAAAATAGTAACTTGTTCACATAGGTTCTCCTACAAGGACTGTTTGAGACTAATAGCGCATACGACAGATTTTATTAAGTGAGATTTATGAGACAGAAATATGCAGTACATTAAAAAATAAAAGCCTCCACAGTGTTTTCGTGTTTGGAGGCTGGAGAGTAGAATACAGTAGAAGTGTTTTGGCTGCAGCAGCGAGGCAGCGTGCCAGCGGAATTAGCAGCAGCAGGAGAAAAAAGTTTTTTCCAGTCCTTAATTGAGAAAGAATACGTTTCATTCAGCAGGCTGGTTCTTTAAACGGTGGGTGTGTGTGTGTGTGTGTGTGTGTGTGTGTGGGCGCGGCCTGCATGGAGCGCACGCACCAGGGTCTGGCGCCTGTGCGCAGTTTGTCCCGACTCGCAGCAGCAAAATCACTGCATTATTCCTTTAGTGTTTCTGCTGTAGGCGGTTAGAGTTAATAGTTTGTTTGCAGAATGAGTTCATGGGACGGTGTTGTACTTATATTTGAATTATTAATAATATCTTCATCAGTAATAAGGGCAGAATCCAGTTTTCTCATGGAACTGAGGTATTTGGATCATTTAACAGAGACACACGTTTGTATTAAGTTTGTGTATTAAATTTGTTCTTGTTTAGATCAGTAAACTTAAATACAATTAATCTATTCAGCAGTTAAACATGTTTTATTCAGCTTTAAAGGGGTTAAAACATGTTAAAGTTAGAGCTGAAACAAGAATCAAGAATTTTGGGGGATCTTTTTAGTCACCTTTAAGGCAAAAGTGTCAAATAGATCCTGATTTTAGCTCCAACTTCATAATCCGGAGGGTTTGTGTCTTCTGTAATAATACTGTACTTATCAGAGGAGGGCTGGGGTGTGACTTCATTTTTACAAAAAAATCTATTTTATTTTGACCTTCAACGAAGCTACAGATATTTTGAGTGACTGATGGAAAATGCATAACCCCCCTCCATCATAAATACGTAATCTGATTTTGAAAACTTGATGTTTGAAAGTTAAAAGTTGAAGAAGAAATCCTGGAGTTGAAAAAAGCGAATCCTGGTTAGTTCATGCAAATAGTTTATTTTTGGCCAAACTTTAAATGAGGCACAGAAGAAACAGATTTTGATGAAATATCATTATTTTAAACTCAGATTCGGTTCTGATTTCTTTTTCTGACAGAAGTGTTCATTGTACATGATGCGTCCAAGCACTGGTGGAAATTGAAAACCAGATGATAATTTCTGTTTTAAAAGTTGCTGGCTGTGATAAATGGTGTAAGTCCCTCCCCAGTTACTCAAAAATTATTTGACATGCCCCCCACCCCACCTTTTGCACCACCCCCTCCCCCCTCATAAGTAACAAACATTCCCCAATAATCTGACTGTCTTTGGGCTTTGGACTGTTGGTGAGACAAAACTAGACATTATTGCCATTTATCCTACTATTTTCTGACAATTTATGGACCAAGCAGTGAGCAGCAAGCCTGATTTATATTCCTGAAACTAAAGGAACAAGGTATCATTTCCAGCCTTGATTCCAAATCTGAAAACACTGATATAAAAGGCTCAGATTTAAGGTATGACACGTGCCCTCTGCAGTCAGCGTGAGGAGACGATGCTCCCTAAAGTCACCTGTTTGATTATTTTGCTGCCTGTTGTCGTGTTTCCACCTGAGGTCTCATCAGCTGCCAGTCAAATCTCTCCACCGCTCCTTCAGATTCTGTAGCTTCCTGGCAGGTTTCAAGTGTTTTCCTAGCGAGGGCCCATTATCCCAAGGCAGACTGAGCCAGGCCATCCATTGACAAACAACAGGCGGTAACAGCCCTGCTCCTTATTCATGACGCAGGAGAGCCTGGACAATGTGAGGCCGGCGAGTGGGACAGTTAGCAGGACATCTGGTTAAGAATACAGCTGCTCGCGGTCAAAACAGGCTCTCTCACTGTTTGTCTGAACTGTTTGTGTGTTTTGTTGCCACCTGGTTAAAACACTGAACAGAGAAGTTTGTGTCTCTGCAGCCTGATCTCCTCAAGTCTCTGACCAACAGATAACTGTCTCCCATTGTGTTTGTTTGCATCTGCAGGGTTCAGATTTAGAGACTTTGTGGGTTTCTGGAGTTTCCAATGCCAGGGGCCGGAGTGTGAGGCGTTTATTTCTACCCTTTTCAACCAGAGGACACACGTAAAGAAGATGGAGAGGATCTGCACATTCTGCGTTCTCCTGCTCTGTTTGATGGACAAAGTCTCAGCCAGGGCCATTGACGAGGGTAGGACCAAAGGTAGGACCTGAGCTGTGTTTGGTTTTCTGCAGGTGATGATGCCTGAAACTGAAATCACGTCTTTATCAGGTGGTTAACAGAAAGTTTCCTTCCTTATCTTTGGGGGTTTGTGTTGTATAAGCTGAAACGTTTGTGGAAATCTGATTGTATTACATCTTCTTTTGCACTTAACTGCTCAGAAAAAAGTGTGTTTCTGTGCCTCAGTCCACTTTCCCTTCTTAGAAAGTGTCAGTTTCTTGGCAGCTGTGACCACAGAGGAAGTCAAGGTGACAAGAAAAATGACAGAGGCTGCAGTCGAGTCTTGGATGAAGTGAAGGAGGAAAAAAACTCAGTGTTTTTGCTGCCGTAAACTGAGCTACCTGATCCGTCAGAGGCCCTGAGGCTCGGAAGTGTAAATCTGCCTGGCTGTGTGCCAGCTGTAGAGGATGAGGAGGAGGAGGAGGGGTGCAGAGCTTTTCATTGATGCTTTACAAACAGAAGCCAGTGCAATAAGTCAGCCGTTGTCAGCTCCATTAAAATGTTAAGGTGTAATCAGAGTACTTGTTCCAAACAATCAGTAAAATCAGTTGTTTCTCCTTTGCTGTGAACTAGGTGATGATTTCTAAGGTGGATTAAAGGACTCAGTGACAATTTCTGTGTGGAGATTGATGAAAGACAAAGTGGATTGTTGCCCCGGAGGCATCGAGCACAGAAGCTGTCTCTTTCCGTCTCCGTGGCCCCACTTTGTACTTCAGGGCCCGGCGAGGCCAGCCGGGGCTTGCTTGTTCAGACGACAATGTGCAGGAGGGTGGAGAGGTGCACAGAAAAAAAACCTCTCAGGTTTACTTACAAGATGGATGAGCAGAGAGTCAAACCAGGATTGATGAGCGAAAGATCTTAAGGTCGTAAAACATGCAGGTCGCAGCTGTGGAGGCAGAATTGTAACTTTTATCTTGGTGCTTTGGAGTTTCAAACAGTCTCAACAAATCTGTGATTCTGTGATTGCGAGAATGAACTGTCCACTGTCCAACTGAATGAACTGGAAGAATGTTTTTTGGTGGTATGTGTGGAAGCAATCTGATACGGCTCTTCGAGGCAGGAATCTCACACCAATATGCCACCTTACCATTCTGTATAAAAGGTACAATCGCAGAATGGGGGGACAGAGTTGTCTTGCCTTGAAGTTGCCATCGGAGGTAGCTCCAAAATAATGTCTGTATAAAGGGACAGTCGGCAGGACGGGTGTGACATTTTGATGCCATGTTATGCATGCAACCTACTGCAGGAGACTCAAAAAGTAGCTGCTAGCAGTTAGCAGCTAACTCAAAGAAGAACAGCAGCTGAAAATGGGAAAACAATGATGTCCGGGAGCTTCTTACCCTCCAATCAAAGGACAAGATCAGCCGCCACATAAGAGGGACAGTAGATGATCATTATTATCATGTTAGGCCATTGTTGTTGTTTATAAAGCACTGTCAACGCGTACATTGTATGTAACACTGGAGGCCAACACTGTTGGGTTACATGTCACTTGCGCCACACCTCTTTTGATTCTACGACGCCGACATGCTGTCTAAAATCGGAGCTGGAGCGACATGACTACCTCTGCTCCTGGCTCAGAGGCTTGACATCTCTGTTCCCATATTCTGCGAGTGTACCTTTTATACAGAACAGCGAGGCGACAATAACGGTACGAAATTCCTGCCTTGAAGAGGCAGTGTAAAAGAGGCTAAAGATGAACTTCTCTTTTGCGTCGGGTCCAGCTGAGAGGAGGTGCTGAGGGGTCAAATGGACCCACAATGCACTGCTCAGACTCCTGACAGAGTGGATCTGATCTGATACCATGCAGAGTGAGTTTCAGACACAAAGAAAATAGTTTACATTCAGGATGGAAAAGAAGAAACACTGAAAGACAAACATCTTTTTTCAAAGGAATGCATTTCATCTGACAAAGCTTTTATTAATCTCTTTATAGTCTTCTCCGCCTGCGGGGCGTTTCCTGTCATGTTGCTAAATATAATTATACATCTAACGTTACTAACCGCATGCTGCTAAATGCAGGGATCTGACTTGTCCAATGTTCTTTTTCCTTCTACCCCCTGGAAAAAAATTTCAGTCGAGTTTTCCGCCACATCATTGCAGATTATAGAAAAGTCTGAGTGAAGCTTTTGTCTGTTCACTGCTGCTGCTTTTATAGAGACAGAGGGGATATACAAACAGGAAATGTACACAGATGATGTCAAAGTTTAAAAAGATGGTCAGCAACTTAAGTCCTTGGCTTGTTTGGTCCTGTGCCTTTAAAGGTCCAGTGTGTAGGGTTCAGGGAGCATTCTGACAGAAATGGAATATAATATAATATGTGTGTTTTCTTTAGTGTATAATCACCTGAGGATATGAATCATTGTGTTTTTGCATCAGCCCTCACAATTAGCAGCCCCTCTTTGATGAGCAGAGTAGCAAAAACACTGATTTCTTAACATGAACCTGCTTTTTTCAGTGTTTTACCTGCTTTAAGTCACCTGGTCTGTGTGTGTTGGAGAGGAAGAGACCTCTGCAAATAATTTGGCTCCCAGTAAAAACCTCCTGGTTACAATCTACAATCTTCATCACTAGACACCACTAATTGTCCTTAAATCTTACACACTGCTCCTTTATGAGAGATTAAAATACATTTTCCTCCTAAACAGAATCACAAAAATAAAACAACGCTATTAAAAGTTTGACTTCACAACATCAAGAAGACAGTGCGTTCGCCATCTTTTGCATCTTTTGCTTCGGAGCGTTGAAACCGTAGAGAAGCAATTCCTAACTCAGAGTCCACTTATTAGAATTCTGTCAGAGCTCACAGTCGCCTCTCGTTGCCTCAGTTGTCATGAGAATAGAGAAGAAGGATTTCTATTGCGTTAGTATTTATGAGTATAATGACCAAACAGTATTGTTAACCGTACATTATCTGTACATGTCTCTATCAGTGCTTCACAGGAGGAGTTAGAATTGTTAAATAGTTTATTAATTGTTCTATACTTTCTATAGATTCTAATGCAGGGAGGTAAAATAAAGAGCTACCTCAGCTCCTTAAAATCAAAGCTGCAAACAGATTTAATTTCAGTTTTCATTTATCAAAGCCAGAAATAACTGTAAAAACAGAAATGATTCTTGGATTTTCACATTTCTTATGGTCCTTGTACACATCATGTCCATAAGAAACACTCATAACCAACTCTGAGCTTAAAGTTGGGATATTTCATCAAATAACTTTGTTTTACATCTCAACATTTGGCCAAAAAAAATGTAAGCATGAACTAACCATGTAGCTTTGTGGTTCTAAAATGGAGCCGTAGCTCTGCTGCTCTGCTCTCGGGTCAGGGCATGAGACTCCTCATTGTCCCGACTGAGCGCTCTCCTCTGCTCCTCTGCCATCCCAGCCGGCAGGCTGATGGCTGGCTCGCACACAGGCCGAGCGGTTTGTTTGTGTTGTGTTGTGTTTTGTTTGCCCCCTCGCCTCTGGGTGACAATTCACACTCTGCCGCGAGTTCAACTCTGGGGCACCGTCCCTGTCTCTGCAAGTTCATTAGCATGGCTCCAAGTGTGTGTGCTCATCTCTGTGATTTACTGCCGACTGTTTTACTGAGTTCAAGTCCTCTCCATTAGATGAAGATGTGTCGGCATGTTGGGATCTCCTAATATTTTGAACTCAGTGGACACAGTTAGTGTTTATTAAAACCATCCATCAAGACATTGCTTTGAGTTAGTTTTCCTTGTGGCTGCTCTGACCAATCAGCATTACTGATTTTACACTTACAAGGTCCTGACTGTGTGTTTGCTCCTGAAAGCTTTACCTCTGCTTGTACTCCGGGCAGCACTTCACGCCTGACAAGCGAACAGATTGCCTTTTCACTAAGCGCTCGCAGGAAGCAATCAGACAGAAAATTGCCCTGGAAAATTGCTCGTTCTGAGTGACTGAGCAGAGTGAGCGAGGTCCCCAGCCAGGGCGCACATATGCTCTAACAAGTGAGTGGGCGAGCACATGAATCGGCGAGTGACCCTCTGAATGGATGGCACTGTGGCTGATGGTGACACGATAGTAGCTGCCAGGGCGCTCCATCACAGGTTTCTGGTGGAATTAAATGACAAAGGTAGCTCAGGAACACGGGGGACTTTATGTTGCTGCACCTTTCAGAGGTAAACTGAAACTGTAAGGACGTGGTTTCACAAATTTTGTCTCATTCACTCAAAGGGCAATCAGACCAAGGAGGTTTATAGCAGTTTATTAAGACTCTTGACTCCTTTATTCTGTGACAGATCCATGACATGAAACCAGGAATCTGGTTACTTTAAAGTGGAAACAGAACATTTTTTCAACTTTTCCCCAACAAGCTTTACGAAGTGGCATTGCTAATGGTGCTGCTGTTGCAAAGATAACCAGATTGCTTTACATTTTCCCCCTGAGCCTAGCAACAGGGTTTACAGAGTTACTTTGGTTGTCCGCCATCTCTGAAACCAGGGATAAGGGCTACACCGACTCAGAATTATGTCAGTCGAATCAGATTTGGCTGTTCGATACGAATGTATTCAGGTTCAAGAGAACATTATCTTTTCTCTAACGCTTTGAAGCAGTGAATTTAAAGCTCACAGATACTTAATACGACACAGTCTCTGGCTTTTGTGCTGACATTAGATAGCAGACAAAAGCCAGAGACTGTGTCGTATTAAGTATCTGTGAGCTTTAAATTCACTGCTTCTAAGCGGAAGAAAGAAGATAATGTTCTCTTGTGTCTCCTCCTCTCGAGCGCTCACTTCGCAGCAAAATCTGGGGACAAAAACATCCCCAGAAGTTCACTGCACGGCACCCTGACGGCAGACCAAACTGTACAGTGCAAAGTGGGGCTTATAGGGAACCAATCTGAACACAGATGGTGTCATTATTCTTTAGTCATTACATTGTGCAATCAACATTTACTTCATAATGAAAAGTTACAGCACAAAACTTCCACTTTATACAGGGTTGTTATTTTAGTAGATACGAATCATTTAGAGGGAAAAAGTTCCTCGTGACTCTCTTGAACTCTTGAATCATGACTGATTTTCTTTTCTAATCTTTCTTGTTTTTTCTCCACCCTCCTTTTTGTTACCCAGATCTTCGGATCTCCAGGCCTCTGATCGTGCCAGGTTACCCAGAAAACACCACGGGGGTGGTGGGTGGTCAGGTGAAGCTGGTGTGTAGAGTCCACCGGCCTGTGTCCACCAAGGTGCAGTGGCTGAAGACGGAGGTCATCCAGGGAGGACCGCCTCGCCTCAGGGCTCTGACGGTGAGAAAAGATCAGCTGACAGATACAAACAGTGTCATGCTCTACTCAGACTGTAAGTTTTATTCTCTCTTCATGGTGTTGAAGATGGTGAAGTGATCTTTCCTCTGTGCCCTCCAGGCCCTGCAGAGCAACGCATCCAAGGTGAACACTTTGCATCTGTCCAACATCACGCTGGAGGATGCAGGAGAGTACATCTGCATGGCCGAGAGCACCCACGCAGGACAGAAAGTGCAGGCCATGCAGACGGCGTGGCTGGAGGTCCTGCCTGGTAAGACACTTAATGATCACACTTTACTTGTTCTGGTTTAAGCTTCATCCATCTATCAGACCAAGTATCACAGAATTTCAACTATGCCCCTCCTCAGGTACGATCATTTCTCAGACTGTGGACCTGACTGCTGCAGACATTCCTTCAGGTAACTTCACACCCTCATGCCGGACAAAAAGTTGTGTGCAAATGCGTGAAATTTATTTTTGCTGTAGTTGTAATCCCTGTCATTGGTCGATCCAGGATTTTAAGCCACTCCTGTAAAAAAATACGTTTGTAAAACCGAGAGAAGATGATACAAACTGTTGAGGGCCGTCTTGTGTGGGTGTGTCCTCCTCCCCAGGCTGGAATAAACTTCTCTCCTCCTGTCGCTCACTTAGATCTCCAATGAACCTTCACCGCCCCTCAGATTTACTCTCTGTCCACTGTCACGCTGCAACATGTTCATTAGCTTCAGCCTCTCTTCCTCAGCCTTCCTTTTCTTCATCTTTTTTTTTTTTGAGGAGGGAGTTTGCAGTGTTAGCTCGGTCACTCTCGGTCCCACAGTAATCCACAGGGGAACAAAAAGATGAAGGGAGAAGGAGGGTGTGTGTGCAGGAGGGCTGGGTCGAGGCCTGGTCTCCATGGTAATTTCATTGTGTGTGTTTGTGGTGAGAGGAGATAATGGGGGTGAAGTGTTGAAGGTCATAGTTGAGGAGACGGCGACTTGCTTTAGAGGAGAGATGAAGAAATAATCTGCTGATTGGCCTGAGTGATGACGTGTGTGTGAAGGAGTAAAAGAAATTGAAAATGAAAGCTGACGCCTTGTGTGCCGATGTTCTCTTTGGTTTCATCAGATGTTCTGGAGGATCTGAGTGAGGACACCACAGAACATCTCCTGTTAGAGCCGGGAAATGTCCTGAAACTGCGCTGCGACACCAACACCAGGCCTGGCATGGCGGTCAATTGGTACAAGGAGGGAGCCCGGGTTCTGCCCACGCCCCGCATCCAGATCCGTGGCGCCACCATGGAAATCACAGACATGACATATGAGGATTCTGGTGTTTATGTTTGCGTTCTCCGGGGAACCAAAGAGCCTGTGAGGAACTTCACTATCACGGTGGCAGGTAACCAACACTGTTCACTTACTGTGGTTGTATTGCTATAAGTTTTGTGGTTTTCAAAGCAAATCATGTTGACTTAATTCAGCTAATATTTTTATTTAAAGTTGCCGTTAACAAGCCAACAGTATGTACTTCATCTGAAGTGCAACGAGTCCATTATTTGAAATTTAAAATTCCTAAAATTCACTTGTTCCAGCTCCTAAAATGTGAATATTTGTTGCTTTTCTTAGACTTACATGATAACCCAGCTGGCACCATAGTTCAATATGACATCAGAAAGACGGAATGAAATTTTAAAAGTCAGCTGTGCAGCTTGTCCTGTTTATATCATTTTAACGCTGTTACTACCTCCGACTCTGTTCCCCCATTCTGCAAACTGTGGTTTGAATCATTCAACTCAGGTGATGTTGAATTTCAGTGTTCTCTCTGACCTTTACAGACCAAAGATAATCACAAAGTGTTTTTTCATCTCCCTTCATTTTTTTGTTTCCAGACTCGTTGGGGTCGGGGGACGATGATGAGGACAACGGCTTGGAGGACTCATCGGCTGAGATTGAAAATGACCAGGTTTACTTCTCTAGAGGTGTGTTGTTGTTGTTGCTGTTGTAGTTCCCTGAGGAATTAGTGCAACTCCAATTCCAGGCTTCATCAGAGCACTCTGACTAATGGCTGGTCCGTGTCCATGCAGGTCCCTACTGGACCCACACCCAGCGGATGGAGAAGAAGCTGTACGCTGTTCCTGCAGGCAACACGGTGAAGTTTCGTTGCCCGGCCATGGGCAGCCCCATGCCGAGCATCCGCTGGCTAAAAAATGGACGTGAATTTAGAGGAGAACACCGTATCGGGGGCATCAAGGTGAGAACAGTTTCTTATCTCCTACCTGGCAAAGCTCTCAGTGATGTTGCAATTCAGTCATTCGTGCTTCATCCTGTTATCCGGATCATAAAGTGAGTATTCAGTCACGCTGATATTAAGTTTGTTTGTCTGTTTTTTTGGTTAGCTGAGACACCAGCACTGGAGCCTGGTGATGGAGAGCGTCGTGCCTTCAGACAGAGGAAACTACACCTGCGTGGTGGAGAACAAATACGGCTCCATCACTCACAGCTACGTCCTGGATGTCCTCGGTAAGAAAGAGATAATCCAGCACTGTCTGGCCACATTTTAGAGAGTGTGCAAGTTACAAAATTTTACATGTCATGGATATCGGTTGAATTATTGAACTGAGCAAAACAGACACAAGAGATTCTTCTGTAAACCTGAGTTTAAATGATGTTCGAGCTGGCTGACAGTATTACCAGCAGCAGCAGTTATTAGTCAGCACTAGTAGAAAAAGCATCATGCCTCCAAATAAAAGCCCCCAGTGTGAAGGAGGGGATAACTGGGCTGACAGGGGCGCCTGGGCAGGATGTGGACGGTCAGGCGTCCACACCAGTTTTCTACCTGACCTGTGACAGGAGATTGAGGAGGGCTGCGGTTTGTTTGTTCATTTGTTCGCTGTCCGTCCACCACGGGGTCAGTTTCCGTCCCCGTCGACGGGGGGAGAAGACTAACGAGACAACTAACGAGATCAGAGAGCGAGAGTAACCACAGATCAAAGGGAGCCCGGCGACCAGCTGACAAAGAGCCACACTAATGGAACCGATTTTCATCCACAAAATGACATTTCCTGCTCTTGTATGCCAGCATGCAAACACATTATACGTGACAGTGACAACTGCCGGGCATTTTTAGACGTTTGTTTACAAAGCAGTCATGTTTGCCGGCTGTTAAACGGCCAAATATCTGGATGACTTGAGCCGCAGTGCCCTGTGATTCCCCCACGTTTGTCCTGCCTGCATGGACTCCTGGTGAGAGGGCAGAACAGTTAAATCTCCTTCATGTCCCTAAATCACCTTTGAACTGTTGCCCTAAGAAAGAGAGGAATCCTTTAAGCTCTGAGTCTGGATGTGATCTTTCATCCTCGCCAACTTTGCTCACCTCTCCTCTGATTTCTTCCCCATACAGAGCGTTCTCCACACAGGCCCATCCTGCAGGCCGGTCTACCTGCAAACACCACAGCAGTGGTGGGCAGTGATGTTCAGTTCCACTGTAAGGTCTACAGCGACGCCCAGCCTCACATTCAGTGGCTTAAACACATAGAAAGGAATGGCAGCCGCTACGGTTCTGATGGGACGCCCTACGTCCGGGTCCTCAAGGTTGGTCAAACTTAAGAGAAAGTATGTTCCAGGGCTGATGAATATCCAAAAGACTGGAGCTTGTAATACAGCTTCAAACTAATTTCTTTCTTCTTGTTTCCTGACCATAGTCTACAACACTTAAAACCTCAAGTGGAAGTTTTAAAATTGATTGTTGATACTAACTGTTAGCATCACTTTTTCTGCTTCTGTGTTGTGCAGACCGGAAGTCTGAACATGTCGGAGGTGGAGGTGCTCTACCTGTCCAAAGTTACCATGGAGGATGCAGGAGAGTACACTTGTCTGGCTGGAAATTCAATTGGATTCGCTCACCAGTCGGCCTGGCTCACCGTTCTCTCAGGTAAAGACTGACGGCTACATGATACAGTGCTGGAAACACTTTACCAAATTGCTTGAATAATGTAACTCAAAAAAATACTAACAGACTATCTTAAATTTAAAACTACACTACACTCAAAACACTTGATATTCGTGGCTCTAAATTGGCAGCGAAAGATTACGCGAGTGATATCTTGGAACTTAAAAAAAATAAATCCCCCTCTTCCGACAGAGGAGGAAGCAGCAGATGCTATGGACACCATGGAGACCAAGTACACTGACATCATCATCTATGCCTGCGGTTTCCTGGCTCTGATCATGGCCATCGTCATCGTAGTGTTGTGCCGAATGCAGGTTCATCCCAGAAGGGAGCCGTTTGACGCCCTCCCTGTTCAGAAGCTCTCCAAGTTTCCTCTTCGCAGACAGGTTCGTACACTGTACATCGTGCATACTTGTCTACTATGACTGGCTGGGGTAAAGTTCAACCAAAGAGTCATCCAAAGGCAAAAGTGTTGTTAGCTGTTCAGAGTGGCCACACACAAAGCTTTTCTTTACGTTCCTGATAGCTGAATTTTCTGTATCTCTTACTTCAGTATTCGGTGGAGTCCAACTCATCAGGGAAGTCCAGTGCATCGCTGATGAGGGTGGCTCGCCTCTCGTCCAGCTGCTCCCCAATGCTGGCTGGAGTCATGGAGTTTGAATTGCCCTACGATCCTGACTGGGAGTTCCCCAGGGAGAAGTAAGTTATCAGCAAAGTTAAAATCACTTCTGTCACCATTTGCAAAGTACACTCTATTCTTACGTTTGAAATTATCAGGAGAGAGGTGTATTTACAGAATTTGGTTTGCAAAGAGAATATTTCTTCTCTAAGTTTTGTTTGGCTTCTGGGACGGATTTAAACATCGTAGCTCTCGGATCATGTGGGGACCAAAAAAGAAAAAAGCCCGCAGCCCATTTTTGGCTCTACCCAACCTATATTTTAAGAAACCAGAGCCCCAAATTATGGATTTGTACAGTTTTCATATGGCCATACTTATTGTCACTAACTTTCGCTCTTCCGCTCTCTAGTTTAACACTGGGCAAACCTCTAGGAGAAGGCTGCTTTGGTCAGGTGGTCAGAGCTGAGGCGTACGGCATCAACAAGGACTCTCCGGATCCGTCCTCCACTGTGGCGGTTAAGATGCTCAAAGGTGGGGGAGAAATGATACAGGCACAAGAATACCACGAGACATCAGCTTAAGTCGTCTCTAAATAAGGTTTATTTTTTCTTCAAAGACGATGCCACAGACAAAGATCTGGCAGACCTCATCTCAGAGATGGAGCTGATGAAGGTGATGGACAAACACAAGAACATCATCAACCTGCTCGGAGTCTGCACACAGGATGGTGAGTGTCTGACGAAACCTTTATTGTTTGTTTTATCTCCTACCCCGCTTCAACTGGGGGCTCAGGTGAAACGGTTGCTCTTACCGTCCTGTTGTTATTGTAAATCTCAACAAACAACTAAACATAATGAGTGTTTCAACAATGGTGGTCTTGGGCCTCCAGGCTACAACAACAACAGAAACAACCCCCATCCCTCATCTTGTTTGTGCTCCCCCTCAGGCCCTCTGTATGTGCTGGTGGAGTACGCCTCCAAAGGAAGTCTAAGGGAGTATCTGCGGGCCCGGAGACCCCCAGGCATGGACTACACCTTTGATGTGACCAAGGTGCCTGAGGAGCAGCTCACCTTCAAAGACCTGCTGTCCTGCGCCTACCAGGTGGCTAGAGGGATGGAGTACCTGGCTTCTAAAAGGGTACGTTCACTTTATAGGGCAGAAATTTAATTTAACTAACTAGTAATAACTAGTAGAAGAAGGATCATCTGAGAAACTAGCTGAAGCTCCGGTGGCTCTAAATCTTTTCTGCAAGCGTGGCATGGATGGATTACTGAATGGGCCTACCGGGCACAAGCCTAGGGGCTCAAGTGTTAGGACAGCATTCTGTAAACAGTAACCTTGGAATAACATGTCAATAACAAGCATTTACCATCTCTATTATATGCCAGCTGATACCATCCTCTGCTCGGAGGGTAAGGAGCGCTCGGAAGTCATTATTTTCCAAATTTGTGGTCATTTTCGACCACCATTCTTCTTCTTTGAGTTAGCTGCTAACTGCTATTAATGGGTCACACAAGTAGCACATGTCACAAAACATCACACCAGTCCTGCCCATGGTCCGGTCCTGCTGGCTGACCTCTTCTTACAAACACAGTTTCAGCGCTGTTACTACCTCCTATGGTGGATTAAAGACAAGACACCTCTGCCCCCCCATCTGTGATTGCACCTTATGCACAGCACAGCGAGGCGACATAATGCCACAATATCTGTGCCTTGAACAGACAGTTTAAACAGGGCTTGTGTGTCTTGCTCCTGTGTGGGAGAGGTGGTGGGGCCCTTTGCATATCTGTGCCCAGGGGCCCATTGTCTCAAAATCTGCTTATGAATGCAAGAGGCAGGTATACCTCGAGTCAAACACTGTTTCAGTTTCATTTTGGTGGTATAATTATATGGTTGTTTTTTTGTAAACTTTGTGCTTGGAGAGTTTCACTAATAGTTGGGAAGTTTGTCAGGAGACTACGATTTAGTGCAGAAACGATTCAATTAAATAACCAGCTGACTGACAGGAAGTTCACTAACAACTATTTTGATAATCGATTAATCCAATCAGCAGTTAGTTAAGTTAAAAAAAGCCAAATTTCTGTGTTTCCAGCATCTTGGATTTGACCATTTTTCAGCTTTATGTCATTATAAAGTACATTTTATACTTTTAGTCTGGAGAAACAACATATTTGAAGACATGATCTTGGGTTCTGGTAACTTAAAATGATTTTTGACATTTAATAGATGAAATGATTTATCAAATGAGAGTAAAAAGGATCACAGAGCTCTTTGTGCTCTACTGTAGCTTTTACTGTAAACTACAAACCTGTATTTTTTGCTAATTTTAGCAGAAGTATCCACATGCTTGCGTAGAGACATGTTCAGTACTCCAATATAACTTGAGATTTCTGAAACATAGAAATTATACTTTTGGTGTGAGCCCAGCTGTGGGTTTATGGTTTTTGGGTGCTCTTAAGGAACCTAAGAGGAGTGTTTACGAATCAGAGCTCGTTACAGTGAAACAAATCCACATCCCTGGGTGGGAAATAGAGCCATATAATCAAAGCAGGACAGTGAAATGCTTTGTAATATCAGACGTTAAAAAGGGGATTGTGATTCAGATTGAGTTTTGTGTGATTCAGTCTTATTTTGGATTTGGGCACTTGGCCTTCAGATGAATGGCAGCACCAGCCTTCTCCTCTCTCTCTTTCCTCTCTTGCCATCCCCTGTCTGTCCCTTTCTTCCCATCCCCACCCCCCACGTTTCTACTCCTTTCATTTTCCCAGCATGCTCTCTGTCTGTGCACTTCTTATCAACACGTCTCTTTGTCTGCCAGCCGGTGTCTCAGACAGGCATTCCTGAGCAGAGAGCTGCTGCAGCTTCAGTCCTGTTTACTCTCCTCCATCCATCTGTCCGTCCCTCCGTAGCAGGGCTTTGTCCTTTTTAGCGCTGCCATAAATCTGTTAGCAAACAGGCACCAGAGCCGTCGTCTGGGTGTAGGCATCAGGTTTCTGGCTCTACGGCCTCCTAGGAATGCAGGAGCCTGAAACTAACCCTCCATTATGGGGAGACCCACAAACCAAGACTGGTTCATTTCGCACGTCCCCACAAATCCCACGTCTATTTCGAATGAAAACCAAAATAAACTTAATGACATCCATTCAATGTGGGCAAACAGTGCCTTTCTTTTTTTCCTCCCAAAGGGGTTGTTTTTTCTTCAGACTCCGGGGTTTCTATATAAAGACATTTTCATTTTGTAGCGTTCACTAAAATGAGGCACTGTGTGTTGACTTTATACTTTTGAGTCTTTTCATTTTTGAAGATCTGCTGTGAATCATTTCTACCTCCATGTTTTTACATGACGCTCCAAAACCACAGCTTGGAACAGATGAGGACGTGCCGCGTCACAAGTCGACATTCAAAAGAGCATTTCATGAACGTAAAAGCTTTGATGATGAAGTTTGACCTTCTGGTTCAGGCAGGACTGTCAGTTTATACTTTTACCAAAAGGAGAGCAGAGGTCAGAACAACACAGAGTAAAAGAGGCGACATAACGAAAAAAGAAAAGTGACACATTTAGCCCACATTTCAAATGAGACATGATGTGGAGACCCAGCAGTCGGCTCTCAGCTCACTTCAGGGTTTGTGTCAGTCTCTAATTGTCTTTCCTCTCTCTCTCTGCAGTGCATCCATAGAGACCTGGCAGCCAGGAACGTTCTGGTGACTGAGGACAACGTGATGAAGATCGCCGACTTTGGCCTGGCCAGAGGAGTCCACCAGATCGACTACTACAAGAAAACCACCAACGTGAGTAGTTTTCAAGAATCTTTTTTTTGTTTGTTTTTCGCTCCTGTAGCTTTCCAGTGGAGAACTTCTGTTTTCCAGTAGTGACAGAAAGTAAAAGTGAAGCTAAATTATGTTCTGCTTGTAAATATTTGACCTCTGAACCTCTGAAATTACATGAACATTTCCTCTGAAAGATCGAACAAATCAAATATCATAATGTCAAGACATTTGGATTGTTAAAATGTGAAAGTGGATGCTGGGATTTATTAAAAAAAACTGCTTGTAAACATGTCTGCCCCCCAGTCAGGTTCCTCCCAGCCTCCATGGTTCCTTTCACAGCTTTAATACTCCTCAAGACAGATGATGTCTGATGTTTCCCTCTGATTGGCAGCAGGCTTAATGGGACTTAATTAGAAAAAAAGGGGAGACAAGGAGGGAGGAGGGGGAGGATTGTGAGCGAGCATGCATGGAGCGAAACAATTTTATACAGTGAGACAGACAGAAAAATGTGTTCATGATGGAAAGTGTTGAGTCGCTGTGGTAAATGTGTTCCATGTCCGCTCTGCAGGGACGACTGCCGGTGAAGTGGATGGCACCAGAGGCTTTGTTCGACAGAGTCTACACACACCAGAGTGACGTGTAAGTTTAGCTTCTCATACTCAGAATCACTGCAGGAAAGTTCTGTGAAGTTATTACCTTTCCTGATCAAATGGTGCTCATCAACTCTGAGCTCCTCTGAAAAACTGTACCTTGAAACACTCAGTTATAGTGACATAATTGTGCACCCTCGTATCCTGCACTAAACAAAATTAACCATGTGTCCTGTCATAAACACTCTGTGTTTCCTCTCGTCTGTGCTCAGGTGGTCATTTGGCGTACTGATGTGGGAGATCTTCACACTGGGCGGCTCACCATACCCTGGTATCCCCGTGGAGGAGCTCTTCAAGCTGCTGAAGGAGGGACACCGCATGGACAAACCCTCCAACTGCACACATGAACTGTAAGCAGCAACTCCTCTTCAGCCAAACAGTCTCTTTTTAGGATGTTTTTGGGTAACAGCAGTGAAAGAGTGGTGTTCACTTCGACACAAATGGTGCAACATATGATATAGAAAGCATACATCATTTTTCATGAACTCCACCTCTACTCTAGCATCCAGGGGTAGAGGGGACTAATGGAGTCATTTCTTTGACCCAAAAAGATTTTGTGGACAGGATGTATATTTTAAGGGCACTAAAAACAAGAAAGAACAGAAAAAAACTCCTGAAGCTCTGCAGTTATCGCTGGAGCTCCCCACAACTGTTTAGTCCACAAACACTTACTGTTAAACTTTTATCTCACTGCAGAGTTTCTAAATCACAGAGATCATTTTCACACTTGTGTTTTTGTTTTTGTCCTCTGTAGCTATATGATGATGCGCGAGTGCTGGCATGCTGTTCCTACCCAGAGGCCGACCTTCAAACAACTGGTGGAGGAGCTGGACAGAGTGCTGCTGTCCATCTCTGACGAGGTGAGTCTCAAACACACGTTCACACACCTTCTCCCTCCTATGAAACTGTATACACTCATGTATGTGCGTGCACAGACACACACACACACACACACACACACACACACACACACACATTTTCTTCCTCCTTTTCACAATCTGCTGTCCAGATGTCATCAGTACAGAGAGTGAATGCACACAGAGCAGAATCCAGGCCTTATTAACTCCAAACAACAGAAATAAAATCAAACTGGGTTTGGCTGCAGAGGGGTCGACAAGTTGTGTGATTGATTTGTTGTTGCACTAAAAAATTTTAGTTTTATGTTTAAAATCAAAACAGTAAGATGGTCTTAAAGTGGAACGGCAGCAGTTAAGCATTGAGAAGCTGTTAACTCCCAATTTTACAAACATTTAAATGTGGATAAGTTCTAACATATCCCTAATGTCTGACCTCTGTCCTTCTCTTCAGTACTTGGACCTGTCGACGCCCTTCGAGCAGTACTCCCCGTCGTGTGAGGACACGTCCAGCTCCTGCTCCTCCGACAACGACTCTGTGTTCACCCATGATGCCCTGTCCACCGACCCCTGCCTCCTGGGCTACCAGGACGTGCGCTCTCGGATAGACATGAAGACGGCGCTCCGATAGACTCGCAACTGAAGGCACCCACGCATACACACAGACACAAACACAACACTAACACATCCACTGGCGGCCATATTGGAGGTCCACTGCTGCAAAGTTAACTTATCTTCTTTTTCACTGGACCTCCATTATGACTCCAGACAAAGCCCTTAGATATAGATGGGCATTCATACACACACAGAAATACATGTAAGCACGTGGAGCACTGAGGCCGGTGGGCTTCATCACCTGGTGAAGGTTTTAAGAGAAACATTTCATCGTGAGCAGAAGAAAAGAGGACAAACACAATGTGGTACTTTGGAGGATCAGCTCTGGCTCTGTGCCCAAGAACAGTTGCAAACATTGGAAAACTGCGGCACTAAACCCAACAGAAGACAACCCTGGTACTCCTCGAAATGCTTTCTGTGGTCATCAGAGGCGACGGACAATGATCTCCTCACGCAACCCAAAACCAGGGCGTGAAATCTCGCTGATAAAGACATTTTTAACAAAAAAAAAAAAAGATTTATTTTGCTATGATAAAAAAGAAGAAACTGATTGTTAAATATAAATCTCTCTATATAAGATTATTTTACTTTTGTGTTGCTTATTTAAAAAAGAAAACGGTCTTAAATCTCAGGATCTCTTGTGCTAAGACGTTGCTGTAGTGGCAGCAAAGTGCCTGAATTTACGATTTCCTGTGAATATATTAGAATATTAAAATATTGTATGTACATATCAACAGCAGAAAGACGATTGCCTTTTATAAATTATTCTGAATGACACGAAAAATGAAGGTTATTGGAGGCGAAGGGAGAGAAGAATTGAACCAAGTGTTTCAAAGTGCCAAACCTGTCGCAGCTATCTTCATGTTCAGGTTTCACTCCAAAATATTCAGTCCTAATCATCTCCAATGATCTCCCAAATTAAAACCCAGCAGCAGAGTCATCACTGACTAACAGTAGATGCTCTTACTTTTGTCAACGTTTTGTAAACGCCTGAATTTTGACCAAATTTGAAAAACAAAAGTGTCATTTTCCATCAACAGCTCAAACTTCTAATGTGTGTGGTCAAAAACTGATGCATTGGACCTTTAAAGATGAATTCAACTTTGGAAATTTTGGAATGAAACCTCCATTTGTCATTTTGTTGTAAACTGCTTTGACCTCCAGACCAGGGAAAACAATTTGTGGTTAAATACCAGAAGGAGTTCCAGTTCTTGTTGCTCTTGTTAGATGAAAACCACCAGCTTGAATGCATTTCTTAAAGGGATAGTTTTTTAAATGGGGTTGTTTGGGGTACTTATCCTGGAGCTGGAGTCCAACATGGAAGCTCAGCCATCTACTGCTGTGGAGGGGTCAGCAACAAAATGTATTTTAGCCTCCTGAAAAAAGTTCCACCAAAAAATATATATATATGTATCAGTTAAGTGTACGCTATGTTGAGAGTATCTTCTATACCTTAAACCAGACAGTGATTTCCATTGCCGACTGACATCTCCTGTATGTAATATACTGTCTGTGGATAAGTACCTCATTCAACCCCATTTCAAAAAAATCTGAACTATCCCTTTAAAACCAGTTTTGAGAAAAGTCTCAAAGGTCACAAGACTCATTTACATGTTCAAACAACTAGTGCACTTTTGAGACTTGGTCTTCCTCTAACAACAGCTTTGCTCTTTCAGTCTACATGACCGCTTTGTCAGAGACAGTGTGTCCAGGCTGAGGACTCGACCTGAAAGGAGGACTGACGATTCGGCATTGGGGACTCTGTTGGGGAGCTGGCCCAAGCCCACTGTCACTGCTGACAAGGAGAGGGGGGCACTGAATGTGAAAGCCAGTGTGATTGATTTCAAATAGAGGAGAATGAGGAGGGAGCCTCCTTTGTCTGGTTGTAACCCTTCACCCAGCCCAATCTGTTGGCGAGGGGTCCTCAGGTCCGCAGCCTGGCCGGACAATGAAGGCTTTGCAGGCTTAATGGGTGTGACTATGGACCAGAGGGAGTTTTTGGTGGGGGTGGTGGTGGTGGTGGTGGTGTGGGGATAGCTTGGGCTTGTGTGCAAATGAAGAGGCTCTTATTATGGTAATGTGTCCTCTTCTCCCCCAAACGCCCCTATCTTTATCCCCACAGCCACCATCTTTTAAATTACAAATCTTGATTCAGATTCACTGCACCGGGACCAGCTGCAGAAAATTCCCCTGTGGGGTAAAAAATGCCAACTAAGTCCTGGTGCACCTCCTGAATCTGACCATGGACGAAACAATTGAGACACAGACAAAATACCCACTGACAGTCGAGTGGAAATGACCAAACTCCTCAGAAGACAGAAAAAATGTCTTGTTTTGTGAAATTAAACTTAATTCATTTCAAATGTCGCTGATTTTAAGCTCACGGCCTCCTTGGTTCTCCTGAAACACATTTCATTTAGCTGATTCCTGCATCATTCCTTGTGTCACTCCATTTCTCTCTGGTCCCTTTATTTCATGTGTTGTAAAAAAAAAATGGAGCATTCCAAAATGCTTTAAATGCATCATCATCATCATCATCATCATCATCATCATCATCATCATCATCTCCCTGTGTGTAAAACCAGTTCCCTTTGCTGTCAATGAAGGATTCATGTATCATCTCTGCTCATGTGTTAACTGTTCATGCTGTCATCCAGCAGCTGACTGTTGGTGTCTCATTTTGGAATGAAGCTCTTTTTACATTTACATCCACACACAAAGTGTCCGGATACATTGTCGTCTTTACATTCCAGTTATCTCCCAGATACAAACTGTAAACAATCACAGCGTTCTTAAACATTTCCTCAAGAGAATTATTTTAGAAATATCTAATTTATTTGTTTATTGTTTTGTTTTTATATGAAATAAAGTATAATTTAAAATAAAGCATTTGGTGTGTCATGTTTCTACAAAACTACAAAACCAGAAGTGATCTCGCTGTCTTTTCCCTCCAGCTGCGTGAGAGCGACTCTCAGGAGGTAACTGGCCAACAGTGGAGGCTCGTCAGCTCATCTGGGTCACCTGGCTGCAGCTACGAGGCCACATGCTCATTACTTCTCTCTCCCTGCAGCTGATATCAACATTTTGTTGGGTTGCATGCTTTTAATATATTTCCGATTCATCCGTCCCATTATTTTATGTAACTGCCAGTTTTGATAAGTTAAATTTGTTTAAGTAAACCTCTTGCATAGACCTTGAATTTCTCACATTTCTTCAAACTCTTTTACAACTTTTCCATCAAAATCAACACGTGTACGTAGGTTTTTAAACACTGGACAACGGGCTAAAATAGGTCATACACTCCTCTCCCTTTGGTGGTAGAATAGAGCCGTATACGTAGCTCTGCACCAGACATAAATAAGCTCATTCAAGATGGACCAGACCTGAGCACATTCAATCACCAGCAATTGCCTCAGAGCATGCTGGTTAGATTTGTGTCCAACTTCATCCTGACTTGCTCTGTACATTTGTGAAGCCCTGATTATATCTGACTGATCTGTAATGAAAGCTGTTGTCTTGTATTTCTTTTCTCTGTGTTTGACTGTAGTTTGAGGGGACAGGTCAAACTGATATGATGCTGATTTACATGAGAATTCATGTAAAATGGAGGTTGAACCATAAATTACGGCTCACCTCTAAAGCATTTCAGTAGCCCTTTTTAAATAGGAATTGTGAAAATTTACAGGAAAGCCCAATCAGTCTTCTTTCAGCATTGGCAGTATAAAAACAAAATCAGGCAGTGCAGCAAAATGTTGCCTACCTACTTTTGTTTATACAGAATGCGTCTTTTTCGGGGCAATGAGGAGCTTGAGCAAGTAACAGAACGTGTAGCTCAGTGTGTGACATAAATAGAGACGTGGAGGGAAGCCACGGCTAGTCAGTCCTTCAGCGATTCTCTCGCAAAGCCTGATTTATGGTCCTGCAGCGTACCTACGACGTACCTACATCGTTGTCGTGACGCCGTCGTGAACCCTTCGAACTTCTCCGTTACTCCATTTCGTCGCGGTGCAATTCACCGCCAGAGCGGTAGGAGGCTGCGTTCCTACCGCAGCCTCCTACCGCTCTGCGGTCACAGAGAAATGAACGCAGAGCACGGACAGACAGCTCCGTCCGTATCCGTATCCGTATCCGTATTGAACATTGAGCATAAATGGGCCTTAATGCTGCAACATCTACATCGCAACAGAAGATGTTTAAAGATGGCGGGGATGGCGCAATCTGGAAATACGGAACAGGAAATGCGTTGCTACTAAGCAAACCAATCACAGCCCTCTCGGTCTACGCTGGGTCTGTGTCGCCTCGACGTGTAGTTACATTTTTGGGGAGGTGCACGTCAGGCTACGCCGGGGGCTACGGTGAGCCTTCTGCGTAGCCACTTATCCTACGACGTAGCGACGTCGTTGATTTAACGCAGGACCATAAATCAGGCTTAAGTCGGCCCGTCCTTCACCGTTCCGTCATCTGACAGTTAATGGCCTCTTCATTTGTGAGGGCAAGGAGGCTGCACAATTCTTTGTCTCCCCAGTTGCTCATCTTTACAGTGTCTGTCAGGTTTACATTTTCCTCTTGCTACTAGCTGCTTGCTAATTCCTGCTATCAGCTGTTTCCTGTTTATCCACCACCAGTGGGTCGCACTTGCGGCGTCATCAACAGCTCCTCCCACAAGTCATCAACAGCCCCTCCCGTTGCGGAGGGCCACCTCGGTCTGTTTAAACTAAAAGGGTTCCGCCAATATGACTACCCTACAAGGCGGAAAATTGGGCACCTCGGATCAACTCGCCATTCTGGCTCTGTCTGTCTAAACGCTCGCCTGATTTCACCCACTTTACAGGCCTAATGGCTTTGCTTTTTATTCTGGTGTGTCACGTTCGACATCACAGACAGGCCAGAAAACAGGTTAGTAAACATTAGAGAGCAGCATGGAGGCCAGTGAAAATGCTGCAGTGGTCACTTTTTTTATAAACTTACTCAGTGTCTCTTTCAAACTCAGGGTCAACTGCTCTGAATAATATGTGACCACTGCTTGGGTGGAGACAGACAGTATTTTGTAGTGGTGCATCAATGCATCTCACTGGTGATGAGGAGTTTTGTGTTTCCATCAATGCCAATCGGAGCTGGAGCTGATAAAGACCCATAACAGAGCCGTGCAGAGTCATTCACCCGGGGGTGACAAACAAAAGCCAGATGTTAGCTGCTGTTAGTGGGTTTTCCACGCAGTTTAAAAGGGGCTTCTTTGACAGTTGGAGGCTCATCCAGGATTTTGAGAGCAAGCTTTAGTGAAATTTGTCTGCTTTAATTCTCTGGCCTTCACGGAGGCAAATGTGCCTGTAGATGATTTGTAGCCTTTCACATGGATATTTGTTTTATACTTGTACATATAAGTCACATAATGTTTTTTATTTTCTGTTTGAATCTACGCTGGCTCCTCTGACTATCGGTTAGGATTACCCAAAACATCTTCCTTTGCATACATTTGCAGTGTGACATTTACACATATCTTTGCAAAGGCATGATTCCAGCTTTACTATGTGTGACAAACGACTGCTCATTCATTGTGTGTTTATTTTCAGTGCGTTTAAGATTTTTAGTTGGTTGTACGTTTCTACAAACCACAGATATTTAACATTTGTACATTTTGACATAACAGATATATTGTCCCTTTCAACAACACTGTGGTTAATGTGTGTGTAACAACTGGTGAACCAGGTGAGACTGGACTCAAACACACGACTCTGGAGACAGTTCAGGTAAAATATCACAGTCTTTACTGGTCAAAGGGTAGGTTTGGTACACAGAAGGACCATCAGTGGAGACAAATAAATCCAATAGGGATGAGGCAGAGGCGGAGTCAATCAGGCTAAATCCAAAAAACAACAAAAAGACACAGGCAAAACAAAAGACTGACATGTTCGACACACAAAGAGCTAAGACGAACTGACGCTAAGAGAAAACAAGACACACACTAAATACTGTGGTGAGGGGAAGGATGACGAGACACAGGTGAGGCTGATCAGGGCAGGACAGACAATCAGACACAGGTGAAGTCAACGAAAGGGAGGGAAAACACACAGGGGCAGGAAGTGAAGTGATCTGAAACCAGAGGAGATATGAGTTTCAAAGTAAAACAGGAAACAGCATGAATGAATGAAATAAAAAACACACCTTAAGACACTTGAACTGTGACAGTGTGGTCAGTGGTAATTGTTAGGAAAAGATCATGTTTTGGTTTTAAATTAAATGCACCAGAATGGGATCATGGATGTTTTGATGACGTGTCATGCACGTGACCCAGTGCAAGAGTATAAAAAGTAGCTGTTAGCAGTTGGCAGCTAACTCAAAGATGAGGAGCAGCAGCCGAAAATGACCGCAAACTGGAAAAACAATGAGGTCCAGGAGCTCCTTACCTTCTAAGCAGAGGATGAGATCAGCCGCCATATAACAGAGACAGAAAATGATTGTTATTGTCATGTTAATGTCAGTCACTATGTTTACAAACACAGTTCAGTCGAGCTATTTAACTGGACTACTGAATGTTAATTCATTAATTAATGAATTAATGCTGTGTTCGAAATTCTTCTGAAGGTACAGAATTACTAGCAAAATGCATCTAAAGCACCAAAAGTACTCATGATACAAAAGTGCCCCTTTCTGAGTGTTACAGCCTTTAAGATCCTTAAAGATAACATTCATTTTATCTAAAGATAATGATTTACACACTCAAGTTTTTATCATGTGCAACAAGACAATCGAGGTTCTCCTGTTAGTTTTAATAGGTTTAATCATAAATGAAAACAGAACAACAATGCATCATATTTAATACATTCTGTCAGGAAATAACTGGCTACAACAGTGGTGGGACTCAAAAGTACGACTCAAAGACACAATGAAAAAGTTTTACTGAAGATATCAGAGTTGGATTAAGAGGACTCAGTCTAAAAAACCAAGGCAAAGGTACTAAAAAAAACCCTAGGACTAGGAGCACACAAGGAATGAATGCTGGAATGTTTACTAGTAACAGTGACGATGAACTGGTGCAGACAAAGGAGAGCACACAGACTAAATACACAAGGGAGGTAATGAGGGACAGGTGAAACTAATCAGGGCAGGGAAGACAATCACACATGTGGAAAACACAAGAGGGCAGAGAGTGAGGTATCTACAACCAGAGACACAGGTGAGTGATGAAAAGAAAAGAAGAGGGAACGATAACTCAAAAAACTGAAAACAAGAACACATGACCTTAACGGCCGGAACGGGATGTGACAAACTTAATGCATAGCAGTTAGCAGTTAAGTAAATGGAGTGAAGTGCAACGTTTGTAGTGGAGTAGAGGTATAAGGTAGCAGGAAATGTGAAGTATGCAAGGAAAGCGTCCAAACATACCATGGACGCACCGTAAGAGCTACAATGAAACAACACGAAAACAAAATATTACCTTTCTTTCTTAGCGTAACAAACTGTACGCACACTGCGCTAACAGCAATGTTAGACATATTTACGCTGTACACAAAATTAGTCTGGTTTCTCTCACACTACTGGAAATGAACCCCTTTCAAAAATAAAAGCATCCACCTTTACCTTTTCAACTTCCTGGCTTTTGCCTTTCAAAATAAGCACACTTTTACAATTCAACTAACAAATAAAAGCAAATTACAACAGAATGTGGCGAAGGTCATTTACACTCTCGCTCATCATTGTAAGCACGTCAGCACTCTCAAGAAGAGCGAGTCGCTTGCAGACATTGTGTAACTAAACAACCTACAACATTCTGTGATCATTTATATGAGTTTGTGCCAAGCAGCACTTTGTTTTCATTTCTATCTGTAATCTCAAAGGCCAGAGACGGACAAGAATCCCAGAAACTACAAGAACCAGTTTCTCCTCAGAAAGAGCTGATACCACCGCACACACCTCAACCTCAACGTCTGTCAGTTTGAACTTTTCTTATTTTCTGCAGTTTGTAATGGCACTTAGAAAAATAATGCTGGTAGTAATTAACTTTACACACACCCACACACACCCACACACACACACACACACACACACACCTCCAGACATCCAGACTGTGAGATTAATCAGCTCAAGCAGGAGAGCTCAGAGACAGACACAGAGACTCTGACTGATCAAGATTTATTGTACATGTGAGATAAGACACACACATGTACAGACCACACACCATGTACATAGAACATAACACACACACACTGACACATGATCATGTACACACATACACACACACACACACACACACACATCAAACGCCCTGGCTGGATGGGATCACTGCTGCCCTCTCCTCCCTCCTCTTGACCTTTAACCTCCATCTCGTCATTCTTCCGTCTCGCCGTCTCTCTGTGCCCGTCTCTGTCTTTCATCTTTCTCACATTTGTTTCCCTCGATGTCTGTCGCTGGCTCTCTGTTTATTTTTTTAATTTAAATTACTGAAATGAAAACAATCTGACACATTTATGTGGTATTGTATGATTATGATGATGTGGTACGTCAAAGAAGCGGCACAAACAAGTCAAGTTTTAGTGCAGATTTTGTGTGAAATTCTCGAATTACAGTTTGGGCCATAATTTCTGCTGGTTATGACAACAACATTTACACGATAACTACTGAACTTTGGGAACTAAAAAGAAGTCCAACAGGTCAAAAAGCACAAATGATGTGAGTGTGACCCACTGTGGGAGATTTAAAAAGCAGCTGATGGCAGTTAGCAGCTAACTCAAAGACAAAGAACAGTGGCTGAAAATGTCTGCAAATTGGGAAAACAATGAGGTCCAGGAGCTCCTAACCCTCTGAGCAGAGGACGAGATCAGCAGCCCTATAACAGGGACAGTAAATGATTGTACCTTATATGTATCTTATATGTCACACTAGAGGTCGACGCTGTTTTGTTCCATGTCACGCCCATCACATCTCTTTTGATTCCGCTATGCTGGCAAACCAAACAGTTCTGAGGAGCTCTCCCGACAACTGCAGACCTTCAAGAGCTTTTTTCTGCTCTTTTCAGAATGGGGGGACAGAGTTGTCATGCCTTAAGCCGGCCTCAGCAGTAGTAACAGCACCCAAACACCCTCTGTATAAACAGGACAGCCAGCAGGATGGGATCACTGTTCAGAAGGTCGACACTCCCCTACAGTAATAAGGGAAGTATTTTCCTCACCTATTCGTCTTTGTAATGATTTATCTTAATTCACTTCATTGTGTATTTCATGCCATACTGTTTATGTACATACAATATGTAACATGTTTATTATTACATATTATTAACATATGTACATGTTCTCTGTTAAATCCTTTTATTGTAGTAACCACGTCACAAAGGGATATTCTAACCAACCGACAGTAAATTAGCGGCATGTCAGTTAGGGCCTGTTTATACGGTTGCGTATATTTCTGAAAAAGGGTATTAATCTTTGCGTTTGCACCCTATCTTTTACACATTACTGCCGTTTTTCTCAATGCTCAAAAACCGCTTCCAAAATGAAAGTTTTTAAAATATCTGTTTCTATGGAGACATGTAAGCAGGATAGATGGAGATTTTGGAAAACATTGTAACCCAGTTCGCGCATGCCCATTAGGCGCCTGTTATCACGTTTTGTTAGCACTTTTGGGACTACTTAGGAGCTTACAAATGAACTTAGCACTGCTGCATCAACATCACCGCTACATTGGCGCACAAAGACGTCTGCTGTACCCAATATTAGTAAGTGCATAGCAGCTAACTATGCTACATAAGGTTAAAATGTAGTTTATCATTGTTTTAATCACTAGTGCCAAGAGGAAAACAAATCACTGTGCATGCACAGAACGTTCTTCTATGGTGTTTGACGTATCGCCACCTATTGGCCTGGCGTGCTAATTGCAGCAAAAAGCTGCTGTTTTTGCATTTTCGTGTAAACAGGGATATCGTTTTCATAACTGATCATGTAAACCCGGATTTTTTTTTTATACGGGATAAATAAAAATCAGTTTTTATTTGTATCGGCATCCGTGTAAACAAAGCCTTAGTGTGTGTACTGGATTTATTACCCATCACCATCTTTCCTGGACAACCTGTGAAGATTGAACATCCTTAAAGCCAGCCAGCATTCATTCATCATCACTGAGGTCACACGCTTGGTATTCAGTAAATCAACGCCTCTTTTATAATCATGACTGGCACAAGTTTGTTGTTTTGATGTGTTATGCATGCGATCCACTGCGGGAGATTTAAAAGGCAGCTCGTAGCAGTTAGCAGCTAACTCAAAGAAGAAGAACAGTGGCCTAAAATGTCCACAAATAATGAAAACAGTGAGGTCCAGGAACTCCTTACCTTCCGAGCAGAGGATGAGATCAGCTGGGATATGAGAGGGACCGAAAATGATTGTTATTGCCATGTTAATGTCAGTGTTATTATCTATAAAGTGCTGCAGGTGCCTATATTATATATCCCACTAGAAGCCGATGCTTTTGTGTTAAATGTCACGCCCGTCATGCCTCTTTTGATTCCGCGATGCCGGCATGATCCCATCCAGACCTTGAGCCAATTAGCCCAGTTCCTTCAGTTTAATCCACACAGTCTGACACAGTTGATAATCTGACTGGGCACATACCAGTTCTTCGCAACCAGCTGTTATACTGTTCATTTCGTTGTTGACCAGGTAGCTTCCCCTCTGAATAACTCACAGGGGAAGGAAAAAGCTTTTTTTTTCCCTGGAGAACAATCCATGTTAAATCTGATTATTTTTACCAGGAGTCTGGTATATAACAATATCCCACAGCCACTGGGCTTCATTATCCCACTAAATTTTACAGCATACCTGATGTGTGTTTTATGCGTTCACGCTCCCACTCCTTACAAACCACAGTTTTCTTAGAACATCAGAAATCTTTATTTATAGCATCCTGCTGCCAAGTTCAATGCGTTTTCTTCACCTGCCAAAATATGCCAAACAAGAAGGGGAAAAGTCCAAAGTTTGAGTGAACTGCAGGTCACGATAACTGACTGTCTGAAGGTTTAAACCCACATCCTCAGCCACACATATCAGCTTTGAACAGAAAGACAGAGAGTAAGACATATTCCAGATCCATTTTCAGTAAATTCCGGGCTGTATTTGTTGAATCAACAGCAGTTATCATCGCTTGGCGAATTTCAATAATCAAAGGATCATATTTGTTATGAAGGCACTGAGACAAGTTGCTTTGATCCTTAAAAAGGCAAGGAAAATGTCTCTCAGAGGCAAAACAAACGGCGCTGCTGAAAATATGTCTCGTCTTTCTCGACTCGTCATCCTTATAACATCATAGAAATTCCAACTGTAATAGACTCTCATCTCCAACAGCCTAAATATTTAAGGTTTGCTGTGCCAAAAATGGTTTCATACCAACTCCAAACAAACCCCCAGTTCTCAAAGTCCCTGGTTACGGTAGACTCTCCATGAGATAAAGAAAGCATCATCCGACTCAGGAGACAACGACAGAAAGACATGATAAAGCACCCTTCTATAAAGTAGTCTTTAGTGACCATAGACTGTATAAAAAAGGTAGTGACATGACAACACAACAACAACAACCTTTGGGGGATGTTTTTTTCTGGTGGTGAACTGGCAGAAGCAGTGTGGTGTGGATCAGTGTGGATAGGTGAACAATGAAAACAATGAACACTTTACTTCAGGTGGTTACGCGTTACATGACATTGTAAATGTAATAATATTACCCGAAATCCTGTTGGTAACATTACGTACATGACTTTGTTACTGCTAAAACTTAATATATTACTGTAACCCCAACACTGGCTGTTGGTTTGCATAATTCTATTTTTTGTTCGTTGTTGTTGTTTCTGACAGTGTCTAGTACTTTGTGGTTCTTTGTAGTAGTGTGCAGCTCCGTGTGGGTCAAGATCAGCTGTGTCTTCAGACTCCAGAGGAGTCAGCTTTATGTGGGGCAAAACTTGGACAGCTTTATTGGTCACTTTGCCTTTTAAAAATCCAATCAGCCAGTAAACAGGGTGAGGAGATGGAACAGAGACATGGAGCAACTCCTCTGTTTATCACAGTTTAAAGTTTAACCACTTCTCTGTAGCACACTGAACCCTGGACCAGAAGTTCACACACACAGTTTACAGCCCTGTACCGCGCGTGTGTGTGTGTGTGTGTGTGTGTGTCCGGTCCGGTGCAATGTTTGTTGGTCTACTTTATCTATTGACCTCCGGAAGTATTTGTGATTCTGTCTACACACACAGTGTGTGATAAGACCAGGAAGAGAGTGTAGACACAGGATGTTGAGTTAACACTGGGACAACATGAGAGCAGCTTATCACACAGAAGAGCAGCCACAACACAACAGACAGCCACGTGGATCCATACTTCTGTCTGCTGACACAGCCTGCTGCAGGCAGGACACCAGCGACATTAAAGAGCTCATGCACGGCCTTAAAACACAACAAAACAATGTGTATACATATTCATGAAAGGAAAAGGCCAGTAGATGGTTTGCATAGACAGCAGAAAAGTGTTGAAAACTCTGAATTACTGACCCGGCAGCTGCTCATATGATGCCAACCCTCTGAGGCCCTAAAGCTGCTTTTAATTGGCTGGCTTGTGGTAGTTTAATGAAATGCAAATATGCTTGAAATATGCACCACTTTAGCCCAGAATACCCACAAGTGGAGCCTTAAGTGCATGTGAGAGAGCAGAGATGTGACATCTCCGGGAGGTCGTGGTGGATATTTGACATTTCAGAAGGTCAAAAAACTGCAGAACTGTTGTGCAACATTCAAACCAGTTATTTCTCAAGCCTGTCATTATGTTTCCATTGCTATTTTTCTCTTCTGTCAACAAAAATATCTAGTAAGAGAAAGAAATCAATGGTTTCTTGGACACTTAAGTGCAACACACTGGAAACATCACACATACACACAAAGAGTCTTCAGCGCACAGTAGCTGAGATGTGCAGATCATCAGCGTGCTGTTTTTCTGGAGAGCTGATGTGTGTTGACGCCGTTGAAAGAATTCTTTACTTTAAGCTGCATTTGGTAACTTGAATGAAAAAAAATTGGTGCCATATTTGCTGAAACTGTATTCCCATATTCCAAAAGAAATACATTACACAGTAAGGCCCCAATCACACAGTAAGCATTTTAGCAGCTGGAGGCGGCATTTTGTAATTGTTTTTAATGAGAATGAAGCTTTTTGCTTGCTGTTTTTGTGTTGCTACGTGACTTGTTTTTCTACGCTCTGAGCTCCTGGTATTTTTGCCAGGAGCGTTCTGACCTTCTCGAGTTAAAAAAAAACTTTAGCTCAGGGTGGAAAAGCGCCCCAGGTCATTTCTTTTTTTCCGATTGTCCAATCAGATGATTTGAGAGGCGGGCCTTCTGTGGTGGTCACGACAACAAGTTTACAGTTGGTAAATCTCAACAGAAAACAGCAGGTGTGGAAGCAGATAAGTGCAGTACTTGAAACGTCCATCATGTAGGAGAAGCTCCTGGACCAACTGGTGGTACTCACCATGATCCAGCCTCTTTTTTAGGGTCTCATGTACCCACACAGATCTCTGTTTATCTGCTGACAGCCTCTCACCCTCAACCAACATGTCACCAACTACACACAGATTACTTAACGGTAGATTGATTACACAGGAAGGTCAGTGTAAGGGCGCAATGGGCTGGCAACAATAAAATGGTGCAGCAAGAGTTTTTTCTTCTGTTTTTTTTTTTGTTTGTTTTTTTTTTACTAATGGCATTCAATTAAGGAAAAAAAGCAGCGCGGTACGCCTCACGTTTTGGAACCTGCAAAATGCTTTCTGTGTGATCAGGACCTTAGTCTGAAAAAAATCTTGCTCCTCCTCCTCTTCCTACTGCCTCTAGTGGCATTTGCTACAATAAGAATGCAACACCAAAAAACAACCAATCAGAGATGAGGAGTCTTTAACACAACTGTCCATCATGTCAACCACTGCTGGTGAACTACAGTCAAACTGTTAAACTAGTCAGTGCTGATCAAATGTTACTGCATTGCATCACCTCCAATGTATTCAGAAACAAGTTTGTGAGCCAGTCACCATGTTGGATACAGTCATGCACTGCCCATCAGCTGGAGCAAACGCTCCTTTTACAGCTAAACAGTCACCAAAATATGTTTCTGAGAAATCAACCCGTTCTCATCCCAAGTCGTGAAATACTGCTGCTTTGTCAGTGGGCTTTGACTTCTACATGTGATGTGGACTTTATCATCCTGCGTCTGTTGTTGATGCTCCGGGATGAATCTATGCTTGTTACATGTATTGTTTCTTTTCAAATATACACTTCCATTTTTACAGGAAATGTACAGTTTTTGCTCATTAGATACATGCAGTCTTTTTAAAAATAAACACAACATCAGTAAAACACCTCGTGTTTACATTTATTTGCTTGCGCAACAAAAGCACTTGGTTAGGTTTGGAAAAAACACATCAAAGTTTGGCTCAACATTTACACAGGAAGCAAACGCCAGGCTCCTGGTGAAAGTCCAGGGTTTGTTGGACCCATTCACCTCCCTCCCTCCCTTCTCTTCCCCTGTAGGGATTTTCCAGCCCCTAATATTACGCTGTTAGTGGTGGCGTTTCAATCAAAATTTACACCGCCTGGCAGCGAACCAGCTTTTGGAGAATAGTCTACCAAAAACAGTATAAGTAGTTCTTGTATAGGTAATTGTATGTAGTTCTCGGCTCCCAGCTCCTGGCTTGGACCTAGAAAAGATTTCTATCGAATGCCGTTTAGGCATCGTCTCTCCATTTAAGGTATGTATAGGTAGTATAAAGTATATTATCATCTTCTTCTTCTTGGAAAGAAGTCCCTATACGGCAGGTGCGAGGGGTGGTGGAGCGGTTCAACAAACCCTGGACTTTCATCCGTGAGCCCACTGTTTGCTTCCTGTGTTACTGCAATACATCCACGGAGCCCGGCAGGAGACAGGCAGCATTATGGAGGGAACATGGGCAATTATTGTGATGGTGTCAAGGTCACTGTTAAACTCACTGTTTCATGCTAACGTACAGTTTCGCTGTGTCAAGATTTCCCATAACCCCCCTCTGATCAGGAACCGTCTCCTTGTACAAAAACAGTAGCAGCTGGAAACAAATCTTAAATTTGGAAATATTTCAGTCTCAAAATATCATCAACTTTCAGGCTATAAAGTAATATCACCGACCTGACCTGCAACAGTACCAAGTAAGGTTAAAACCTTTTCACATGGCATCATTGAAATCTTGAAATATCTCAGTATGTGTGTGTGTGTGTGTGTGTGTGTGTGTGTGTGTGTGTGTGTGTGTTGGAGACAGGGTGATGCTTTGACTGGGACAGTCTGCAACAGTCCGGATCAGGTAACATCAGAGGACAGCCCAAGGTCACTGTCGACGCAGCACCCCGAAACTGTAGAGCACCCCCCGCCTGTCGTCTATGGTTACCCACAGGGCCAAAAGCTCATGGTGTTAAAGAGTGTATTCATGAAGTCTGTTTCTTCTTCTTTAAATTTAAATGCCTAAAGTTTAAGATGGCACACCTTGCCTGCACACAGTGCACAAGTTAAAAATGACAGATTAAATGTTGTGCTCATTAGTCTATTCTCTCTCTCCTTACACAAATACTTGAGTCTGTAAACATCACGCAGTGAAGCACACAGAAAGCTCATATTGTGATGTTGTTAGAGGTCGGAGGCCCCGGCATCCTGAGCTGCACATGCAGACAGGATGGGCCCCATAACTCTGGCTTCGCCTCCGCCCGTCTCCGCTGCTGCCGACTGGCCCTCGTTATTTATTGCTCTGTAATTTCTGCAGACTAATTGATTTGGCTCGGCTTTCAGGCTGCAGGGAGACAGGAAGTCAGGCAACCAAGAGGTTAAGAGGGAGGAAAGTGTGTGTGTGTATGTGTGTGTGTGTGCGTGTGTGTGTGTGTCAGTGAGAGGAGAAGAGAGAAAGAAAAGTGTGTGTTACATAAGTATGAGTGTGTTTAAGTGTGTGTGTGACTGTTTGTGAACAGATTATCAGAATTATCACCAGAGTGTAACTTTAAGTGTTAAAAGTAAAAGTTACATAAAATGGAAAAACATTAAAATACCTTGACTTTGTAATTATATACCATACTCAAGTAAATGTACTTAGTTACAGTCCACCTCTGCTGCTTATTGATATCAGTACTTATCTGCAGTGTAACTGTTGGGCCCGGGCGTCCGAGGCTTCAGCCCTCAGTGTTTTATGAATGTTTTACGTATTTTGAAGGGCTGCGATCACATGACCAATGTTGGCAGTAACCAAGGAAGCAGTCTCAAGCACTTGTAAGGAGGCAGGTTGGGGTGGTGGATGGGTCACAAAACTTTTGCCAGTGACTTTCCCCTGGAGACGCATGTTCGGCGCAATGTGAACTTTTAGTCATTTTAAGCATCATGTTTCTTTTCCTAAATCTAACCTCTGTAACTTTACGTTAAGGATGTAACATCATTTGTGGACGTAAATAGGATGTCAAATGGACTGTTCTGTGAGAACATGTTGAATGGAAACACTCAAGTGCAGGCACTTCAAACTTTACAGGGTCTAAGGGAGGTGGCAGAGTAAAGTCCACTTAATGTCTGATACACCTGAACTGGACATTTGCATTCTCACATCCATCTCCTCTGAGTAACGTCTAGATAATTTCAGGTTTGCAGTGCATGTATGAGAGGGGCTAATTGTTCTCCATCTATCTTCATCATTCTGAAACCAAAACACAACAAATGCTGAGGATGACTACGTTTCACTCCTGCCACCAAAAATAGGCAAAAATGACCTGACGTTATGATTCATTAGTTACACAGGGAGAGTAGGAACTGGCCGTGTACATCATTAGAGAAGTGATGGAAATTTTGCGGCATTAATTTGCCAATCCCGTCAGTGAGACTGAGAGGACATGAAAAACTTGAAGGTATTTTGAAAACATAAAAGATTTGGGACTTTTGAGAAAACATTTGGAGCTGGAGCCCCAGAAGATCTGAGCTCGAACACGTTTCAGTCTGCAAACTGATTTTTATCATGTTAGGAAATCAAACGAAAACAACAGCTATCTGGATTTTAGTAAAACACATTGAAAACAACCCCAAAGTGCCACAGTCTGCTTCTCAAAACGGTCAGCAGGAATGTAAATGAAATATTAAGTATATGTAATTAGTAGTAAATGGGGTGAAACATACAAAGACACAAGTGTGTTCCTTGAAGCCAAACTAAGCATCATTTTAGCTCAGCAGTTTAGTCAGCATTAGATTTCTACAGTTTATGGCTCCATGCTAAGTGGTTTCAGGTCACAAAATGAGGGTTCAATTAAATTATCCCCCAGACAACATTCAGTAAAGGTCAGCAGCTCGCTGACACCGGCCTGCTCAATGTGAAAAAGCATCAATGAACTGCTGTCCAGCTGTTCTGTCAACAGAAGGCTGTCACAGGACACTGTCACACCCTGCAGCCACAACTGTCCCTCAGGACTCATTTTAGACACTCGATGGACAGCAGGTGGAAGAGGACTGGACTCCACAGACTCTACTGCAACACAAAACCACCTGAACCTCCACCTGATGTAGTATGTTGTTATAAAGGTCTGATTTATATACACTATGTACACAGGCATGCAGAACTGTGACATGATAAAACAAACAAGATATAATGTCTTTATTAGATTTAGAGGGTTTTTGGTAGGTGGATGTGTTTTTTTAATTTGGACTGAGTTAGGCTAGCTATTTCCCCCATTTCCAGTCATTATGCTAAGCTAACAATCTACCCGCTCCAGCTACATATTTAATGGACTGATATGAGAGTGACAGCAATCTACTCATCTAACTCTCTGCAAGGAAGCAAATGGGCATATTCCCCAGAATGTTGAAATGTGTCTTTAAATGTTCTGTTTTTTAGTTTCAGTTTTGCATCACTCTGCAAATCTCCCGCTGGATGAACGTGTTTACCTTTGAGCTGTTGCGGGGCTTAAATTGGATTTGAGGAAAATACTTTATGTCTCCCAAGAGCTTTGACATATTTCCTAATGAGAGAAGTTGCTGATGCTGTGTTGTCAAGTGTCGGCGAAGAGGTCACACAAACATTTGTAAAACTGTCAGTCTCAGCATCTGTTGCATGCGTGTGTCGTGTTACAGATTTCGAGACGACATGCATGAAGAAAAAGTGAGGCTGTGTAAGAGAGAGCAAAGAAATCATTCTGGGGGAAAGAGAAAAAATAAGTTTGTGTCTCTGAGAGGGAGTCTGAGGAGGCAGAAGAATGTGTGAATAATCTAATCCAACCCAAAACTACACGGCTGCCTCTTTTTAATGGGGAAAGATTTCTGGATCTGAAGCCAGACACGCTGGTGCTGGCTGAACTTCTCCAGCAGTCAGGCCAACATCTCTTTAGGTGGAAAAATAAAGGATTTAATAGCATAAGTGAAAACTGCTCAGCTAAGTGGTGTATTTTGTGAATGAAAGCTCCGACTGTGGAGCCTCTAAACTACTGCAGAGGTTAGGAGATATCAAGATATTTTCTTCTTCATGGGAAATAACATGATTTTATTCTGATGGGCCTGAACCTCTTTAGGCTCACAAGATTCCTTCCTCTCTGTGTATGCTTCCAGACAAACCAGTAGGGGTTACTGGTGGCGTAACAAGGACATGATCCCTTATTGGCTTCCCACTCACTACAGCCCTGTTTCTACTGAGCAGCATGGTTCAGTTCAGTTCATTCGGTTCGCTTTTTTTTCTGTTTCCACAGTGAAAAGTTGTGGATGGTACCAACAGAACCGTTCCTTACCGTCCCCATGTTCAGTCCCCCCTCTGTTGGGGTACCTATCACACAGATCTGGTACTAAAAGGTGGAGCTGTGAACACTGCAGTCTGATTGGTCAGTAGAGGACGGTCACTCTGCTCAGGGCTGAGTTATGTCTGGTTTTGAGGCTCATGTAACCACTGTTCATACTGTGGAGAGTTTTATTAGTAAACTGTAACTATAAAATGAAAGGATGTTTTGCTGCCTCTCACAGCAGCTGGAGTCTGAGAAAAAATAACTTCATTCACTGGGCCGACTGCCGGCAACTTTTAAGGTGGAACGTTAACGTGTTATGTTACTCAATGCATGAGTTGATGGCGTGACTCCATCAGCAGATTCAGCACACCTTAAATTCAATATGACAACTTTGACCATCACTTTAGTTTTTATTCTCTCTCTTGGATGACAGACACTTTTAGTAAGTGTCTAAAAATATATATTAGTTTCGACTGGATTATGTGAACTGCAAATATTCTAATCCTCACTCAGAGAAAAAAAGCATTGCACAGTGTCATTCCTGTGGGCTGCAGCAACACTAATCCCCTGAGCTTGCCTGAGAAGGACTAAATGCACAAAGCTGCTATTTTTAAATATCCCACAGAGAGAGACTCTCACTGCAACCTGTTCTATTTTGTTCTGAAAATCTCGGCGTGCAGCCTCGTTCTGTGGACGATAAACCAGGTGCAGACTTCCATCTGTGTCACCGCTGATGAGGAAATACAGCGAGTGCTGGACGGAGCAGTGAGTGACAACAACCCCGCCCACATTTAAGAGGACTGTCTGTGGTGGAAACACTAAACAGACCGAGGGTCTAGGTACCATGTCTGAAGGGTTACTGTTGGTTACAGAGGTACTGTACTGAAAGTGGAACATGATTATTCATTTAGATTTTTAACCATTTTCTGTAATCAATCAACTGAAATTAGTCATTTATCATTATCATTATTTTGACAGCCTTATCTCTAAATTATTTAAACTATGTATGTTATTTAGTTTTTGAAATATGCTCATTTTAATGGGCAAAGTGCAAAGGCATTGTGACAGATCCATTAATCTGGCACCACTGCAACGTAGCGACATCTGTACAACTGTACATGTTGACATGGAAGAAAAAAGGTTGAGCTTCTGCTGAAAAATGAATGAATGTTCTTGCTGTCATTGTTTTTAGTTTTGATTAAAATATACAGGATTATGCAAACAACTAATTTCGCAGCCATTGAGGGGAAATTCACAGTAAAATTCTTATACACTTTCATCACACGTAAGGTAAGGTAACATGAGGTCATGACATGATGAAGGTGAAGACAGAAGCCTTAGCTCTCTGCTGCAAGAAGAATAAATGCTCGAGCTATTAGGGTTCATATTTTAGATCCAATTAAACAGGATCATGCAAACTATGATCTCCCCTGGCTGTCTGTGGGATTCCTGTTTTTAAAGGGTTATGAAACCATTTCAAAAACTGGATAAACCAAAGTAATGTTCGGCTGACAGCCATGTGTAATGTGGTGGCAGAGACAGCAATGACAGAGAGAAAGAGAGCAGCGATGCCATTTTTTCGAAGGTGTGAAAGAAAAACAGACAGCAGATGTCATCCAGACAGGGGGTCTGTCTCATCCCTCCCCATCCAGATGACTTATTGCCTCTCACTGTGTCTGTCTGTCTCTCCTCTCTCATGCTGACTGTGACTGCTCAACGTTTTGGATCACATGGAGGTTTTTGGTGTTTTTGTTCAGTTTTGACAAAAAACGTCCACGAAACAAAGATGTGTTTAGAGGTCAGATAGCAGCTGGGCCATGTCCAAATCCAGTTTCATCAGTTTGGTGGGATCCCGGTGAATTGCAGCAGATCTGTCCGTACCAAGGTTAAAATGAATTCTACCTTAGTTTGTGAGTTTTGTTTAAGACAGTTTAAATAAAGCACAAATGCACCCTCAACCGTTAATCTAGGAGCAGACTGAACAGCGTACCCAACATGTACTTTGGTTTTCAATAATTAAGTTGGTTTGTCAAGAAAAGTGGACCAGGTGGAATCAGAAGCAGAGACTTGAGGCAACAGGAGCTCAGAGAAATAACTATATATTCAATGTTTGTGCAAGTGATGTGAGACAGATCATAACAGAACAGTAAGAAGGATCCAAAGACTGAACTGAAAACCAGGGTCCAGTTGTATGAAAAATCCCATGTTCTGCTGTCCAGGATCAATTCATCCATCTTATTTTTGTGCTTATTTTTCATAGCAACATTGGATTGGATCACCATGATCCAGACACAAACTTTTCAGGATTACCAAATCTGGATAATCAGTGCTCTTAATGGAACTACACATCACATTGTAGGCTGCTATAGCCAGTGTGGGGTCGGTGTAAGGGCTCATTTATGCTCAATGTTAAATACGGATCCGGATACGGACGGAGCCTTCTGTCCGTGCTCCGCGTTCATTTCGTCCATATTTCTGCACATTGCCATAAAGCTTACGGATACGGGCCAAACGGAGCAGTACCACCGGGAACCGTGGGGGCAGTGTTGCTGTCACTACCCGATACGTAGCTCTAGTGAGACATAAAGAAGAAATAACAATTCAATTTCTCTCATCGGCAGTACTAGAGAAAAGAATTCTCCACCCTCCAGTCGCAATGTATTTAACGGCCTCACCGACCACCGCCTCCTACAACGCTGCCCCTGTTTTTGTCTTTTATGCAAGAGGTACATCATCAATATCTCCTCCACAGTCGCCATGTTTGTTTTTGAGTTTGTTGTTGTCATAAACTTTTGACACTGGGCTGCCTCCTGGTGGATATATTGGTAACATCCATGCCAACGTAAAGGGCACATGGAAGTATGTGGGCAGTGATGGTAACATTGTTTGAAACGGACGTATACATTTTCGTACGTAAAGGGAGCATAAATGAGCCCTTAGGGTTTAATTTGAAGAGCCAGAGAGCACCATGGGGGATGCAGCTGTTAGCAACTACTTTAATATAAAGTGATGAATAAAAGGTAAAATTAAAGTAATTATCTCAAAGACCGGTAACTGAGCCTTTGGCCCACTGAATTTGCAGTGTTAGGAACTGGACGTCTAACTCCCGGTTTAGACGACAGGATACCAGCCCAATTATAGCCCGATACAGTCGTCACACGGGCCCTGATCATGAACGACAATGAGTGTCGTGCGCGATAATCAATTGTTTTATCCTATGTAGTGTGCCAAGTAGAGGAAAACTAGCACTGCATCTGGGATACCTCACAACGTCCACGACTTCTCTCGTCACAGCCATCACTTTGACCAATAGGAACACAGAGCGAGCTGCTGCCGTGGAAACTGTAGGACAACAACAGCCCAGCCTTTTAGATATTTCCAGTAGGGACGTTAGCACACAGAGTGAAAAGGAAACAGTAGAGGCACTTTATCAACCCGCTGAGTACTGCCATTAGCATCATGCTAGCAAACAATGTTCTTTCTTCACAATGGAGGATATAAAGGAATAAAATTCACAGATAGTGTCTGGGCCTTCACTCAGCACAGCTGCAGAGGCTATCAGCTTCATTTCAAACAGACTACATTAGAAACAGGACATCATTTATTATTCTCTCTGTATTTTTAGATTTTTATTCTTAATCTACTCCTGTTTGTCCTGTTAAATTTAACGCATTGCGCCGTCATTTCAAACTCCACACTTCCTGTATCTGTTTCAAATTAAAAGCCCTTTATAACTTCAGTTGAGAGAATCCCTTCATTTTCTGAAAAGGCTTTTATTGTGAAACATTTGCAGGAACTTGTTGTGGAGGATCCTTTGATCTCACAGTTTGTATGCGGTACTTCGATTGTGGCTCCTCCCATCTTGCGACACGTTTTACATTACTACAATACCAGTTCGGCTGGGACACGAACAGCCACAGTGACTGAAATTTTATGAATTCATAATCGTCTATTCTGACATAGTGAAAAAATGTCACGTAGTCTGAAATGAATGTAAATACATTCACCAGCCTGGTTTTAAGACTTAGTCTGCCAACATACACACTGCAATTGCTGCTCATCACCATAGGTTCCACCAAAGAGGACGAAAGATATATCTTTGTTATTGTAACTTCATATCATTTCTGTTAAATATTGACAGCTATTTAGGGAATTAATTTATGGGGATAAAATTCCTTTTTTTTTTTTTTTTTTTTTTAATTTTATCTCACTGAAAGACTTCATGGGTCTAATGTCTATCTACTTTATCACTGTAACGGTTCAACAAATCATGTGCAAAATATAAATAGGTGTATATATATTTGACCAGTTTGAAAATGTTTCATTACATTTTGTTCATAAAATCTAGCCCTCTACTGGGAACAGAAGAATCCGGATTTTTCCGATCAAAGGTATCCCAGTCCTACCAACATGTTTTGTACAGCACAAACTGAGGGTTTGATCCAGATCCAAACCAAGACTGGATAACATGATCTTATCCGATTTCAGAATCCTTTTTCATGATCTGATCCAATCTGATATCTGAAATCCGATCAGATTACTTCTGAACAACTGGGCCCAGGGTTTCATAAAAAGAAAGAGCTTAGGGGAGAGACTAAGCTGCGGGTGAAGAGCTGGGTGAAGAAGCTCAGGTGAGAGAAATGAGGTGATTAGACTAGAGCTGACTGACTGGAAAATCTCTGGGAGCAAGGAAGGAGTAACGAGGCTGATACAGGGCAGGTGTGTGAGGTGCACAGGAGGAAAAGGCATCATGGGAACACAGCAAACAGAAAACCTCTTGATAATAAAGAGGCCGTTTACACTTGGCCGGCTATTTTCATAAACGGACATTTCACCGTCTCCGTTTTCAAAAAGATCTTCGTTTACACTTACCTGTGTATATATACACAAGAGCATGCCAAACCTGTAGGTGGCAGTGTAACGAGAAGCTCAAGCCTTCCATGTATCCATTGTCACCATAGCAACATAGGTCGCACTTTTGACACAGGCGCAAGTTCTGGCGCATACTGTGACGTCGACTGCCTATAACTCCGTTTATCTCCGTTTATCTCAGTTTACATGCAAACACGCAACCGGAGTTTTCCAAAATCTCCACTCTGGCCGGAGTTTTTAGAAAGACTCGTTTTCAGGGGAGAAATCTCCGTTTGCGTGTAAACGAAGGGCACAAACGAAGGAAGATGTCTCCGTTTATCAAAATCACCGTGTACGTGTAAACGGCCTCAAAGTAACCGGGGTGAAAACAAAGAGACTAGCTGATATAATCAGCTTAAGTGATTGTAGAGTCTTTTAAAGACAAAACTCCATCCAGTCGACACAAACAGAGTGAAGGCATGAGAACACACAGCAGTGTCACACAGCTGTTTCACCATTTAAAAGTTGCTCTGTCTTAATCTCAGTGTGAAGTGTTGTAGGAGCTTTAAAGGTATTAAGTTTAATTGCACAAATGCAGAGTAATAATAAATTGGTTGATTCACACATGGCTCTTTGGTATGCTGAACCCTTGCGACGCCCTCGCTCAGCGGTTATTTAGGAACTCTTTCTTCATGTCTGTTAGTGCTCCAGCGACCACATCACAGGTCAATCCACACATGGCAGAGAGGTTTCAGAGCTGAAGCCATGTGTGAGCTGCAGTAATTGGTGGTGGGTGGTAATTGTCCAGGCGTCACCAAGCGGGTGTGTTTGTATGTATATAGGATGTGTGTGTGTGTGTACTGTGTCTCCACAGTGTCTCGAGGCCTCTGGTCTCTCTAAGCTGCTGACAGTTCCCCATTAGACACTTCATTACTGTCAAAGCAGCAGAAACAAACCATCCAGCACTCGCCTTTTACCCTCCTCCTCCTCTCTCACCCTCACAAGTGCACATCTGAAATGTGATTGTAATGACATGAGGACCTCAACGGGAGGAAGGCAGAGCCAGCACGTGGACACTCCTGTGATCAAAGCTGTTTGTACTTATACCTGAGGAAAGTAATGCACCAGAATTGGCGCATAACCCCCATTATCCTGAGCCAGTCAATTATCTATAACCCCTGTTATCAGGAAGGCTGCGATCACATGACCAATGTGCTGACGGGAGTAAAGAAGGAAGTAGTATAAAGAGCAAAAGTCTGCATAGTGAGTCAGGTTGAGAACTTTTCCCCAGGAGACCTGTATTTGTTTCCCACATGAAACTAAGTGAGCTTTAAGTTATTTGATCATTGTCACTGTTTTTTTCTCTAAACCTAATCTACGTAACTTGGCATAAACGACATTGCGTTAAGTGGGTAATGTGATATCGCCCAACCGTGTTTCTTTCCCAAAACCTGACCCACATAACTTTACGTAAAGTACGTTGTGTTAAGTATGCAACTTTATGTTAGTGCATGACGTGATGTTGCCTAACCATGTTTCTATCATTAAACCTAACGTATGTAACTTTACATAAAGTGCGTAAGTGTGTAACTTTACGTTAAGTGCATAACGTGATGTCACCAACCATGTTTCATTCCCTAAACCTAACCTGCATAACTTCAGATAAGGTAAGTACGTAACTTTATGCTGGATACATGCTGTGAGGTTGCCCAACCATGTTTCTTTCCTCAAACATAACCTACGCATCTTTATTCCATTGAGTCCGTAACTTTATGTGAAGTATGTAGCATGACATCACCAGCCATGTTTCTTTTTCTAAACCTCACCTACATAACTTTGTTTAGTATGTTAGATTAAATACATAACTTTAAGTTAGGTACGTAACGTGACGTCACCCAACCATGTTTCTTTCCATAAACCTGACCTACATAACTTTACATAAAGTACATTGTGTTAAGTAAGTAACTTTACATTTGTTGTTTCTATATATGTTTATTTCATTAACCTAACCTAAGTAACTTTATGTAAAGTATGTAACTTTACGTTTAGTGAGAGACGTGACATCACCCAACCATGTTTCTTTTATTAAACCTAACTTACATAACTTTGCGTTAAGTACGTTAAGTACGTAATTATGTTAATCGCCAAACCATGTTTGTCTCCCTAAACCTAACTCAAGTAACTTTATGTTAAAGCTAAGTAAACCTAACCTGTGTAACTTCACATATTGGTAGTATGTTGCGTTAAGTACATAACTTTATGTTAGCTACATAACTTTACATTCTGTTAAGTTCGTAACTTTACATTAAGTGCGTAACATGACCACCAGCCCTGTTTCTTTTTCTAAACCTAACCTACGTTACTTTATGTAAAATACGTTACTTCGTCGACTTATTTTTACATTAGATAGGTAACTTTACATTAGGTATGTAACGTGACGTCACCCAAACCTTACCTAAGTAACTTTACATAAAATATGTTACGCTAGGTACGTAAGTTTACGTTAGATACGTAAGTTTATGTAAGGTACCTAACCCATACATAACTAACCCTAACCAACCCTAACCCTAAAACTAACATCCTAAAACTAACCTACCTAACTTTACTTTACTTGAACTTAACATTAAGTATGTAACATGAAGACGCCATTCCTGGGGCACTAATTCAATAAATATCATATGAACTATTGTGCATTTCATAGCATATCATACAAACAGTTTTATGATTCACTGAGCGGTCACTGCAGGATCAGCACAAGTCAGATTATCGTTATTTTTCCACACATTTCGGTTGCCTTCATCTTACTATATAATGATGAAAACTCTGTCTGTGGGTGTGTCTGTCTGTGTGTCTGTTCCACGTTTTTCTCCTCACTGACTTGGTCAATCCATGTGAAATTTGGTACAGTGGTAGAGGGTCATGGAAGGATGCGAATGAAACAATATTACATCAATTGGCCAAAGGGGGGCGCTATAGCAACTGACTGAAATTGCAAACTTTGAATGGGCATATTTTCCGGTTATATAGATTTTCCGCCATTCTAGGAAGTTTGACCGATCTGCATGAAACTCGGTGAACATAATCTAGGGACCAATATCTAAAGTTCCCTCTTGGCAAAAGTTGGAAAACTTACTAAAACTGAGCTTCTATAAGGCAATGAATATTGTGGAGGGCGTGGCTCATCACATAAAGGTATATAACATCTCAAGGGTTTCACCGATCACCACGCAACTTTGTAGGCATATGACCACACATAATCTGAGGGGACCCCTCCATTATTGACCCCATCAAACAAAATGGGGGTGTTAGAGAGCTAATTTTTTATCTAGGCCTAACCGCCATATCGATTTGTCCTAAACTTGGTAGATATGTAGAACAGGACGCCTCAAGGTGACAGGAGAAATTTAACTCTAATTGGCAACTGGGTGGCGCTATAACAACGGAAAAATGCTTAAAAATGGCAAAAATGCGACTGATCGCTGTGGCTCCCCCTGTGGCCGAATGTTGTTTTTTTCTGATTTTTGGTATGAAGTCATGGTATGGTATGCTGTACATAATCACGGTGTCATTCTGTCAGTCAGCCATTCTGTCTGTCCCACGTTTTCCTACTCACTGACGTGGTCAATCTATGTGAAACTGCACATAGGCATTGAGGATTGGCATAGGTAGAAGGTGATAAAGCTACCAATGGGTATGGACTAGCTTCTCTTAATTCCTTAAACACAGAAAATCAGTCATCCACCAAAACGTACACTTCCGTCCATCAGGATTATATTTTCATAGTACCATGCCCACCACTTTTAACATGTACATACTGTCATGCATTGTCACTGTCTGTGTTTCCTACATGCTGTATAAAGACGTGTATGAATGCATATCTCGTACATATCCACCCATTCAGTGCTTATGACTTTGCACTATTTATATTGTTTACAACTTACAGAAGCTCTTGACCTGCAGTGCATACAGACATTTTATTTATGTGGTTACCACTTAATGTTCTCTCAATCGACTAACTGATTCATTAACTATTTCAGCTGTACATATATACACTGGTAGGTAGTTAAATTTATAACAAAGCTTCATATCTGTATAAATGCTTCACATGTTTTGTTAAAACTTAATTGTAAAATAACTACAGTCATCAGGTAAATGTAGTGAAATAAAAAATAATAAATGTCACTCTGACGTGTAGTGAAGCAGGAAGTGGCATGAAAAGAAGAGATTCAAGTACAAATACCTCATATGTGTTCCCAAGTACACAAATTCCACCACTGAGTACCTCAAAATGTAATGTTGTAATTATTCACAGAAATAGTTAAATAGTCAGTGTTGAGGGATTTTTCATTCATTTCTCATCACATTTGTTCCAGTTGTTATTGTATCTCAGTGTCGGTTAGTGTATTGAACATATTTCGTACTTTGAGCCAACAGTAAAAACAAAGACATGAACTTGCCAGTATTTTAATGCATCAGCTAACAATCACACAACCGCACGAGGCTCCGTGTACATGAGAAGCACAGCGGGTGAGGAGGTTGTGGTGGACGGATATTCTAACATTCAGGAAATCCAAAACCACTCAAACTGAATCGCTCGTCAGTCGGATCACGCGAGGTCAAAGTCATTTATTCAATACTTATGTTTCTGTGACTATTTAATACATACTTCCATCCCTCACAAGCATTTTTTAGGCATTGAGGGAACTGGATATTGATTTCTGGTGTTTCCTTTCACGTTTCTAACTCAATAGACGATAATTCAATCAATAACATTTAGAGGCACAGCGGCAGTGAGCCAAAATACTTTGTGGACTTCAAGGCAGGAAACAGAGCAGAATTAAAAACAAAGTGTCTTTCAGTCTCGAGGTTAAAACGTTTGCCTGTTTTTTTTTTCATTTTAATGTTTTCTTTTAATTACACTGCAGAGTTTTCACAGGTTTAAGATCTAAGACTTTTTTCATGCTCTCAGTAGATATATTTCTCTCAGATTTTGACTGTAGTTAAAATCTGTGTTAGTGAACACTTCTTCTTTTCCAAGACAGTCGACCCACCTGACAGGTGTGGCTGATTAAACAGCATCATGACTACACAGGTGTGCCTTGGGATGGTCACAATAAAAGGACACCTTAAAGTGTAAGTTCTTTGCAGTTACCATCCCAGTAGCAGAAATGGTGGGCAGTGGAACAACTGAAGTAACTGTGGAAAACAAAATGCAGTGTGTATTGTGTTGTCGGCAGAAAATGGAAAGTTACCTGGTTGTCTTTGCGACATGAAGCAACAATAATACCAACTGGACATGCTAGGAGGGGAAAAGTTGTCTGTTTCCATCACAAGAACAGCATCCTCACTTTGTGCATAAGGTTAATAAAAAATGAACATGTTTCCCAGTGTGACTTAAACCCCGTCCTTTTACTTCCTCCTCGCTCTCTTGCAGGTAAACTGATTGTGACTGTTATCAGACTAATTATCAGATGTGCTCTTCCTCTCCGCCTCACTTCTCCTGCAGGAAAACAGGAAGGCAGGATTAGAGCGACGCGCTGCGCTGAGATCCGGAGAGGCCGGACGAGTCGCTGGGTGGAATGCACACACACGCACACACACACACACACACACAGAAAGAGTCACATTCTCTGAATATCTGCCACACATACACACATCCCCATTAAATCCATTAAGTGATCATGAGCAAACAAATAGCACAAACAGCTCGGGGAAAACTCGCCGGATCGTGGATCTAATAAAAAAGTCACGAGGCGAGGACGACGAGGAGTGAGCCAAGAAACAATAAGACCTCAGACTGCAGCCACAGTAACGTTTACGACCTGCATTAGGCTTCAGACCCACTCATTATGAGGAAGAGGTGCTCATTATGGACTTTTATGGGAGGAAACAAATAGTCTCCTGTGACTCACATTTGAGTTGAAATGCAAAGATGCAAAACAACGTGTAAAAAAAAACTGTGGCTACAGTTGGCCAAGAAAACACGCAAAAGTTATCTTGGACAGATATCTGTGACCTTGAGAGGCGGTAATTGAGCGGAAAGGGGATGTAAAACATCCGCTGGTGGGGTTTAGTGTGACTGAGTGTATACACACACACACACACACACACACACACACACACACACACAGCAGCAGCAGCGGTGTTAGTCCCAGGCTGGCCTCTCTCTGGCATTATCTCATAGCCTGAGCACTCCCGCTGCCTCTGAGGCCGGCCAGCTCCGCACACAGAAGCATTACGTGCATCTGCCTCGCATTAATCGGCAAATTATGGAAAAACTGCGCGTCAAAAGACATTACTGAGGGTGGTGGGAGCCGCTCACACAATACAACCTCACACCATATCTGTCTCTCAGTCCTTTCTAAATGTTCTTCTTCCTCATGTGCATTCAACACTATCTCATATGTTTCCTTATTTCTGTGCTCAGATTTATTTCACATCTAAACACTGATAAATAATATAAATAGGTCACAAGGGCCCCACTTAAGGCTGCTTTGCTGGGGGGCCCTCCCACCACTTCCATGGGGCGGCTAATAACAAATTCACATGACCTCATCCCAGTGCAGGTGGTTTGTGCGCCATGTCTTCACACTGACTGCAGAGTGAAGCTGCAGAGTATTGTTAGCGAGGAACCTGCACGATGAAGTGACTTCACATCGTTGGACAACTTAATAACTGTATTGAATATTGGTTGCACAGGCAGCACACTTGAATGTTGCTAGATTTTTGAGCAATTTATGCTTTTGTAACGTGAGGGGAACCAAGCGAGTTAAAGATGGGGAGTGACATGTGACTACCTAGCACACAGATCTGGTACTAAAAGGTGGAGCTATGAACACTGCAGTCTGATTGGTCAGTAAAGGACACTCACTCTGCTCAGGGCTGAGTTGTGGCTGGTTTTGATGTTCTACTACATCCGGTCCGATTTTGCAGTCTGCAGGCCAGCATGCTTTTCTGTCTAATCTGACCCACAATCCTCCTCTGCACAGCAGACGATACGGCACATTGACTGAGCCGCAAACAGACGACAGCTGATTGACGGCTGTCAGAAGTCGCAATGGTGGATGACAACATGATCAGGTGACTAATGACCAGTTGAATAGTAATAATAGGAATATTGATTGTTTAAGTGAACAAAATAATCATAAACAACAAAAAAGACATAACCATAAAAAATAACAATGACAGAGAACTGCAGATGTAATTTCACTGTCACAAATATAATAGAATCAACAGTCTGTGCAGTTATAACTTTAAAGTTAAACTACGCACATTGCAAAGTAACAACAGCAGATCTCTCCGGACTGACCTCTGTCTCTGGTGAACTCGGTAAGTGGCGTTTGTTTTATCTCCAATTGTCTCCTGTTGTTTTGGTCTTGTTACATCTGTCAAATTAAAGTTGGAGTTTGTGGTTTGAGTTTTCCCACAGTGCACCTTGAAGTGAATCAAGCATATCAAACTTTATCACAAAGTGCAAATGGTAAATTTCTTTATTCTGCTACAGTCTTTGCTGATAAAACAATAAAATAGAAATATTCTGACAGCAGGACTCCTGTCTAAGCTCTGCAGAGACCAGCGTCAAGACAAACATCCAGTGTCTCTGTCTAACCGCTGAATGTTCTCCGTGGTCAGATCTCCCCCTCCCCTCCCATCTCTCAGATATTTCTGTAATGAATAAACTTTCTCACCCCCGACATTCACTCTCAAAGAGTTTGTGTTTGTCAGCACTTATGGTTTACCCAGCGTCCCCCCCCCCACCCGGGTTGTGACTCATTCTCTGACTCTCATTTAGGTTTGGAGACATCACTTTGTCCCTAAATGTTTGGGATGACACTGACCGGCCCAGGAGAGGTGTTGTTAAATCAGTATTTTTGAGTCAGTATTTGTGATGCTGTTGTTTAGGGATTCATTATATTAATAGTTCTCAACCAAAGAATTAAAAGCTGCATTTAAATAATTTTACGCAGCTGCTGATCGGGGTGAAGACAACAAACACAGCAGGCAAAATTGAATCAAGGGTAAAAAGCTGTCTTGGTGTGATCAATATTATATGGACAGTAGCTGCATAAACCTAGCTGATTTTGATTTTAAGTTACATTTGCACCTTTCGTACTTATCATAGCAACGTTTCTAAACTGACATAGTGTATGAGCTGACTCTGTGATCGGGGTGTAGTCACGTTGTAGTTTTCCTGTGAAAATGTCCGTGAAAAATCCCCACGATGTGAAAAATACATGCCGAGCAGTGTTTTGTGTGACACTGGTGCGCAGAGCAGAGTCTGCGCAGTCATAAAATCTGAGCTTTGCGGGTTTTTTTTAAGCCAAACGAGGTCTTTTCCAAACCATAACCAAGTAGTTTTTGTGCCTCACCACATGTTAATCACAGCATTGTTAAAAAATAAATTTTCAACATATTTTCGTTTGTATGATATCCTATGAATTTCGCCCCATGAATTACATTACATCCTTAACGTACAGTTTTGTAATTAACGTGAGGTGATGGAGGTTAGGGTTAGGAAAAGAAACATGGTGAGGATGTACCTTCAAATGACTCAAAGTTCACACAGATCTGAACATGCGACTCCAGGGGAGACCCATCACCACCCCAGCCTACCTACTTACTGCTTCCTTGTTTACTGTGCTTGGTCACATGATCGCAGCCTCTCAAACTACGTGGCATAGGTACAAATTTGGGTGCACTGCTTTGCAAAGGCGAACATTTGAAAAAATTGTGACAACAGCCTGAAGTGTTACATATCTGTGGTTTGCAGAAACGTACAGTTGGAACATTTATTCTTGTGACAGGGTTGAGAAGCGACAGGAAAACTGCTCACATCAGTGGTTCTGCTGGTCCAAAGAATGTGCTCTCTCTTTCCTCAGACACAATTCGCCTCTGAACTGCATGTGCCAACATTTCTAATACTTACTTTTGAATGGTGGTGAATATACAGTTGTGCGTTCGCCTCACGTGGGTTCTCATCCTCTGGGCAACTCGTAATGTTACGTCTGCTTATCATCTGCTCTGTCATTATGAGCTGCTATGAAACTCCATCCCAATGGACATGCCCCTTTGGTGGACGTCCCTTGCATCCAGATATTTTGTGGATCTAAAAAGCAGCTCCAAAATGGTCCTGGCAATTTTTTCTGGTCTTTATCAGCCTGTCCAAGCTGATGATTAGCTCCCACTACCATAGATCTCTCCCCAGGTTTAACGTTACCTGCCCCATGAGCTGACCCCGACCTTTATGGTTTGAACTGACACGTCACGTCAGATCAGAGTTCTTCTTTCATTTATTTTTTCACAGGCACCTCATCATATGCTATTCAAAATGTATAATGAATGTTCAGACAGCCCATGAGTTACGTAAAATAGCCAACTATTTACAGACTGTGTTGTTCCACCCCTCGCCATCCTGCACCCTTGAGCCACTGTTCAAGACCATCAAACAGAAGCAGTTGTGGTTTAGTGAGTCACTGCTGTTTTTCCAGCAGCTTTTTAGGCACCAAAGTTTGGTGTCATGTAGCGACCCGCTGCTGTTTTTCCTGCTGGGATAGTGCCACGAAAAGCAATTGTTTTTTACCAGGACAAAGCTACATTTCCAGCAGCTTTTTAGCCCCAAAAGCAAATGTTTTAAGCCAAAACATGATCTTTTCCAAGCCATAACCAAGTGGTTATACCCACACGTTAATCACAGTGATGTACATAATAACGTTTATCCTGGCGACTGGGTGGACGGCCAACTGTGTAAGGTTAGACTTCAGTTTTATTACTGTGTCTCCAAACAACACAAACTGACTGTCTGTGTCTCCTCACATCTCTGAAGGTTATAAATCCTGCTTGGCTTCGTCTCTCACAATCTCATTTACTCTCCAACAACACAGCACTCGTTGCTCATTTCCTGCAGAATCAAAAACACAATTTAATTTGCCTCATTAAGGTTGTATGTGGAATGTATGCAATGTGAGAACCACAATGAACACAAGCAGCAATAATAAGGGAGAGACGGAGAGACGTGGACTGAGTCAAACAGTGAGACAGGGACAGACAGTTGGAGAGTTTATGACCCAACATTTCATTTCACACATTTTTCTGATGATATTTTGCTAGCGGGGAAAAATACCTGATATGTCAAATGTTTTTAAAATGTTATTTCCTCTCTGATAACACAATCACTGTTTAGACTGAACACATGATGTGTTACATGTGTCACAACCATAGACTGGATCAAATCATGGATGCAGCTCTTGTGATGTCACCAGTGTTGGGAAAGTTACTCTCAAAATGTAATATATTACATATTACAAGTCACCTCCATTTAAAAGTAATAAGTTACTTTACACTATTACTCTCTGTATAGAGTAATAAGTTACTTATTAGACTACTTTTGTGTTACTTTGACCAACATGAGCTCAGAGGAACTATTAGACATTGTAAATGGATGAGGCTCATATTGTTTCACAGAAGCTCCAGTTTATTACAATTCATTTAAAATCCGGTGCTACAGGTCCGCCATATTCATGTGTTCACATACAGTGGTTACCACTTTGTATTAACATCCCATGCTTGTATTAATAATAGTGATGATATAGTGACATTAAATCTCCTTGGACACAGGGAGGGTCAGGCAGAGGATCAAAGTCTGATAATTATGAGATATGGATAAATATTTGTGGGCCTATGATATGAAACACAATAAACAAATGTTGAGGTTAACACAATAAACAGAATGGTGTGCGATCAAGTCACTAAGACAAGCACAACTGAATACACCAGAGTTGGAAAACCCACCTGCTGGTTCCCAATGTGCTGGTCAGCATCAGAGAGAGAGTTATGTATAAGAACGGGGCAGTGTGCTGGTGTTGCTCTGCGGCTGTAGGAGATGTGAATGGAAACACATCCAACATATACTAACATCACCCAGATGTGCCGATCACCAGGATGAGGGAAAAACAAACCAGAGGCCAGCTCCTTATCCCTGCTGCTTCAAGGCAGCGTTAGGACGCAAAGGCAGAACGGGATACGTTGTAGATGTTGCAGGTATATTAATGGAAACACAGTGAACATGACAACGCACAGTATGGCATCACCCAGATGTGTCAGTCACCAGCACCCCTCTATACTGTAGAGTATAATGACATGACAACACACAATAACCTTCAGGTGATACTTTTTCTGGTGGTGTTTTCTGTGCAAGTGTGGATGAATAAAAACAATGAAAACAGTTTATTTCGGGTAATAACACAGTATGTGACATTGTAAATGTATTAATATTACCCCAGATCCTGTTGGTAACGTGATTTATTGATTATTTAAGCCTCGAGTTCGAGTGGCCCACCCTTAATGATGCATAACTATACGGCTTGATAAAATATAAACAGGTGCATTATATAAAAATGCACCTCCCGTACAGTTGTCATGACTGTTAAAAATAGCTATAGAGAGCAAAACTGTACGAGTTTTTTGCACGAGGTTGTAAACATGTTTATTTCTGCTGTAAAGTTGGGCATTATAACATGGGGGTCTGTGAGGATTGATCAGCCTGTTCTCATTCCGAACTTGTCAGATACAGCCGCTTTGTCGGTTATCTGGTCGTTAGATACTGATGCACAAAGGCACCTATCGCAGCGCTAACATGCACGGACAGCGGCAGTTGTTGACGCAGCGTCCACCAACCAAAGTCATATATCACCAGCGCTATGTCAGTGGATGTTTGAGTAAGACACCAACACACAAAGGCACCTTTCACTTCGTATTATGAAACACACTGGAAACACTGTAATAGACAGGACGGACGGAGGGGAGGTGGATGGGTCCAACAAACCCTGAACTTTAACCTGGTAGCCCGCTGTTCACTTCCTGTGTGAATACTGAGCCAAATCTTGATTTTTTTTTTTTCTAAATCTAACCACATGCATTTGTTGCACAGGAAAATAAAAATGAGATGATGTACCAGCGTTGTAAGTGTATTTTGGAAAAGCCTGTATGCATTTAACGAGCAGAAACAACATTTCCTGTGTATTTTGAAAAGACACAAAACTTAAAACAAGCGTAGATTGACACGGTGTCCCGGAGCATCAACAACAGAAGCAGGAGGATACTTAGCGCTTCATATGTAGACATGAACTGACTCGCTTTTGGAGCCTCAAGAGAGCCTGAAGAGATCCCTTTGCGATTTTGTCCCGCAGGTCATGAAGTGTCCCAGATTCAGCATCAGTTAACGTCCACCATGACATGTTACATGTGATATATATCAATTGTCATGGCCTGACTTATGAGACCAGCCTGGACCTCTCGTAAATTCTGTTGATATCTGAAGGAAAACTGATGCAACAAGTACTTTCAACTCCCTCATACATGTCTGTTAAAGCTGAAATCTACGACTCTTATGTTTCAGTAAATACAGTGATGTTAAAGTCTGTTTAATGCGCTCTCCTCAGTTCTCTCTGCATTCACACACACACACACACACACACACACACAGTTTCACACACAACACCATCTTTCATGGCAGAATCATCTGGTGGTGTAAACTGATTCCCACCCAGATACAGTCGGCCTTTCAGCCACACAGATGGAATCTGACTGGAGTGTGAAAGTGGCTGTGTGAGGTTTAACATCGGATGAAGAAGATTACTCACACAAGAAACACACAGTGTGGACCAGTGTGTGTATGTGTGTGTGTGTGTGTGTGTGTGTTTTGGTAGAAATGCCAACATTTGCTTATCAGATCTGATTTTTCTCTTCCAAATAAGCCTTTTTCAACACATCAGTTTGAGCTCCAGGAATTTCCTTTTGACTTTTTTAAGACTAACGATGAATCTGAAAAATTACTCAGTGGATTAATTGATGCTGAGTGTGTGTGTGTGTGTGTGTGTGTGTGTAGCAGTAGAAGAAGTGTTCAGATGCTTTGCTCGTACCACACTGTGAAAATACTCCACTACAAGTAAGAGTCCTGCATTTAAACTTTAGAAATTGAAGTATAAGTGTTCATTTTGCAGGAAAATGTTCTTTATCTTTGTTTTTCTGTTCTATCTGATAGTTTAAAATTAATATTCCTGCTGCATTAATGTGTATGTGTCATTTTTTTCCTGCTGTAGATGTTTAAAGTGGAGCTCATTCTAACTTCTTTATATCCTGTTGGTAGTTTTAATCTACAGCAATGCATTTTATTCTATAAGATCATCACGGTAAATATGTTCTGTTCAACATTGTTCAACATTGGATTGTGTTGTCAATGTGCTAACTGGCTAACTAGCGTCAAGACGGTCTTCTGGTTTCCCTTTTTGAATGACAATTACAGACGGCCGCTGTCTGCTGGTGTGAAGAGTTATTTCCTCTCACACAGACACAGAATGTACGTGCTGGTTGGCTGTTGGCTTTAGTCTTTGTGATGTGTTCACATGCAAATTTTGGCCAAGACGCAGCAACGCAACAGTCGGCGCTCAGCATTGCTAGTTTTTTTTTGTTTGGTCTCTGGATCCTAAAGCTGTCAGACAAATGTAGAGCAGTAAAAAATACAATACTTACCTCTGAGATGTGGTGTAACACAAGTATAAAGTTGTAAAAAATGTAAATACTCAAGTAAAGTGCAAGTCCCTCGAATTTGTAGAGTACTTGAGTAAATGTACTCAGTCACATTCCACCACTGTGTGTGTTGGTGAATAAGAACAGATGTCCTTCATTTCAGAGATTAACTGTTGAATCAACTGCTTTCTCAGCTGAAGAGAAGCTTCTCCATCACATTGCTTTATCATGAGTGCACACATGCATCCTTTATAACTGAATCTCTGTGTTGCGAATTGGAATGAAATAAGCTTGACTCAACTTGTTTCTGAAGGTTTAATTGTGCTTTGACTGCTTTATTACCTCCTGAGCTCCAGGTACTTGGCTTCCCTTGATTCTCTCAAGTGGTGTGTTGACAGTGAAAACAAGCCGGGGGAACAAACGCCAGGAGGGATCCAAGGATCTGATTGCACAGCCTGGAGCCCCCTCCTTGGCCCGGGCTACAATGAGGGTTTGGAGGGAAAGATGGACGGTCATACAAAGAGCTTGGAGATTTGCCAATATGCAAGTGCGCCTGAGGTTTCTTTAAATATGCCTGCTGGAATGCCACCTCAGTGAGAGCAGTTTCACTTTTATGAGGAAGCGTGGTTTGATTTTTGTCCAAATAAGAACTCATAGAAGAATGAATGGAGTTTGGATTTGTGCAAGCGTGAAGGAGAGCAGAGGGTTTGTTTTTTTTCAGGATAAGTCTGGTGATATTCTAGATTTTTCTTATTGTCAACAAATCCAATAAAAGACCAAAGCCGACCATGATTTGATCCAACTAACAAGTCTGTCTGTGTATCAAGGTCTGATGTAGCTAAGCAGCCCATTCTCAATAATTTTGGCGTCAGATACCAACGTACAGAAGCACCTTTAGTGGCGGTATAATACACAACAGGCGGCGGATGTTTGTGGCGTCGCTGGCCACAACTGAACTCCTCAAATACCCTCGCTTAGTCAGTGGATGTCAGCGTCAGACAAAGACAGTCTTCACAGTGGTATGATATGCACCAGGCGACAGTTACCAACTTTCCCAAAGACTGGGAAAGTCCATATTGGGAAACTCTCTCTCAGGAACCTGCTGTTTGTTTACCGTGTAAAACCAAAAGTCAGTGGAGTTTTATTAATAATAGTACAGTGTGCAAGTATGTGTAGCAGGCTACAATTGTACTGATGTCACATGCAGTGTTGGACAGTAATGCATTACTAGTAATGCGTTACAGTAATATTAATACTTTATCCAGTATGGAGTGGTGTAACTAATTACTAATCGTATTCCAGGGATAATATTACAGTTGCTCCAAAACCAAATGATCACATCACTACTGACATGAAATACAACAATCACATCAGCCAACTCATTTTTGTAATCCTCACAAGCAGCAAGTTACTTGGAAATGCTTACCTTAAGTGGCTGGAAATATTCAAAAAACACGTCCTCAAACCTCTGCTCTGACACACCTCGGCTAATACGACTGACAACACTACAATGTGAAGCTCCGAGAACTACACCCCACCAAAGGTTAGCCCTCCTTGGCTGCATAGGTTGGCTGATTAAACAACCAAAACTGGATTTTAATCGTGGACTGTTTCTCTCAGCCCAGAGGGGGCAATCCATCGTTTTCCACCAGACTTGGACGTGCTGACTCTCATTTGGTCCGATTCACACTCGGCTGCAAACCGCATCAGTTTCTTTTCTGCATCAAGTAAATGTCTTGAATTTTGTCAAAATAAAAGTCCTCTGCTATTCAACCAAACATTAGTTGACCAGAAAAGTCAATAGTCAAGATTTCATTGGTCGCTTAGTCGCAGAAAAAAAAGTGAAACTCTATTTGGAGCTGCACCTTGTCAAAATAAATCCAAACCTATATGACTGGACCATGTGTGACTTTAATTTGAAAGGACAGACACAGGAAGTGTCCACGCTCAGCAGTCAGATGGGAGTCAGGTTAATTTCCAGGGCTGGTACCTGCGGTTATTCCGCAGGCTAGTTAATAACATGTCGGGCAGGAAATACAAAGTGTGGGATCATTTTGAGAAGGTGAAGGACGAACCCAAGGTGATATGTAAACTCATCTTCATTGGTCGACTACAAACATGACATGACATCATCTGAAACATGGAAGTAGCTACATGCCCATTAGCCCACAGCGTCATTAACAGGCGGCTCGCTCAGTGTGTGACATGCACTTATAGATAAAATATAGGCCTATATTAATGAAGGTTCATTAGTACGCTTTTGTTTTAGGAAACTACGGAGCCTTTTTTAAAAAAAACTGAAACTATTTATTTGTTGGCAGTTGTCAAGACTTACCTCTTCAGGAGGATCCAGTGGGCTGAATGCCACAGAGGGAAAGTTTGGAAAGACAGTTTTGATATGTTTATGGGGTTTCTTGACAACATTTAAAGCTCACAGGAGGAACTGATGGACACTGATACTGAGTTTTATAGTGTATTTGTGTCCTGTGATGAAGTTTCAGTTGTCTCCTTCTATTTGTGATGATTTCTCCAACACCACGTCTTCTGACAAACAAGATCACCAATTTCTCAAAGACAGACTGATCATTTCTTAAAATTCTTTTATTAAGTATAATATCCACTGATGAAATGAGGCATCTCACTCATCCAACATTTCCAAAAATCAGCCTGATGATGCCAGAGTGAGTTCAGGTCAAAACAAGGTCACATTTTTACCCATTGCATCATCTATTAATCTGTAAAGGGTACTCCAGAGCACCGTAAAATATGACCCAGACGGAGGAGCGGGATGCCAAGACCTGCAGGGAAATCTAATGAACACTTAGTAAAGACATGGTATTTTGACAGACGATAGAGACGGAGGTGGGGAAGGAGGGGTGTTGGGTGAGGTAGATTGAAGGTTAGGGTGGAGGTAGAGGAGGGGGATAGAAAGTGAGATAGAGAGGTGGCAGAGGGGAGGTAATGGGGGAGGCGGAGGGGAGGGGGGAGAGACCCAAAGCTCTTAGGGAACAAAGAGGCACTTATACAACCAGCAGCAACAGCTGAAAACATCTTTAAGCTGAGCTGGCTGAGAGTTTGGTGTGTGTGTGTGTGTGTGTGTGTGTGCGTGCGTGCGTGCGTGCATGCGTGCACGTGTGTGTGCGCCTGTACTGGTCATGCACTTTATATTTTATATGTAAAAATTTTATCTGTATGCTGCACAGTTGAATTTTAACTGTATAAACTGGAGAGTAAAACAGATAAAAGTGTAAAGTTTTGACATTTTGTTGTTTTTATTTATATTTTATCTTTATAGGTTCTTCATGTGACATTAAGAACATTAATACAGCAGCAAACCAGGATTTATACTTGTGTGTCAGTTCTAAGCAGAGCCTACACTGTTGTAAGCATTTATACTTGTGTGTCTGTGTCACTCTGCAGTTACAACTCCAAAACACTAATTGGCAATGGAGGTTTCTGTGAAGTGCTGTAAAGTTTAGTTGATTCAAAACACACATTAAAAAAACATTAAACATGGCTAAATAGAGACTATTTCAAACACAAGTCCACAAATCAGCTTCACTATAACTCGCAGCATTCACAGACAAACACTCGTCTTTATCTCGACACAATTTCCCCACAAATACAACATGCTAACATTATTAGCACAAGGCTATGGCATTTTACATTGTATAAATTAGCCTAGCAGCTAACAGAGATTTCCTCTACTCGTATGAATTCACGAATAACAGTAACATTTAACAAAGGTAATGTTACAAAATTCAGCTCCATTACAACTCACAAGGTTCGCAGACAAAACAATCATCCTATACTGAACATGTTTTCCAAACAAATACAACATGCTAACGTTTTTAGCACAAGCCTGTGGCATTTAACATTGCGCTTAACATGAGCTTAGTGGCTAGCAGACTTTTCCTCTACCCATATGGACACACCTGTCTGGTGTACTCTGCCTCTCGCCCAGTGTCAACTGGGATCGCTCCCTCCCAGCATTAGACAGATTAATTATAGATATTCCTTTAACAAGTCACTAAAATTGATAAATCACATGTAAATTTTGTTTGGGCAGTTGTGGAACACTGTTGTTAATTTTATTTCATTTTTTATTTGGTACAGTGAGTTTGTTTTTTACTCATTTTTTGTCTTCATTTTGGACTGATATTGAATGTTATTGTCTCACTGATACTGTGTGATCTTAAACTGATGTACACGTCACATAAAATTTCCCCAGACATGGTTTCTGTCATTTTAGGTAGTTCTTATCGCGCTGATGTATCTTCAAGTGTTCATTTTCTCTGATTAGTTTGGTTTTAATTTGTTATTTGATGCTATAAACACAGTCTGACCATCCGGGCTTTTATTTTTGTACTCCCGGTGAGTTAGTAGTAGCTAGTAGTTTCACCAAGCACATTTAGATTTAACATTTAGATTTAACATTTAATATTTAGATTTAACATTTAACATTTAGATTTAACATTTAATATTTAGATTTAACATTTAATATTTAGATTTAACATTTAACATTTAGAATTAACATTTAACATTTAGATTTAACATTTAATATTTAGATTTAACATTTAACATTTAGAATTAACATTTAACATTTAGATTTAACATTTAACATTTAGATTTATCTGTGACATTATATTTAACGTATTTCAAATTAGTGCTGTAAATGTGGCAAAAAGTGACTTTAAAAAATTCACACCACTTTTTTAAACGTTGTTTGAAGCTAAATGTGGCAAAATGTTGCTGTTAATTTCAGTGTGAACCACTTTACAAACCCCATATTTATTGCTGTTTATAATTCTTGATAGATATTGCCGCTACATATTTGTTTTTATGGACATTTCATCACTTTATTGCAATTACTATTATATATTTGTATCCTTCCAGCCCATTGAATGTGAACTCCGGGTGTTGCTGTCTAAGAGTTTAACACTCAGTCAGTTTTCCCTGAATAAACCATGGTTTGATTGATTCTTTCTTGAGTTAGCTGCTAAGTGGTGCTACCTGCTAGTTAAATCTCCTGGTGGTGGGTCGCACACGTAACATATTGTCAAAATGTCGCACTCATCCTGTCCATGTTCCTGTCCCTTTCTCACAGACATCACTGAGGCCCAGCTACTACTTCCACTGCTTAAAAGGGGACAACTCTGCCCCCCCTCATTCTGTGATTGTACCTTTTACACTGAACAGTGAGACAGAAAAACTGCGCGACATTCCCGTCTTGAACAGACAGTGTGAAAGGGGCTCCAGATTTATCATCTTTGCAAGGAGCTATGAGATCTCACTGTCTTCATCCACTCCTCCACAGTTCCTCCCTGCACCTTCCTCTGCATCTCCATCCTTCCACCACTCCTCCTCTCCTATCTGCTTCCCTCCCTTCCTCTCCTCTTATCCCACCCTCCCTTATCTCCCACCCTGCCTCCATACCAGCTGTTGTTTTGAAAGGTCTGCAGGTCAGGACCTAAGCAGGACCTCTACAGCCTTCAGCCCAGATCAATACAGGCATTGTGAAGGGAGGAGAACATGTATGAGACATTTAAAAAAAATAATTGTGTCTGTTTTTATCATGAGCTGATTATTTTCACCGTGGTTCTGATTTATCTGTTTGGTGTTCTGAAAAGAGGCACTGGAAGAACTAAAGGAGAAATATGTCTTCAGTTTTAGTTTAAGCAAAACTTGGATTCAAATGATATAACATATTATTGTAATTTGATATTCAATTTTATTTTATTCTAAGGTCAGTAATTCTACTTTTTCTATGTAGATCTTTTTTAGGGCAAGAATTTTAGAGCAGCACACAGTTGTGCTTTTTTGGTTGAGTGAGGCAGATTTTGAAGTTCAGTTTTTCCTTGTCAGGCGCTAAGTTGGGAAAATGCTCTCATAAAGAAAAGATGGTCGCCACATTAACACATCTCTCTGTCAATAAGATGGTTTATCTGACACTCAACTCAACTCAACTTTATTTATGAAGCACTTTTCATACAAACATACAGCCCAAAATACTTCACACTACCATAACTCAAGACTAGATACGGAGATGGACGGATCCCTCTGTCTGTACTCTGTGTTTATTTTGTCCATATCTGTGCATGTTTTCTGAAAGCTTACGGATATGCACAAAATGGATCGTGAGGTCGTGGAAGCAGTGTAGCACAGTTCAAGTGAGATATGATAGGAGACGACAAAGAAATTAAAATAATGGTGGAACAGAACTAATCGGTAAAGAAAGAAAAAGAATTCTCCATCCACACATCGGCTTATATTTCATGGTCTCAATGCTGCCTCTGTTTCAAGGTACAATATAACGACATCCTCCACTGTCGGCTCATTTGTTGTTGTGAAATTTTTGACTCCACCCTCTAGTGCCATCTACTGGCTGTATCTATGCCAACATAAAGGACACACAGACGTATGAGGGCAGTGACAGTTGCAATGTATGAAACGGAAGTATCTATTTTCGTACGTAAGGGAAATAAAAATGAGCCTTAAGATTCTGATCTGATGCTGAATATTGAGAACACATTTGCAGATATCTACCTGATCTGAATTGTTTTCTCACCTGTCCTAAATCAGTACGTTTACATGCACAGTTAAGTCGAGCTACAGTTTTATCTTGACGAGGACGTGTAACTGGACTCCTGTCCTTGTCCCAGTATACAAGCACGGGATGGGAATCCATTTATTGACCCAAGTATGTCCGACTTCTCTACGATAGGTGGTGATATGAACTGTGTCTCCTTGACCGTCCAAAAAGTCAGGGCACTGGATGTAGATTTTGCCATGTTGTTACCGGCTTCTTTTTCTGTTGCACATTTACGCATTTCTGTTACCGGTCAAAGCCCAGGGCCGAAACTATGGAGCATGCTCAGAGCGCTTTGGCGAGTTTGGGTCCAATTGACTGTATACATGCAGGAGTCACATTATGTGGATGTGTTAGTCCCACTTTGAGAAATTCCATTTAATGCGATTTCAGTTGGATTAACATGTTTCCATGGATTTTTAAAAGTCCGGCTTTAGTTGGACTAACACAATAAATCAATTAATGTCATGTGAACATACAAATTTTAGTTGTAATAAAAATCCGGTTGACAAAATTTCAAACTAACAACACTGAGTGGACGTTAACATTTTTATGTTTTGCTGATGTTGGGTCTTGTTCTTCACACCTTAGGACTGAATATTGGTATTTTCTGTCAAGATGATGTCAACATGAGATGTTTGGAAGATGTTGTATATTGCCTACTTGACAACACAACTCAAAACCAATAAAATATCATCTGTTGTCAGTATTCCTCATCAATTGGTGTTAACGTTAAATGTTGTCATGACATTGAATTTTGGTCCCCTGACATTACAACCTAAATTCAACCAATTATCAATGTTAAAAGACGCTGGCGGCCAGCTGGGTTACTGTCAACTTAAGTCTCAGAAATTTAGAAATCGCAGAGTGTAAATGGGCCTTTAGAGAGACTGAGGTGAAAGTGGCGCTCCATCATCATTTTTGAGATATCACAAAGGGAGGCAGGAAGGACAGATAGAGCTGGGTATCACAGCAGTGGTAAGAACAGCAGTTCTCTGTTCAGACTGAAAACGTCCCTTTTGTTGCCCTGACAGACGGACTATCACTGAACTCTGGAAAGACACTTTCAGCTTCCAGGGCCTTGACTCAGTGTGAGCTTTGTCCTCAGCATCAGGGAGGGGAAGGTGAGTCTGAGCTGTCTGAACCTTGACCTTTGAACCTGAAGGTCACATGTCCCTGGAAGCCATTTTCGAGGCCCATATCTACACAGGGGCAGCTGGGAGGTCTCCGTCTCAAACAGCAGTGAGAGTACAGAATTGTTACAAAAGCGTTCATGGAGGTCTAAAACTGAACAGCTCAATGTTTTAGTTTGACATGGACCCAACATTCCCACCCATCTGCCCGCTGCTCAAGGCTTTCTTCTTCTTCTTCTCTTTTTAGGCCACATGGTAATCTACAGCCCTTTTTACACAGAGATCATGCTATAGAGACGCTACGAAAGTCCCTTCTTTATGTTGCCTTTGCATTTCTTTACAGAACTTAACAGCGGCAACATCATGCCACTCCAGGTGATGATGATGGGCATGACATGTAATGTATGCGTCAGCAGTGCCTTATTAACAATAACAATGACATTAATATGGCAATAACAATCATTTACCATCTCTGTCATATGGCGGTTGATCTTGTCTTCTTCTCGAAGGGTAAGGAGCTCCTGGACCTCATTGTTGTCCCAATTTGTGGGCATTTCCTGATTCACTGAGTTAGCTGCTAACTGCTACTTTTTAATTTTCCCGTGGTGGGTCACACGCATTACAAGTTGACAAAACGTTATGATCCTGCCCATGATCCCATCCTGCTGGCTGTCCGTTTTATGCAGACATCCTTTCAGTACCGTTAATACCTGTGTTCCCTACTCAGAGGTGAGACAACTCTGTCCCACCCATTCTAATGTTGTATCTTTTATACAGAACGTCGAGGCGGACAGCACCTGTTGCGGCGGTATAATTTGCTGCAGGACAGCGTCAGGTTAAAACGCTGCTGGTAACGACATATTGTAAGGAGCTGGAAAGTCCCTACAGGGCAGGTGGAAGGGGTGATGGATGGGATCTGGTAGATGGAGTCTGGTGCTCACTTCCCGTTTAAATGTAGAGCCAAACCATGTTGTTTTTCTTCTAAACCTAACCATGAGCCTTTGTCGACATCTCAGCGTTGGTAAGGGCAGCAGACACAGAAGGATACCTTGTGTGTAATATGTAAATGTGTAAGTCCACAAAGAGGCGATATGTGACAACTTGGGATGAGAACATGCTGACTATGGCGTCCCATCTACAGCAGTGTTACCCGGATTTGGTAATCTTGAAAAGTCTGCATCTGGATCAGAGTGATCCAATCCAATGTTGCTTTTAAAAAAACGACAGTGAGACGGGTAAACTGATCCTGGACTGTAAAACATGAGATTTCCAAATCTAGATCATTCTGATTCAGATGAAATTCTTTGAATAACTGGGGCTTGGTGATAAAGTCAGCTCATATACATGTAATCAGAACTGCATCACTTTAGAAACGTTGATATGATACATATGAAATACACAATGTATCTGCAGTTTGCAGAAATGTACTATAACGACATTTTCTTCTGCTGACTGGGCTGCATACAAACAGATTTGCTCTTAAGTGGCATGTTCAAACTTGTTGCACCAATTTTCATGTGTTTAGAATTTTGTCTTGGTCCAGACCTGTTGCACAGATTACAACCCATTATATTACATTTATTTAGCTGACACCTTTGTCCAAAAAAACTTAGAATAAATGCATTCAACCATGTGGGTACAACCCCAAAAAGTGCAAAAATTAGTCAAGTACTTAACTTCAAATATCAAATATGCTGATGTACTTCAAGTGCTGCAATTTGTGTCAATAGGAGCTAGAGAAATATATTACATTTTATGAGCCAGAGTTCAGTCTGAACAGATGGTTTTCAGTCTGCAACAGAAGACATGCAGAGTTCCTGCTGTCCTGATGTCAATGGGGAGTTTGTTCCACCAGTGTAGATCCAGGATAGTAAACAGTAGTGTGGTGGCCGAGCCCCCTCAGATTGATAAACAGTCTTCAGAGGGGGAGAAACACTTGTGTGACCTGTTGTAAAATTTACAGTGCTTTAATTTAGTCTGGATAAAGAGGTTCCACCCCAACCTTTATTTTTTTGACTGCATTGGAACAACAACATACAGTTTAGTAGATACGCTTATACTCCAACAGTTGCCTCTTTACACAGGTTGATGCTTCTTCCAATTTGGGCATGAAACTGTCTGTACGTTTACATGCCCAGTGAAGTGGAGCTACAGTTAAAGCTCGATTAGGCCATTTAACTGGACTACTGTTCTTGTCCAAGTATACAATCCATTTATTGACCCAATTATGTCTGACTCCTCTATGATAGGTGGAGATATGCCCCCTTTCAGCTTGTTAGTACCTTTTTCCAGTTGACTTATTACGTCATAGACCAAACAAGTTAGCTATGGTTAGCTAACAGCTAACTGGTACCATGGTGGACAACTTTACAGCTCTGTACGTTTGGTCTGTCCAAAAATGCACGACTTTGAATGTTCACCATGTTGTTACGGGCTTCTTCTTCTTTTACACATTTAATGCTATTGGACTTCTGGGCCCGGGGCGGAAACCGTGGAGCATGCTCAGAGCGCCTCAGCCAGTTTCGGTCTGATTGACTGTATACATGCAGGAGTCACATTATCTGGGTGTGTTAGTCCGGCTTTGAGAAATTTAATTTTGTATGATTTCAGTCAGACAGGTACTTTAGAAGTCTGTTTTTAGTACACAATAAATCTATTTTCTCTAATGTCATATTAATGCACTGACTGAGCTTGCAAAGGATGTTTGTGTGGTTTCATGTTAAACCATTCCTTCTCTATGCTGTCACAGTACAGCAAATGACAGCTGGTAATATTTTCTCCTTTAAGTACCTTTACTGCACCACTTCTGACACATTTGTTATGTTTTCATCTGTTGATTTCTGATATGACTATGATCTTTTTACTCTTGGGTGATGATTTTTGTGAGTGAAACTTGCCCACAAAAAGAGCAGAACTGGGGAGTGTCACTTATGTTACTAATCAAATTCTTGACTACTCATGAACAGGTAGAATTCATCAAGTTGAAACCAGCAATTTACACCGGGTTTGTGCAATTAAGAGAGTGAGCTGAGTGTGACTTCTAACACACAAAACCAGTGTGGAAAATATATCTACAGACAAGCAGTGCAAGGGTTTGAAGCTTTAACAACCAATAGTCAAAATGTGGAATTTTGACTCATGTGTTGGACCTGTTTATTAGGCTATGTGAACCTTTGAGCCTGTTAAGACTTGTGTTTTGCGTGATCTGATCACAAGTGGGCAGCTGAAACACATCACTGCTCACACCTGTGCCTATCATGCATCTCCAGCTGTGTGCTCAGATTTTATTACTGCCTCACGCAGAGTTATTACATCTAAACTTTTGCTAGCTGCTCTGTAGTAGGGCATTAACGACTTTGATTTTTTTTCAGGTCGACTTATCTGTCAATAAAGTCGAGTCGAGTCAACAAGTCATTTGATGATGTCATCACATTGACACAGCGGAGGAAAGTGAAGTATCTCCACACATGTGATGTGTGTCTGTCAAGGCCCGAACATACTCGGGCGTAACGTACGCGGAACGGACTCTGCGGAGGTCTGCATTAAATGTCCCGATGTTGAATTTAGGTCCACTAACGTCACAACCTAAATTCAACCCAATATCAACATTTAAAGACACTGGAGACCAGACTGGATGTGAAGATAAAGTTCACATCCTGTTTCCAGTAGTCAGCGTTGCCTTCTCTTAACCACTGAGGCAATCTTTCCTAGTAGTTTTAGAAGCCATAACTTTTGTTGTTGAAGTATGAGAACTTGTGGTTTCTATTATTATCCATATAAGCAGTTCCACTGGAGCAGCTAAGATTGCTCAAAGGAACATGAATGTTAAGTTTCTTACTTGCACATAAACCTTTGAGTTTTGAGGCCTGCTTAGAGCAGAAATGACACAGCACGACCGATCATATGTCTGGGTGGTCTCAGCATCACAGGTAGGAAGTGACCAGCAGCTGAACGACAATGTTCAACTCAAGCAGTTAAGTCAAGCCACGGGGCTCTGAGTGAACAATGAACAAAACTAAATCCCTCACAGATCCTCATAATGTTTCACTTCTGTGATGTAACCTTTCCTTTCCCACTGGCCTTTCAGTCAGGATATGGCCAAGTCAAGCAGCAAAGCCACACCACTGTGCCCAGTGAGTTAAATCTAAGCCCCATTCAGGAACTCTCAGCCTGCAGTCACAAAAGGCTGTGATAGAAACTTCCTCTTTCTCTTTGTATCTGTGTAATGACAGAGTTAAAGATATTTTCAGACAGTAAACAGTAACTGCTGCATCTGTTGCAACATCAGTGTTTCGTGTTATGAATGGACTTCAGTATGGCTACTTGCTCTCTTACTGGTGGTACCCATGGTAAGAAATAAACGAACGCCCTCTTAGATCCCCTGACGTGCGCTCTAGAATGCCCTTTTAGTGGAGAAAACAAGATTAAGGGTTCTTCCAGTGCCTTCCAGTGGAGAGGGTGTGATGAAGTGTCCTCGAGGGTGCCCTTCCAACAGAGAAAATGTGATGAAGAGCCCTCTAGGATGCCTTCCAGTGGAGAAAATGTGATAAAGTGCCCTCTAGGTGCCCTGCTAGCGGAGAAAATGGTGCCCTCTTGGGTTCTTTCTAGTGGAGAAAATGGGAGGAAACACCACCTAGGCCACCTTCCCAGTGGAGAAAACAGGATGAAGTGCCTTCTAGGTAGCCTTCTATTTGAGAAAATGCCATCAAGTGCCCTCTAGGTGCCCTGCTGGCAGAGAAAATGGTGGCCTCTAGGGTCCTTTCCAGTGGAAAAAATGGGACCATCTCAGCTACCCTTCCAGTGGAGAAAATAGGATGAAATGCCTTCTAGGTGGTCTTCTATTTGAGAAAATGTGATAAAGTGCCCTCTAGAGTGCCTTCCAGTGGTGAAAACATTATAAAGAGCCCTCTATGATGCCTTCCAGTGGAGAAAACAGGATGAAGTGCCCTCTAGGTGCCCCACTAGTGGAGGGAATGGAAAGAAGCACCATCTAGGGTCCTATCCAGTTAAAAAAAATGGGAGGAAGTGCCATCTAGGGTGCCCTTCCAGTAGAGAAAACGTGATGAAGTGTCCTCTAGGGTGCCCTCCTAGTGGAGAAAATGGGGAAGAAGCACCATCTAGGGTGCCCTTTTAGTGACAAAACTGTGATAAGGTGCCCTCTGAGGTGCTCTACTACTGGAGAAAATAGGAGGAAGGGCCCTGTAGGGTTCCCTGTCACTGAAGGAAACGTGGTGATATGCCCTCGAGGGTGAGTCAAAGAAAGAAGAAAAAAATCAACAGCTGATCCCAAACTTTTGAGCGGTAATGTAAAATTTTATCATCTTGAATCCTCTGGTTTTCTCAGTATGTCCTTTATTTTCACCTCACTTCTCCAGCAGAACAAACACTGTCAGCTTCTTCCTGATGACCATGAAACCAGCATAGACATTGTGGTTCACGCTGGAACACAAGGCCGACATCCTGCTGCGAATAATGTGCTAATTAGATTTGGCCTGTGGTTGTTGCCGTAATCAAATCTATCCGGTGCTGTGGGGCCGAGAGGCTGAAACCTGATCTGAAATCCAAAATATGCAATCTGTTTCCTCTCAAGTCCTGGCACGCTGCGCTGTCTGTGCACCCCAAGTGTGTGTGTGTGTGCGTGTGTGACTGTACATGTGCATGTGCATGTGCGTATTTATTATTGTGTGCACATGGATCTGTGCACCATCTTTCCTACGGTGCTCTATTCTGCTCTGTATTGCACAGCTGAACTTTACTGTATCCACTCAGCTTTAGTCTGTTCTGCTTTTTCCTTTTCTACTTTGCTCTTCTACTTCTAGCTTCACTAAGCTCTGTGCTACCTCACTGGTCTTCACTCACTTTTATAAAACTCTAGTCTCTGCTGAGCTTTATTCAACACTTGTCACAGTTACACTGGACTGCTGAGACACGCTTAATGAAACAGGAGTCCACATGTTCTTCACCATCACTTTCTTACAACAGCAGACCTCCCTCTTGAAAGTGTTTTGACACTGTTTTGTTGAACAGAACTCTCTTGGATTCACTGTGTTAAGAAAAAGGAAAATTCACAGCTGATAGAAATGATTATAATATGAATTGAATAATATGAATCTCTAATGCGCATAAGTCTTCAACCAGTGATCAGTCGTTATCCATCTGTTAAAGATGCCACTTCTGTGTTGCTATTTGCGAGCATGGATCAAAGAGAGAAAGTGCATGTAAGGAGAGGACCAGACCATAATTCAGCATTTCTGAGTTTGAAAAGTTTGAAACAAGATGAGGTCAAAACCTATATGACTGTTGTGATCCAGCCTACATGATACAGCTTAGGGACCAACGTGATCAGCTTCTTCTCCTCCATTTTTCCGATGAATGAACTTCTGCCGGTACGTCCCTAGTGTCACACCCCCCTGGGGATCTCAAGGCTGATTGGCTATTGTGAATTGGTTGCTACAGTTCAGATTATTCAACTCTTGCGAATAAGCATATGATGCAAAATTGTGCTACTCGCGTGATCTGTGCCGCTCAGTTCATGTCATTTGTGTCATGACCATTGCGCCGCCTGGCGGGAATTCATGTTAAATGGTGTCTTTACATTGACTTTATATTTAATTAACTTGTGTGACTTGTTTTATTCAGGCCTGGAGTGAACATAACATGAGAGTAGGTTTGGGTCAAGCAGGACAGAGCAGAGTAATGATGTTCCTCCTCCCTGTTAACTTTTTTGGCATTGTGTAAATTCACTGATAATCTTTTTTTTTTATTTGTACACTATTTATTTGCACTATTTCCCATTTTGTACTGGGGACCAGACCACAGTAAAATATATTATAGTACAACAGTCTGTTTCTCTGCCTTCAGACTGTATCACAGCCTCCAGCTGACTGTGCTGTGGATCCACCTGTTCCTTGTGCTCAGAGCTGCTTCCTGATCCGGATGTGGGAACGTGAGAATATGGATGACTCCGCAAGGAAAACAAGTCAAGTTTTTTTTTTTTTTTTTTTGTTAATCGGAAGAGTTGGTGTTATTATCCTCCGGATGGGTTTTGTGGTGGAATGTGGCAGAGCTGAAATATCCCGGAACAAAGGATGTGCTCACTTCTGGTGTTTTTGTTGGCTTGGTTTTCTTGTGTTTTGCTGTTTAAATGTGGTTTCGGGGCTTCGTGCTTGGTGGGCGCACAAAACGTAAAAAAAAAAAATAGAGAAAGAGAAGCGGTCCACAAACAAACCCTTTCCTCTGCTGTTGCACCACGGCTGTAAGTGCTGCGGTCTGTGGATATTACGGTAACAGATTCCTGTAAGTCGCTTCATTCAGTGTTTTCACGGCCAAAAACACAAACACAGGCAGGCTGCGGCTGAGTGAATGTCAAGGCTTTAGCTGAGCATTGTTTCTGTAGCGTGTAGAGCGACAAGGAAACTTTCCAATCATAGTTTTAATAGATCTGTAAAATGTAAAGGTATTCAGCTGCATTTATCCATTCAAGTTTTATAATCTGGGTATAATTCAGTACTAATTTTAAACCCATCTATTTGAACTTTACAAAGCAGTTTATGTATCGCAGACAGGTCATATAAATCACCAAACAGTGACATTTAACCAGCACCGTGCACATACATTTTTGGGGGCTGATGCTCAGCAGAAAAAAGAGCACCCCTCTCATTATAAAAGAAAACAAAAAAAAGTTACATACAGTAGAACATCTTTTACTCATATTTATTAAGGCAATTTATTTCAGTACCCTCAATTGTTAATTTGTCTGAACATTGGAGGGGTCAGTGTCACAGTGAGCACTTCCGACCTGCCATACATGCCATCTTCTCAGCTCTCTCAGTAGTTTCCACTCATCCTGCCTCTCTACCACACCTACCTGCCAGCCTATCACCTGTTCACACATTTCCCGCTCCTGCTGGTCCACCACACCCACCTCATCACGCTAACTCTGCTCACCCGTGGATCATTACAAAGACTCCAGCTTCATAGACTCTTGTTGCCAGATTGTTCTTTGCCATATCATGCAAGACCTTTCGGCATTTATCCCCAGACTCCTTCCTTGTTGCTGACCGCACCTGCTTCTGACTCTCCTGTTTTGTCTGCTCTCTGATAAATCATTCAGCCTTCTGTCTTCGACCAAGAGCCCTACACCTGGGCTCCTGGTTTCTCTTCACCTGTTTCCTGCAGCTGTGTGGAGAGACCGTCACTGAGCTCTCTGTTGTGAGTGTACCTGTTCTTCTGCCTGTGGTTCCCTGTGCTTTGGACGACCTTGCCGCATGGCTACAAATTCCACCTGTGTGCCAATCTCTTTAGCGTTGCCGCTGATTACAGCCAGCTCCACACAGGTGTGTTGGCTTCCCTAATGGGTTTTCCTGCTTCCAGATTCCCTGTTAGTCTGACATCGCCTTCTACCTGCTCCCTCACGGTACCGTTCCACGTGCCTCTGGCGGACGCTGGCTACTCACCTGTTTTCGGCTTCGGCATTCCACGCCTAGAGCCCTGGACTGAACCTGTTCCTAAAGTTCATTAAACTGTCCTGCCTTTCATCTGTGCTGCTTTTTAGTCCTACACCCACCCGTCAGACACATATGAAGTGGGGCGACATTTTGAGCATCAAACACTTAATTTCCTGCGTTCTGGTTAATTTTTCTGCATCAGTTTATGGTAGAAATGTCTTGACACTGCTCTGACACACCTTGAGGACAATTTCTCCATCAAAAGTCTTCAATTAGACATGAAACTCACAGAATGCTGAAGACAACAAGAATCTTTTCTTTTAAGGGCTTTTTTTGGGCCATTCTCGGGGATTGGACTTTCATGAGCTCTTCTTAGAGCTTTCACTGGATTGACTTCAAATTTTGGGCAGTACCGTCTAAAGACAGTGGCATTGTTAAATTGTGAAGCAAGATGGTACGTCTGTAGCCAAGTGTAAAGATGCTGCATTTAAGATATGACAAGTCTAAAGTGATATATTGGAAGTGCTTGATGAAGAACCAAATGTTGTAGGTCCATAAGACAGACAGTCAAAGAGGGACAGACAGATAAAGAGATGGAGACAGAGGACTAGAGTGGGAGTGGTGTTACTGTTTTCCTCACTGGGGTTGGGTGGTGGTGGTGGGAGGAACAGATTATGCAGAAAACCACTTCCAGAGGAAGTGAGTTTTAATGCTGACAGCGTTCCTGCGGAGGCTGTTATGCTAATCTGCCCCCCTTGTTAAATGCTGCAGAACGTCCTCGGTGGAAGACGGGAAATGCACCATGAAAAGATTCAGACCCGGCCAGCAGAGAGGGAGGGGGGGGGGCATTTTGACTAAAGAACTTAATTAATCAATTCAGGACAAAATGGAACAAAATCAGACGCATAACACCCTTAAAACAATCATTTCACAAATCAAGAAGGAAGCAACAGACCTCCCAGACGGCTCCGAGAGCATCCTCACTGTTCACTGTCTGATATTAAAAATGTTCAACCTGCAGAAGACGAGCAACCTGTCCCTTCGTGACCTGAACATCATCTGTACATCCTGCACCCTTAACCTTATTTTTCCTGGATATCAAGATAGCGAGCTTAGTGTAGAGAGAAAACGGGGGGGGGGGCATGGGGAGGATACAGCGCATAGGAAGCACACAGGAAGCAAACACGGCAGCTTTTTTATCCCTCCAGTGCCAATGCTGCTGCACTCTTACCCCACTCTTGACATCTTGTTTTCAGAGTGGACTGAATCCACCCCCGACACCACCACCTCCACCCACACACATCCACACGCACACACACACACACACACACACACACACACACACATATTTCAGCACCACACCAGATTTTACAGCTGGATGAAGAGCATCAATGGGATCAGTGAGTGAACGGCCAAACAATGGACACGGCGTCCAGGCCGGTACGCCAACCCAGGATTTCCTGGCTTACACCACAAAAAAAAAAAAAAAAAAAAGTCAGCCCCTTCCGGCTGCTCAATAAAGAATGAAACTCTTGTATGTACCAGGGGGGAAAAAGAGCATGTTGGGTAATCTCACAATCCAGACAAGTGGTGTTAGTGTCAGTTGGTGGGCAGATATCAGGTGGTTTGTTTTTGACTGTCATTGTGAGTTAGTGGCGGGGTCCGCCGCCTGGGCAGCTCGGTCCGTCTGACACAACAGGGCTTAAAAAAGCAAACAGAGGCGAAATGAGCGGTGCCTTCAAACGCGAGCGCCGCCCCGACATCAAACACTCTGAATCTGACCCGATCCTCCCTTTCACTGTCGCATGAGCCTGCATGGAAGCTGTCAGGCCTCGTTAACAGAGAGACGCCCACCGCCAGCCTGTCTGCCGTCCCAACCGTCTGCCCGTCTGAGCGGCGGCTGGTCTGTGCAGCTTTCCGTCTGACATCTCAACCCTCTGTCTGACTGTCTGTTGCCGGCTTTCTGTTCATCTGCTCCTCGACACACAACTTGTCGCTGAGGTTTCGAAGGAGTGGGGCAAACAGAGCAGAAAGGTTGGCTCCAGGGTTCGAAATACAGGGAAGATATGAGGAGCTCGGCTCCCCAGAGAGAGACGTAAGCTCTCTAGAAAGCATCATTTGAGAAATGAGGGGATCTAAAGTATTGTATTTTTTGGTGCCTCTGTTTTTTGTATTCTGCATAGATGCATTTGATCCTATATAAACAGGTTCTTGAAATAAATAATTGGCTAAAACTGAAGCACCTGTCAGGGGGTTCGTTGATTTGCACACAAAAATGTTCAATTATTTGTGTCTAATAAACACAATGCTGTCTGCTCCTGCTGTGGCCATCCATGCATCGGGGCACACTCAGTGTACGTTATGCTCCGTACAATGTCTTGTGCCAACATTTGAGGCTGTGAGCAGTATTGTTAGGCCTTGGCGTCTGAGGCTTCGGCCCCAGATCTAAATAGGCTGTAAATATATTTTAAAAATAAAAATATATCCAATAATAAAAAAATATTACAAAAAGCCCCAAATCTTGAAAATAATATGTTGTTGATCAAAAACACAAGTTTCAATTTAAAATGCCATTAACTATGTAATATAAGGAGCCGGAAATTCGCTTTATGGTGGGTGGGAGTGGAGGTGGATGGCTCCAACAAACCTCTGGCTTTCACCCGGGAGACTGCTGTTCACTTCCTGTGTGAATGTTGAACCAAACCATGATGTTTTTTTCTAAACCTAACCATATGCTTTTTTTGCACAAGGAAATACATGTAAATATGAGGTGCTTTACCAACATGTTTAGTTTATTTTAAAAAAGACTGTATGCATCTAAAAAACAGAAACTGTACATTTCCTGTGAAAATGTAAATTTATTTGGAAAAGACAGAATGCATGTAACAAGCATAAATCCACACAGCGTCCCTGAACGTCAATAACAGACGTAAGAGGATAGCTAGCGTGTCATACGTAGACGTGAAACTCCACTGACAAAGCGAAGATATTTGACGAGTTGGCATGAGAACCCACGTCAGACGATAACCAAAGCCAGCAGGATTCATCCTCTGGGCTCAGTATTGAAGTATTTCAGTCCAAAGTTGTGAACTGACCGACACTGAGCTGCTAGCATGGCCATATTTTGTATGAAGTCAAGTTTGTGCCTTTTTTTTTTTCGGCAACAGCTCAGTGCTGCTCAGTACATTATTCATGAAGCTGTGACCTATAACAACAAAAATTCCCTCCCTTCTTTGATTTCCTGTTAACCCACTCTGAGTGCTGTGATCTCCTGAGGAACACAGCATTGGGGATTCCCTCATCCTTCCTGCCCTCCCTCCCTCTCTCCATCCCATCATCCTTTTACTTCCTCCTCCTCTTTGCAGGGGGACATAAGCCTCTTATCGACATGCTTCAGGGGAGCGAGTGGCTCACTAACTGTTTAAAATGTATTGCGTTCATGATTATGGTCTTTGAATGTAGTCACATTTCTCAGGTCGTATTGAAAGAACCTCCAAACTACTATCTGTCAACACTGGTAAAGCTGAATAAATGTTGTATAAATCCAGCCTTACAGGTGGCTAAGTCTCACCCCAAAGGGTAAAAACTCTCCCTCGGAGAGTAACGGAGGCAGACAGAGGAGGTTTTTGTGACGAAAGGAAACGAGAGAAGCTGCCGATTATCAGCACTAAAGGCAAAAGATCCCTTCATTCTTAAACCCCCCCAAGGAAGGCTCTGAAGCCTAACATGCTCTTTCATCCCCCCTGATTTGAAACACAAAAGATCCTCATGACTCTGAGAGGAGAGATGGAGAAAGTCTTAAATCTCTCTCTTAATGGCTCAAAAATCTTTGTTTCAGTAATGTTTAATATTTTCATGTTGGCAGAGCCAACAATACAAATAATCTTTAGCTGAGAAAAGTTTTCTTTTATCCTTTAACTCCAACAAGATATCTGTGGCCGCATTGCCACCAAACCCTTTCAGTACAGTACCTTTGGAACCAACAGTAACCCTTCAGACATGGTACCTAGACACTTGGTCTGTTGAGACAGTCCTCTTAAATGTGGGTGGGGTTGTTGTCACTCACTGCTCCGTCCAGCACTCGCTGTATTTCCTCATCAGCGGTGACACAGATGAAAGTCTGCACCTTGTTTATCGTCCACAGAACGAGGCTGCACGCAGACATTTTCAGAACAAAATAGAACAGGCTGCAGTGAGAGTCTCTCTCCATGGGATATTTAAAAATAGCAGCTTTGTGCATTTAGTCCTTCTCAGGCAAGCTCAGGGGTTTAGTGTTGCTATAGCCCGACGCTAAGCAACCCTTTTCTTTTCTCCGAGTGAGGATTAGACTATATGCAGCTCACATAACCTGGTCGAAATTAAACACTTGAAGATCCACTCATTACTACAAGTGTATGTCATTGTTGTCATATTGAAATTTAAGGTGTGTTGATGGATTCATGTCATCAACTCATGCATTGAGTAACATTACAAGTTAACGTTCCACCTTAAAAGTTGCTGGCAGTCGGCCCAGTGAATGAAGTTATTTTTTCTCAGACTCCAGCTGCTGTGAGAGGCAGCAAAACATCCTTTCATTTTATAGTTACAGTTTACTAATAAAACTCTCCACTGTATGAACAGTGGTTACATGAGCCTCAAAACCAGACACAACTCAGCCCTGAGCAGAGTGACCGTCCTCTACTGACTAATCAGACTGCAGTGTTCACAGCTCCACCTTTTTGTACCAGAATGGTTCTATTGGTACAGTCCGCAGCTTGTCACTGTGGAAACAGATAAAAAGCATACCAAACTGATCTGAACCGTACTGTACCAGTCTGCTTGGTGGAAACAGGGCTTTAGAACTGCACATATTCCATGCAGCAACATGTTCTCATCCCAACTTGTCAAATATTATGGCTTTGTCAGTGGACTTTTTCATCTATATATGACGCCCTAGGTGTTCTCCTGCGTCTGTTGTTAACTTTCAGGGACACTGTTTCAACTTATGCTTGTACACATCTGTTTTCACAGGAAATGTACAGTGTTTTTTTGTTGGATGCATATAGTGATTTTCAAAATGAACTTACAACATTGGTAAAACACCTTGAATTTACGTTTATGTCCTTGTGCAAAAAAAGCAAGTGGGTAGGTTTAGAAAATCATGGTTTAGCTCATTATTTACAGGGGAAGTGGACAGCAGGCTCCCGGGTGAAAGTCCAGGGTTTGTTGGACCCATCCACCTTCCCTCCCACTGTATAGCGACTCTCCAGCGGGGCAATGACTTGGGGCGTCAGAACCCAGTGAAAAAAGGCCTCCTTTAACGTCAGCATGATATGCGGCCAGATGCTGTTATAGTTTAATGGCACTCAGCGGTGTCAGGGGGAAATGCAGCGGGACAAGGACGAAAGTTTAGGTGGCAAAATCTGTTTGTTGGATGGGTCCAACAAACACCAAGCTTCACCTGAGAGAGCGGTGTTCACGTCCCGTAAGATTGTAAAGCCAAACCCTGTTCTTTTGTCCTAAGCCCAACCATGTGTGTTTGTTGTTGAAGGGAAAAAAAAGTCACTTCACCGTGTTGTACCAATGTAGTGGGGTTTTTTTTTGAAAGATACTGTATGCAAACTGTACATTTCCTGTGAAAACAGAAGTGAATCTTGAAAACAGACAATGCATGTAACAGGCTGAAGTTGACACGGCGCCCCAGAACGTCAACAACCAACACACCCAGGGTACCTTGGACGTCATATGTGGATGTGGAAAGTCCATGACCAAATGTCGATATGTGACAAGGTCACAGTGAGAATGTGTTGAAATGTCAAACTCGAGGCTTCAGAGTTGCAGTCCACAACCCATCCATTATTTTCTACAGTCCGTAGGTAAATCCCATGAAGCTCTTTACATGTCTGTGCAGCAGACGTCTCGACTTCACTGACATTATAATTAAAATAAACTTGAAACTATTTTTTGATGCTTCACTTTGCCTCAATCAAAATTTGTCACCCAAACAATACTTAAAACGTTTTCATCCTGTGTTCTGTTTTTCATTCAGGTTGTATTTTTTCTTCCTATCTTGTTGTTTTTTAAATATTTTATAGTCTGTCAGTTATCCAGGTTGTGAAATAAATCTTTATCCTGAACAATAAATCCGCAGACTTTGCTTCCTGAGTGTTTTCTCCAGGTATTTGGCAAACTGCATAATCCTGCTTCCTGGAACCTCGGAGCCTCCACCCCCTCAGGTGAGGAGGGAGAAATGCCCGGCACAGTGAGCGGACATCCGCAGACCGTCATCCTGCGAGTGGGGGGAGGGCAGTGACCCGTGTCTCCTTAAATGGCCAGAGGTCAGCCAAAACAGAGGTGTTGGATTCAGACGGGGCTACACTGAGCTCCGACCTGCTGCCTCCTGAAAGGAAGTCATTGTGCTGTATGAGTCTGGAAAACCTCCCTCCTCCTCCGTCTCGCTGTGTTCACTTTCACTCTGGGCTAATTGTTTTCAGAAATGAAATTCAAAGAAGCTGTAAATTGTTCTGTAGATTGAACAAATACTATGACATTAAACACAATCACTGAAACTATTGTTTGCTGCAAATACTGTATTTTTGTTCTTGATTCTAATGAGGGTTTTTTATTTCAAAGTAAATGCAGATGAATTTCATGTTTTGATTTTGTTTGTTGAGATTTTGATGCTTAAAAACAGACCCCAGCTTACAAGCAGTGGGCAGGTGGTGTTTGGTTGCAGGGTACTGAAGCATGAGGATGTATCAGACGTAGCAGTATCACAGTGTAAAAATACTCCATTACAGAATATAGACTGTATATAAAGATGGATGACATGACAGCTCCCCAAAAGTGAAGCCAAAACATCTGGATCGCCCCCTGATGGCTGACTGCAGTAAAGGTCCCTAAACCCCGCCCCCTCCATGCAGACAGGATATCAGGATATGGGCCAAACAAAAAATCATCCCAACTCATCAAATATTGCTGCTTTGTCAGTGGGCTTTCACATTGACATTCCATTTTCACAGTACAATTTCTATTCGTCAGATGCATGCAGTCTTTTTCAAAATAAACTTAAATGTTAGTACAACACCTCGTACTTCCTGGTGAAACAAAAAACATGTGGTTAAGTTAAAAAAAAACGTCATGGTTTGGCTCAACATTCACACAGAAGGTGAACAGCAGGCTCCCGGGTGAAAGTCCAGGGTTTGCTGGACCCGTCCACCTCCCCTCTCGTCCACCCTATAGGGACTTTCCAGTTCCTTATATTACATTGTTACCAGCAGTGTTTCAAACAGACAGTGTCCAGTGCGTTTCATATCACCGCCAAAGGTGCCTTTGTGCATCAGTATCTTATTTGAAAGTCCACATAGCGCCAGTATCTGATGACTTGAGTTGGTGGCTGCTGCGTCAACAACTGCGGCCACCTGGTGTGTATTATACCACCGTCAAAGGTGCCTTTGTGCGTTGGTATGTAACACCCAAATCCCTGAAAAAGCGGCGGTATCTTATGAGTTCGGAATGAGAACAGGCTGGCTCCAAATGACATCATCAGCACAATGGGAGTGGCCGTATCAAGGATAATTTAGGGAGATATTTGTACAGTGAGAGTAAGTGGAGACGCATCATCCATCTTGATTTACAGTTTCTGGAACAAAAGTATTGATTGTTGATGTTCTGGGATGGCGTGTCAGTTTATGCTTGTTACATGCATTGTGTCCTTTCAAAATACACTTCTGTTTTCACAGGATGTACAGTTCCGCTGGTTAGATGCATGCAGTCTTTTTCAAAATAATCGTACAGTATCGGTAAAACACCACCTTTATATAGTTATTATGTTTATGTTTAAAGTCTGGGGTTTCTTAGAACCTTCCACCTCCCTTCCTGCCCGCCCTCTAGGGACTTTCCAGCTCTTTATATTACCTTGTTGTATCACCGTGCAGGAGGAAGCGTGCATCTACTCATAGCCAAGATGTAAACATTAATGCATGTTATATCTCTGCTAAAGGTGCCTTTGAGCATCGGTATCTTTCATGGATGTCCACTGACATAGCGCTGATATTTGGTGACTTGGTTGGAGGCCACTGAGTCAACAACTGACGGACAGTGTCAGTTTCAAATGCCACCGCTTACAGTGTAATACAAAGAGCTGGAAAGTCCCTGTGGGGCAAATGGGAGGGGAGGTTGATGAGTCCAACAAGCCCCAGACTTTCACCCAAGAGATTGTTGTTCACTTCCTGTGTGAATGTTGAGCCAAACCATGATGTTTTGTTTTTTTAAACCTGACCACGTGCTTTTGTTGCACAAGGAAATAAACGTACACTGTGTTTTTTAAATGTTGTAAGTCTATTTTGAAAAAGACTGTGTGCATCTAACGAGCAGAAACTGTTCATTTCCTGAAGTGTATTTTGAAAAGGCACGCTGTATGCAAGAATGTTAGCAGCAGACGCAGGGAGATACCTAGGGCGTCGCAGATGTTAAAGTCCACTGACTGATTATATTTGACGAGTTGGGATGAGAACGTGTTGGCAATAGTTATCAGATAGATGTGGTGATGTAAAAATTACAATAATCTTAAATACAGTTGCGTAGAGTTGTTTCAGCTCACTGTATTTGGCTCCCTTCGATTGTTATGTATGTATATTCTTATGTGTTCACTCTTGCCACTTGCTGTACCACCAAATCTCCCTTTAGGGACAAAAATAAAGTTGAAGTTGAAGAAGTATAAAGTAGCATGTGAATGTAAATGTTGAGTAAATGTTCTGTGTTTTGTTATTCAGGTGAACTGATCCTGTAAAAAATTAAGTATACTTTGATGAACCCTCCATCCACTCCCACTCTCCCGCTGTCTCCTCTGAGACACGCTGGTCGTATTAACTGCCGTTCAGCCTGCGATCTGCTTCACATTGAGAGGATCAAAGCCTGAAGGGGGGGGGGGGGGGGGGGGGGGGGCATGTGAGGCAGTAATTTGTTTCCACAGGGGAGTCCTCTCCCTGGGAAAGTGCAATAGGTTAGAATATCAATGAGACGTGCCTGAGAGCGTAACCGCTCACCTGTTGTCTGACTGCGGATTTGGCACTTTCTCTGCAGTCAGGAGGCCGCCTCGGCTTCCTCTCAACTCTGTCTGTTTCCCAGCAAACATTCTGACACTGAATAAATCATGAAAACATTACAGTGATGAACGTGGAGCAAAGTTTCTGTGAGAGAAGCAGGCAGGAAGGTTTCAGAGGTTTATCTGGAGGGTTCTCGATAAAGCTCTGACATATTATCATCACTAATCCACATTTAGCCGGAGGTGGAAGAATTCAGATCCTTTACTGAAGTAAAAGTACTAATACCACACTGAAAATACTCACGACAAGTAAAAGTCCTGCACTGTGTTGCACCAGCTGTATTAGGGTGTAGAGTCAACACTGGAGGCTTAGCAACTACCAGTTAGTTTGTAACTAAATCAACTAATAAAAGTGTTTGCACCTCGACGACTTAGGGCAGAACTGAACAAGTTTGGATGTTAAGTCCTAGTTAAGGCAAGTGGCCAGTCAACAATCAAAGACAAAGTTACGTCATCATGGTTACTGTGCATATTAGCCTTCTGGCAGCCCAGTGGACAGAAGAAAATTTCATAGGTATCATATTAGTGTTTCTAAAGTGACGTGGTCATCCTGGTCTCATTTCGGAGTTGTTGGATACCAGCTTTTAGTCTTCTGGCATCAGACACAGATGAGCCGACAATGATACGCGGCCAGTCAGCGTTGTTGTTTACTGTTGCACAGTGGCATCAGGGGGAAACGTGGTGGGACAACAACGAAAGTTAAGGGAGCGAAAGTCCAAGAAGGGTGGCAGGAGGGGTGGTGGATGGGTACAACAACCACAGGCTTTCACCGAGGAGGCCGGTGTTCACTTCCTGTAATATTGTAAAGCCAAACCCTGTTCTTTTTTCCTAAACCCAACCATGTGCATTTGTTGTTGAAGGAAAAAAATGTTTTGCTGACATAGTGCTTTTATTTTGCAAGAGACAGTATGCAAACTATACATTTCCTGTGAAAACAGAAGTGTATTTTGAAAACAGACAATGCATGTAACAGGCTGAAGTTGACACGGCATCCCAGAACGTCAACAACCAACACACACAGGGTACCTTGGACGTCACATGTGGACGTGGAAAGTCCACGACCAAACATGGACATGTGACAAGGCTGACTCTGTCATCAGGAGGTCAAGGGGACGGTGAGGAATGAGACATCACTGCATTACCTACCAGGATGGTGCACTTAAAGCGTTTGTATTTTCACAGATACATCGCTGTGTCTCCAGCAGCTTTTTAGCCACCAAACCAGGTATTTTAACCCCAAACAGTATCATTTTCCTGATTATAACCAGGTGTTTTTTGTGCCTAAACATAAACACTTTAACCACAGCGGTGGGATAATGTATCCGTACTTTGCAGAAATGTACGATACCAACATTTATTCTGGCAAATGGGTCGTTTCTGGCTGACATGAGCCACTTAGCTTCGTAGCACATTGTTGTAATTTCAATTGATATTGAAATATCAAATCAATAAATGAATTACTGTGTTGAAAGGTGGCATGCATATACTGAGAACATGATGCTGTGTGGCACAAACTGTCATGATCTGCCCTGATCTCTTCCTCAGGTTGTGTTCATCAGTCATGCTTCGTGTTTCCTGTTTTATTTTGTTACTCTAATCTCCTCTTGTGTCAGATCACCTCACTTCCTGCCTTTGTGTGTTTTCTGGCCAGTTTTGATTGTCTGCCTCGCCTTGATTAGTTTCACCTGTCCCTCAGTAGTCCTTCAGCCTACTCACCTGTTCTCACTTCCCCAGTTAATGTCTCTCTGCTTATATCTGCCCAGTTCCTTCGTTCTTTGTCAGTTCGTCTTCATGTTTGGTTCTGAGGTCTGTTACCTGCGGCCCTGTGCCTGCCTTTAACTTGTCCAGCTGCCTCGTTTGTTCTCTACATTTGGGTGCAAAGCTGCTCCCTGCTCTCCAAGACCGCGGCAGAAAAACTTAGAGTTATGTTGTAACTTGAATCTGAGGTGCAACTGATTTAATTTCAGTAATGCATAAATCACAACTTAATAACTTACCATAACGAGGATAAAGCTGCTCTCAGACCACATTTGGTAACTGCCCTGACAACCACGGACCTGCAAGAACGTTCCCCCAGAAAGCAAAGTGTTTTTTGTGTGGCTGCTGCTGCTGTGCTCCACAGTTGTGACGACAGGCAGAAGTACACGCTAGCCTGTTGCTGCTTCTGTAACAAAACAATAGAAATCACTGAAATAACCAGATTTCCACATATTTGGATAATTTGTCATCTGAAGTTTGGAAATAGACTGGGCATAGTTGTATTTGTTGAAATAATATGTGTTAAAAGAAGAAATGTAAGAGAAAGGCAGGTACATTTAAGTGTTACCTCCACCTACTCCTTTCAGACACTGTTTTCTTTGTCTTGTTTGTTTTTTTATTGTTTATTTTGGTTCAAAATAAAGTCATTAATTCATTCATATCTCAGGCCAAGTGTTTCTACTGGTCGTCTTTATAAGTTGCTGGTGCTGTAACTCTGGGTATTCATACACCAACATGATTGGTTCCCCATCTTGTCTTCTCTCTGCTATTTGATTGGCCACAGCCAGATACATATACTACCTTAGGAAGGCATCAGGCTGACATGAAAACATCAGCATATTTACATAAACCACACCTAAGACATAAGACACAATTACATTCATACTACGTGCATTCATTTCACACATAATGCATACACCTCTCATCCTGTGTCGGGGTGTCTTGTATTGTCCACTGGATGCTCCCCCTGCCCTCCCAGCCATGTCAGCCATATCCTTTTTTTTATTCTATTTTACTTTATTTTATTTTATTTTACTTGGTTTATTTCATTTTATTTTATTTGATTTGATCTTATTTTAATTTAATTTATTTTATTTTGCTTTATTTCATTTTATGCAGCCTGAACATAACTCTTAGTGACATTTTACAATTTAAATCTCTAATCCAGTGGATAAAGAAACATTTTTGACTTTCAGTGAAAATCCAAAGCTCTCTGCACATGGTTAAGTAAATCAACTGCAGCGTGTCGGCATCAGTCATCAATGATTCTGTGTTAAAACTTTACAGATCGGCCCTTTAAGGCTCCTGAGTCTCTGCTAGAAACAACTCTGAGCCAGGAAACAGAAAACGGAAACATTCAGTTGATCCAGCTGTTTTCTCCCTTTCTCCCCTTCCTCCTCTATCTGTTTCTGTCTCACCCCCTCCCCCTCCTCGACGTCCCCCCCCCCAGACTCTCCCACATATCAAGTGTCTGGGGAAGAAGAGGGGGACAAGGAGGAGGAGGGGGTTCAAACAGGTGTCTGAATGTCCCAGCAGCCTGCTGGTTGGTCTGCTGCAGGTTTTACCTCGTGCCCCCAGCTGCTCCCTTGTGCACACACACACACACACACACACACACACACACACAAACCACCACCATTTGTCCATCTGTCACAAGAATTAGAATAAATCCATAGGAATTTTCAGATGTCATGGAAGGAGAGGTGTGTGTGTGTGTGTGTGTGTGTGTACTTTCACTGGGGCTGTAACCCGACCACCCGGCCACCTGCAACAGACGGCTGAGAAACCCAAAGAGAAAGAGGACACACTCCCTCCCTCCCTCTCGGTGTGTTACTGACATGCCAACCAAAGCAATGCACAGAATGTACATGAGTCATGTAAACAGCTCATGGGAAAAGACTCACGCTGACATAACGTACCGTCACATACATGTCCAACCATTCAAAAGGTTGGAATCAGCTGTTATACTGAGGTTTGTTTCTTTCCTTCAACACTTTGACAGAGATTAAAACAGTATAAATAACACACCACATGATTTATTTTCATTTGAAATAGTTTTGGCTCCAAAAGAAGAATTAAGGGTCTGTTCTTTATTTATCGGGGGCAGGGGCTTAAACCTCTCTGAGTCCTCCCTCCATCATCGATTAGTTATTAGATTTTTAAAACTGACCCTTTGATGTTTGAAAGTTGAACGTTAAATCCTGGAGTTGAAAAAGTCTCGTTTTTACACTTGTCATGCAAACGTTTATTTTTGGCAAAATTTTAAATGAGACGTAGAGCAAAATATGGCAGCTCGGTGGCGCAGTTCTTAGCATCGTCGCCTCACAGCAAGAGAGTTCTCAGTTCAAACCCCTCTGACGGAGTTTGCATGTTTTCCCTGTGTCAGCGTGGGTTTTCCTCCAGGTGCTCCAGCTTCCTCCCACAGTCCAAAGACATGCATTTTAATTGGTGACTCTAAATTGTCCGTAGGTGTGAATGTGAGTGTGAATGGTTGTCTGTCTCTATGTGTCAGCCCTGTGATAGTCTGGTGACCTGTCCAGGGTGAACCCTGCCTCTCACTCAGTGTCAGCTGAGATAGGCTCCACCCCCTGCAACCCCTAACAGGATAAGCAGTTACAGAAAATGAATGAATGAATGATGATTATTGTTAATGGCGCCCTGCTGCATCAGGGGGAAATGCAGCAGGGCAACAACAAAAGTTAAGGCGGCGGATGTCCAAGTACGGAGGCAAGGAGGAGAAGTGGATGGGTCCAGCAACCACCGACCTTCACCCACACTTCCTGTAAGATTATAAACCCAAACCATGTTCTTTTGTCATAAACCCAACCACGTGCATTTGTTGTTGAAGGAAAAAAACATCAACTCACGGTGCTGTACCGAGTGTATTTTGAAAACAGACAATGCATGAAACAGGCTGAAGTTGACACGGCGTCCCAGAACATCAACAGCCAACACACCCAGGGTACCTTGGACGTCATATGTGGACGTGGAAAGTCCATGACCAAACGTGAACATGTGACGAGGTCACAGTGAGAATGTGTTGAAGCGTTCGTCGCACATGGTGTGTCCAAGAACTGTTGGACTTTTGAAAAATCCAACGATAATTTCTGTTTTTACAGTTTCCGGCTGTGATAAATGTGATAAAATTTTGGTGATTTCCATCAAACATGCCCGCAGGTGGGTTTGGAAGTCCCTCCCCAGTGCTTAAAAAAATATTTGACATGCCTCCCCCTTTTTGCACCACCCCCTCCCGCCTCATAAGTAATGAACAGTCCCCAATTCAAACTTCCATTCAGTCGATGTCTCAGTGTTGCATGAGAATACTGTGTGAACGTGGATTTTGAATTTGTTTTTTAGTCCAGAAAAGTGTTTTTCTCTGAGCCCTCTGCAGTCTGCTTAAACTGTGATCTGTTCGACTGAATGTCAATAAATATTTAGCCTCTTTTCACCTAGTGTGATACAGTGACATCATCCACTCGGCTCTTCAAGGGCAAACACACTGGGGGAAAAAACACATGAAGAGACAAGTTGACCACAAACAAAAATGAGGTTGTACTTTATCATGTGAAGCAAAGATTTGCTGTTTTGACTGCTGCTGGTGTCTCCGGTCTCAGCACTGCAGAGGAGGAGGAGGAGGAGCAGGAATTGTCTCAGCAGAGGCCGCCTAGAGCACCTCCATGTTGCTCACAAGAGAAACTGGGTGTGTGGAGTGGCTGGTCCCCCACATGGATGGCACAGGTCGTAATATGTCCACTCCAAACGTCCCTTACCTCTCCTGCTGCTATGGTCATTCACCTTTGTTCCTTGCACAGGGTTGTCAGCTTGATCGTGACCTGTAATTTGTCCCGAGCAAAGCCGAGCTACTTGGAGCTTGAGGCTCATTTATACTCCCGTTAAGTACGAAAATAGATGCGTCTTTTTCAAACGGTTTAAAGTGATTGGCTTCATACTTCCTTGCATCCTTTATGTCGGCTAGATACAACCAATAGATGGCACCAGAGGGCAGAGTCAGAAGTTTCACATAGCAACAAATGAGGCAACGGTCTGACGGCTGTGGTCTGTGAGACCACTGTATACACTCGACATGTGGACGCAAAATTATTTTTACTATATCAGCAATTCATTCCATTCCACCGTTATTTAAATGTCTTGGTCATCTCCTGTGGTCGTATCTTGCTTGAACTACGCCACACTGCCTCCATGATCTCTGGTGTTACTGCTCCGTTTCGTCCGTCTCCATTAGCTCTCAGAAAATGTGCACAAATATGGACAAAATGCACACAGAGGACAGAAGGCTGCACATTCTTACTTGCAGATTAGCAGTTAGCTGCTAGCTCCTTCTTATTCTGCTATGTTTAGTCACCGGTTACCTGCTGCTTGCGGCTTTTAATCCCGCCTCACCGTCCCGTCCTGCTGGCTGTCTGTTTTACACAGACATCATTTTAGGGCTGTAACTGTCTCTGTTCCCAGCTCAGAGGCAAGACAACTCTGTCCCATCCACAATCATACTTTTTACTCTCATGGCTACATGATATTCCTGCCTTGTACAGGCAGTTTGAAATAGACTCTGTGGATGGTGGTTGACATTCCTAACATTCCTGTTTAATCACCTTTATACATTATGAGAGTGGTGGAAACCCTGAAGCTGTTATTGGTAATCGCTGCACATCATTATTTTAAAACTTTAAAACCACAGAGATCATAAAGGATTTAGCAAAACACACACAGACAAACACACACTTAGAGACGTGACTGACGAGACAAAGTGATGAAACACACACTCGCCCAGTGCCCCGCCTCCTTCACCCAACACACACCTACAGCCATCAGGTAGCACAGAACACAGATGTTGGTGTTTCCCACCTGGCCTCCTGTCAGTAACAGAGTGGCTTACTGACTGATGGCTGATGGGAAGTGGGCTTGCTGCATGCTGGGTAATGAACTGATGACAGCCTGATCTGCCCGCCTGCTCTGATTGGCTGTTGCTTTCCTGCAGTCTGCTGAAGAAGAGGAGACATGATTTCTGTGGTGCATAAAGCAGTAATAGGTGATTTGTTTTGGTCGTTTGCTGCAATCAGTTGTAAACACATCACTGACATACAGTTACCTCATGGAGTTAACAGCTGTTTATTTACACATCCAGGAGACAACACACACGACATTATCATTTATTTGGAGTCATGTTTGTGTCGACCTGATGAACAGACGTCACTGTTCAAAAGTTTGGAGTTACCTGCCTCAAAACAGCCCAGTCGCCAGAATAAATGTTGGCATTGTACATTTCAGTAAACCACAGGTGCAACATTTGTGCGTGAATATGTAGCCGACATGTTGAAACTTTAACGTGAGTGGTTTTGTTTTAAGCACAAAAACCACTTGGTTATGTTTAGAAAAGATCATGTTTTGGCTTTGAGTAAACACACTGATGGTTGGAAATGCCGATGGTGTCTCCCTAAAAACACACCCGGTATTTGCAACACAATCACAGTTGGAAATACTGTCGATGCCTTGCTACAAAACATCTAGTTTTGATGGCACAATTGTTGGTGGAAATCCCGTGGATGTCTCCCTGAAGAGCATCCTGTAATGATGACACAATCACAGCTGGAGATGCTGCTACTGACTTGCTTAACACCCGGTTTTGGTAGCACAATGGCAAAAAATGTTGCCAATGTCTCACTAAAAACCACCCGGTTTTGGTGAGACATCAGCAACTGGAGATGCCACAGATGTCTGGCTAAACAACACCCAGTTAGGTGTTATGAATATGGCTGGAAATGCTGCTAATGTCTCACCAAAAACACCCAGTTTTGGTGGCACAATCACAGCTGGAAATGCCACCATTTCTTGCAAAAAACACCCAGTTAGGTGTTAAAATCTCATCTGGAAATGCCGCTGATGTCTAGCTAAAACAAAAAAACTGTTTGCGGTGTCTCCCTAAAAAACACCTTGTTGTGACGACACAATGGAAAGAAAAGTTGCAGACAGTTGCCGATGTCTCCATAAATACACCTGGTTTTGGTAGCACAACGGCAACAAATGTTGCGGCTCTCTCACTAAAAACCCCCAGTTAGGTGTTATAAATGCAGCTGGAGATGCTGCCAATGTCTCTCTAAAAAACACCTGGTTTTGGTTGTACAGTCGGGGCTGATGACACAATTGGGGATAAGAAATACTGCCCCTAAAAAACACTGGGTTAGGTGGCATAATCACAACTGGAAATGCTGCCTCACTTAAAAAACATCTGGTTTGTAAGCACAATTGTGGTTGGAAGTGCCGCCGATGTCTTGCAAAAAAAACACCTGGTTTTGGTAGCACAATGGCAACAAATGTTGTAAATGTCTCACCAAAAAAAACAAACAGTTTTGCGGCACACTCGCAGCTGGAGATGTCACCGATGTCTCACTTGGTCTGGAACAGAAGTCTGTAGCTTGGCAGGCATCTTCCTGGGGCACTGCCGAGGTGCCCTTGAGCAAGGCACCGAACCCCCCAACCGCTCGGGGCGCCTGACCAAGGCAGCCCCCTCACTCTGACATCTCTCCACTTTGTGCATGTATAGGTCCTGTTTGTGTTTGTCTCCTCAGGGGGATTAATAAAGTATATAAAATTAAAAAAAAATTAAAATTAAAATGTAAAACATGCAATGTAACATATCCAAAATAAGAAACATAAGCTGAGCTGCACCAGAGCTAGTCTGGGTGTCTGAGAGAACCACTCTGTAGTTCAGAATACCTGTCATGCTTTCAGGCCGCAGGACGCCCTCAGTACAAATAGATATTATTTTGTATGAAGTGTTTGCAAACACAGTTTTGTACATGGAGCACAAAATGCTGTAGACGTTTAACAAACAGCACAGGCACAACTAATGAAATAACATTTTCAGATTAGATGTAAATTTGTACACTTGGATGTGATCGCACAGGTTTGAAATGACGAGACTAAAACTGGATGATTTAATTAAAGTTTAATGTTCTCTTGGGGGGAAATTAGATAAAGTCATTAAATCAGATGATCTCTGTGAGGAAGAAAACTTCCTCTTCCTAACACTCCCACAGTGATGCTGGACACAGAGCAGCCTTCATATGTTTCATTTCCCAACTTTAGTATTGTTGGATGAAGCATCTTCAGTTACATCAGACATTTGAAGGTTTACAACTTTCCTTCCTGAGTGTTTTGTTCTGTGTGATTAAAGAAAGCAGCGTCGGACGCTGTGATGTTTTCTTTCAGATTTGAGATGTGAACTCTTTCCTGCAGACAGATGAGGTGAAGATCAGACGCCATAAAACCGTCAAGCAGCTTCATGGGATTGATTTTTCTTTTGATCTTTGGAACACATGCAGTACTTGGTACAGGAAATGGAACAAGACACCAGAGTAAAGAAAAGCCATGTTCTGTGCCGGGTTTCCTCCCCACGACCTGCAGACACAAAATACTGCATTCAAAATGACCAGTGGAAGAGAAAGTATTCACTTTCTTCACTTAAATAAAAGCGCTAATTCTACACAGTAAATACTCTGTTACAAGTAAAAGTCCTGAAAATGCACTTTGAGTAATAACACTTGACAAATGTTACTGTTGTATTTGATCCCATCAGATGATTCTGGCTCATGCATTAATGTCAGAACAGGATTTTACTGCCTCAGTCTGCTGAGGTGGAGCTCATTGTGAACTCTTAACTAATGATGAATGATTAATCTGCTGATTATTTTCTCCAGTAATTGATTGATTGGTTTGTAAAATAGTGAGAAATGTTCGTCACAGTGACTCAGAGCCCAAAGTGAGCACCTTCACAGTGTTTGTTTTGTCCAACCAACGGTCCAAACCTCAACATTATAACTAAAGCCCAGTGACACTGTGTGATTTTGGGCTGTCCCACAAGAGAGATGACCAACGAGAAAGAAACATGGCGATATCTTTGGTTGTGGCTCTAAAGCGGGATTTATACTTCTGTGTTGAATTGATGCCATAACCTACGCCATAGCATAGGCTCTCTGTCAATGCAGAGCTTATGCTGTAAGTAAGTAAGTAAGTAAGTAAGTAAATCTGTATTTATATAGCACCTTTCACAGCTCGAAGTCACAAAGTGCTTCACAATAAATATACAAACAGTTAAATAAATAGAAAACACAGCAAGTACAAACAGCAAAAGATACAGTGCAACCGAAACAACAATCTATATAATTACTTACAATTGTCCAAATGCCTGCCTAAAAAGGTGTGTCTTCAATTGCATCTTAAAAATATGGACAGAGGCTAAGGATCTCAGGTCCAAGGGCAAGGAGTTCCAAAGATTTGGGGCCACTGATTGAAAAGCTCGGTCACCTCAAGTTTTCAGCCTTGTCTGAGGCACAACCAGGAGTCCCTGGTTAGAAAACCTCAGTGACTGGTTGGAGATATAAGGGTTGAGGAGCTCGCAAATGTAAGCGGGGGCTACTTTGTGGAGGGCTCTGTATGTCAAGACCAGGACCTTGAATTGGAATCTAAAGTGAACAGGAAGCCAGTGCAGGGATGCTAGGATAGGGGTGATATGGCAAGACTTATGTGACCGAGTGCACAACCTGGCAGCAGCATTTTGGACAAGTTGTAAACGGTCCAGAGATGTTTTACTGAGGCAGGTGAACAGTGAATTGCAGTAGTCAAGCCGGGATGATGGATGGCCATTTCCAGTTACAAGTCTGAGACGATGGACCTGAGTTTTGTAAGGTTTCTGAGGTGGAAGAAGCATGATCAGGACAGAGAATTAACATGTTTTTCAAATAGCATGTTTTGGTCAAAATTTACTCCAAGGTTCCTGAGGCCAGACCTGATGTTATGTGCCAGTGACCCCATGTGGTTGACCACCTTAGAGACCGTAGAATCATCAGCAGTAATAAGAACCTCAGTCTTGTCTGTTTAGTTGGAGGAAGCTGTAACCTACACCGTAGCCTGACATGCACCTCCCCAGAAATGTAACATGACACAGACCTCCTGTCTGTTTCTGTAGGCTGAAACCATTTCCCTCAGTGGAAACAAAGCTTTGATTTACTTTAATTTCACAGATAATAAACAATGAATTGTGAAGACAATAAAGCCTCCACAAAAGTGTGATTTATTCTGGCTTCATATGAGCAGAGGAAAACTCTGCTAGTCACTAGGCTAACTTATACACTGTAAAATGCCATAGGCTTGTGCTAATAACGTTAGCATGTTGTATTTGTTATAGTTTAATGCATGTTTAATGTGTGTTTAGTGTGTGTTGTTTAAAACGTGTTTTAATGTGTGTGTTTAATGTGTGTTTAGAGTGTGTTTAGTGTGTGTTTAATATGTGTTTAATGTGTGTTTAGTGTGTGTTTAATGTGTGTTTAGTGTGTGTTTAATGCATGTTTAGTATGTGTTTAATGCATGTTTAATGTGTGTTTAGTGTGTGTTGTTTAATGCGTGTTTAATGTGTGTTTAATGTGTGTTTAGAGTGTGTTTAGTGTGTGTTTAATGTGTGTTTAATATGTGTTTAATGTGTGTTTAGTGTGTGTTTAATGTGTGTTTAATGCATGTTTAATGTGTGTTTAATGTGTGTTTAGTGTGTGTTTAATGTGTGTTTAATGTGTGTTTAGTGTGTGTTGTTTAAAACGTGTTTTAATGTGTGTGTTTAGAGTGTGTTTAGTGTGTGTTTAATATGTGTTTAATGTGTGTTTAGTGTGTGTTTAATGTGTGTTTAGTGTGTGTTTAATGCATGTTTAGTATGTGTTTAATGCATGTTTAATGTGTGTTTAGTGTGTGTTGTTTAATGCGTGTTTAATGTGTGTTTAATGTGTGTTTAGAGTGTGTTTAGTGTGTGTTTAATGTGTGTTTAATATGTGTTTAATGTGTGTTTAGTGTGTGTTTAATGTGTGTTTAATGCATGTTTAATGTGTGTTTAATGTGTGTTTAGTGTGTGTTTAATGTGTGTTTAATGCGTGTTTAATGCGTGTTTAATGTGTGTTTAGTGTGTTTAATGCATGTTTAATGTGTGTTTAATGTGTGTTTAGTGTGTGTTTAGTGTGTGTTTAATGTGTGTTTAGAGGGTGTTTAGTGTGTGTTTAATGTGTGTTTAGTGCGTGTTTAATGTGTGTTTAGAGTATGTTTAGTGTGTGTTTAATGCATGTTTAATGTGTGTTCAATGTGTGTTTAGTGTGTGTTTAATGTGTGTTTAGTGTGTGTTTAATATGCGTTTAATGTGTGTTTAATGTGTGTTTAATGCGTGTTTAATGTGTTTAATGTGTGTTTAATGTGTGTTTAATGCGTGTTTAATGCGTGTTTAATGTGTGTTTAATATGTGTTTAATGTGTGTTTAATGCGTGTTTAATATGTGTTTAGTGTGTGTTTAATGTGTGTTTAATGCGTGTTTAATGTGTGTTTAGTGTGTGTTCAATTTGTGTTTAATGCGTGTTTAATGCGTGTTTAGTGTGTGTTTAATGTGTGTTTAATATGTGTTTAGTGTGTGTTTAATGCATGTTTAATGTGTGTTTAATGTGTGTTTAGTGTGTGTTTAATGTGTGTTTAATGTGTTCAGTATGTGTTTAATGCATGTTTAATGTGTGTTTAATGTGTGTTTAGTGTGTGTTGTTTAATGCGTGTTTAATGTGTGTTCAGTATGTGTTTAATGCATGTTTAATGTGTGTTTAATGTGTGTTGTTTAATGCGTGTTTAATGTGTGTTTAGAGTGTGTTTCATGTGTGTTTAATGCATGTTTAATGTGTGTTCAATGTGTGTTTAGTGTGTGTTTAATGTGTGTTTAATGCGTGTTTAGAGTGTGTTTAATGTGTGTTTAGTGTGTGTTTAATGTGTGTTTAGTGTGTGTTTAATGTGTGTTTAATGCATGTTTAATGTGTGTTTAATGTGTGTTTAGTGTGTGTTTAATGTGTGTTTAATGCATGTTTAATGTGTGTTTAGAGTATGTTTAGTGTGTGTTTAATGTGTGTTTAGTGTGTGTTTAATATGTGTTTAATGTGTGTTTAGAGTGTGTTTAGTGTGTGTTTAAGGTGTGTTTAATATGTGTTTAATGTGTGTTTAATGTGTGTTTAGTGTGTGTTTAATGTGTGTTTGATGTGTGTTTAATGCGTGTTTAATATGTGTTTAATGTGTGTTTAATATGTGTTTAGTGTGTGTTTAATGTGTGTTTAATATGTGTTTAGTGTGTGTTTAATGTGTGTTTTGGGTGTGCTCTGAATCAACTAAACTTTACAGCACTTCACAGAAACCTAGTGACTACTGTTTAGAGGTGTAAGTGCAGAGTGACACAGACACACCACGGCACAAGTATAAACGCTCACAACAGCGTAGGCTACATGCGTAGGGTCTGCATCGAGCTGATGCACAAGTATAAAGCTGCCTTAAAACGGAGGTCCTACGTAGCACAGTGAGTTTCAAGGATGGCTGTTGCGATCAAATACAGCCTGGAAAGAAATTCTGACTGTCAGAAATTTGGGATGACCATCTCACTGTGTGACTGCTGTTACCACCTACATCTACTAACCAACCAATAGAAATGCAGCATGAAATGACGCACTGATCAGCGCAACAATGCTAAATGCTAATAGATGCTTATAAATACGCTTCAAGCTCACACATGCCAAGCTGGCCTCTTTTCCCCAGCCACGACTGCATCCACGTTCTCCTCCTCCTCTTCTTCTACACACTTTTCCGACACACATAAATGCCACTAAAACAAAGGCTCAATTCATGTTTGTGTGCAGGGGGAGCAGTTTTTCAAACACAATGCATCACTTAGAATATAAATATAGAATATAAAGATTTCCCTTTAAACTGTTGTGGAGTAGAGGTACAAAGTAGCATGAAATTACAAGTAAAGTACTGTTGCGTCAGACTTGTGTTTCAGTGCAGTACTTGAGTAGATGTACTGTAGTAGTTGTGTGTAGCTGCTACAGAGAGCTGAAACCATTTCTAATAACAGCTCCGGCAAGGTGACGCTGTGGGTCGCCAAATAAATTACTGAATAAGAGACACTTGATTTAAAGCAAACTGACGCCTTCACCAGCTGTTGATGCGACGCGTCTTTTTTCCTCTGAGCATAATGAGGGCAGAAAAGAACACCTGGATACAACATCTGCATTTATATCACATACAAAGAGCAATATAGAGATCCATGACAGTCTGAGCGTCTCACAAACACACTCTGGCAACCAAAGCATTTTTCCAGGCAAGGAGCAAATTCGACTAACAATAAAAAGACAATTTATTCCTGCTCATCCGTCAGTGGATTCTGTAAAATGATGCAGTTTCTGCATTTTAATGACGTGCCTGGTTTAATTGCATTACAATAACGGTGGAGCCCATTCAGCCTGCAGGGGACCAGGACAAATTGTCTTGTCTGTCTGCTCTCACAGACTGTCCTGATAAAGTACTGTACAGTACTGGACACACACAGCTGCACTGCTACACTTAATTCACACTGGTGTTGTTATTTCAGACATATGTCGGTCCCACATAGTACAAGTCCTGATGCTGATCAGTGCTGGAAATTAACTAAGGACAGAGACTCAAGTGCTGTACCTTCATTTGCTACTTTATACTCCTACTCCACATTTCAGAGAGAAATATTGTACTTTTTATTAACTTCAATTAATTTAAAAAAAAATAATGCATTAAAAAAATAAACGCTGATTAATCGTCTTCCTTGGTGCCCTTTGACCCAGTGTGTCACTGAAGGCCACAGTGGTTTTATCACATTATGGCAGGCGAGACAACGCTGCTCGGAACATTTCAGTCAGACAACTCACATTTAAATGTTTATTTCAACAGCAGAACATAATTAACTTTTGCATCTAGACTCTTGTCGCTCCCCGCAGATATGTTTACATGAGATATCAGGACGTGATGATTAAATATTTCCCCCCTTAGCCGGAGCCTGCAGGTGGATGCTGGGGTGGAGGTGGGGCTGAAAAGAGGCCTGAGCTAGCACAGCCTCTGATGTTAATGCTAGCAGCCAGCCTTGTCAAGCCACACTTGACCAGGTGTTCAGACGTCTGCTTTCTTCATGATATTGAAGAACATTTAATAATACACTTTTAATAGGCCTCGTGCGTTTGACTGAGTCACAGCTTTGAATGTTCCAAATGTTTGTTTTGTCTTAACATTTCCCAGTTTTTTGTTGCTCTTCTCAACTTTTTGGAGCATGTTGCAGCATCAGATTCAGAATGAGTGTATATTTACAAAAAACAATTAAGTTTATCAGTTTGAACATTAAACATCTGTCTTTGTCCTGTATTCACCTGAATAAAGGTCAACAAAGAGTTGCTCATTGCATTCTGTTTTTATCTACGTCACTTCCTGTGTGCTGAGCTCATTGTTGACAGGTCATATGAGGAAAATACCACTAGGGTCTGAACCCTGAACCAGCCTCTCTGTCATGACCTGACACAGCAGTAGCAAAGAGTAAGAGCACCACCATATGGACGGAGCAAGATCAGGCTGCAGGGAGCTCACAGAGTTCGCTTCATTTTTCCCTCAAACAGATGTTTATTAGACCATTTTCCTTCTGTGCTCAGAGCTTTGTTTGGTTTGACTGTTTTATCTTTTTCTGTTTGAGATTAAACTTTGATCTGTGGTGATGATCAGATTCTTCCTAATGTTTTTGTCTTTATAAGTGACGAATCTTAAGACACATCAGTAACATTGACCCACATGTGCATGTTGAACGTCTCACTCCAAAACCATGCACGTATTAATCTGCTGCTTTTACAGCCTCCATGATTCTCGGAGTTTCCACAATAGGCCTTTATCACAGGAGACATTTTGAGACGCCGTAGCAGGAAAAGCACAGGTGTTATTAGTAACATTAATGACGGCTGAATTCCTCTGAGGGGACGTTCATGTATTATGCATGCTGGCTCACTGGGTCACCCAATGGAGCTGAGCCGTCGTTAGTATGAGCAGTTTCACCTGAGCTTTCCCTGCTACGACATGTCAGAATGTCAGCTGTGAAAAAGGTCCATTGTGACAGTTTCTTCTTCTTGTATTTTCCTCTTTGAGCAAAGAGCCTTGAGACGTGTCGACAACATTAAACTCACATGTGCTTTTTGAACTGATCCAGGGCTTTATGGGCTGGTACCACAGGAACCACCTCCAGATCAGTGCAGGGCAAACTAAAAAGCAGGTGGGACTGTCTGTGGGTGTTTCTCAAAGTCAAGGAAGGACCTTAAATGGCTGAATTTCAAGGATGCTACGTCATGCGACTGTTCCAGTGTCAAGGATCCCTCAGATTCTACTGAGGACTGAGTCCTTCCTTCAAAGAATTTTCAAGAATGCATATGTGTATCCTCAGTGGGTAAGTACCCACAATTCTTTGCACACAATTTGCTGGAAGTGAGGACGGGGCCTCAATGAAACCTGCACCAGCAGAGCTTGGCAGGATCTAGATAAATATGTCATTTATTTGGATTAATATCTGCAGGAGTTTTTATCATACCAGCATTAAAAAAATATTGACAGAAACCTAATTTACACTTTCGAACGTGTCCACTGCCAAATAATGACATCTTTAAAATATCGTGAAGTATAATCCAGAAATACATTCGTCCTCAAAGTCACGTGACTTTGACAATACTGCTCATATTTATTCAAATTGTACAACATTAGAGAGTGCCAAAATGATCACAGTACCTTGAACCCCCCCAGTCCGCGAGGGTTATTTATGCTCACCTGGGGGCAATGGTTAGCCTGTTCCAGTGTGTGTTCACTGAATGCTAGGAAGGTCTTGCCTTGTCTCTGCAGGATCCTTCCTTGGAAGGACCTGTCCTAACAAAGAAGGATCCTTGACTTTGTGGCATCAGCCATCCTTTATGGAGTGGTTTGCTGGGGCAGCAGCATCTCAATAGCTGACGGGAAGAGACTCAACAGACTGAATAAGAGAGCCAGCTCTGTCCTGGGACGCTCCCTCGATCTGGTGGAGGTGGTGAGAGAAAGCTGTCATCCCTCATGGACAATATGTCCCACCCCATGCAGGACACTCTGACAGCAGTGGGCAACTCCTTCAGTGACAGGCTGCCTCACCCTGCTGTGTTTTTAAGGAGCGATACCTCAGGTCCGTCCTTCCTGCTACTGTCAGACTGTACAACCAACACTGCTCCCAGTCAACCACACATACCAAAACTATGGACAACAATCATCACTCGTGTGCAATATCTGTATCTGTTTAACCTCCTGAGACCCTCTGTCCTCATATAAGGATGTCACATTTTGGGTTTCCCTGACCTTATACTTCATTCTACTTAACTCAAACCTGTTGTCCTGGTTCGTGGACACTTTTTGTGCCATCTAAAGGTGGTAAGAGCACAATACACTAATCCATGTGAAAACAAGATGGCAGCCATCTCTGCCAAGTCAGTCTGCAACTGATCTCGACACAGAAGTTGACAAGGTTCAAAACCTGAACACGTTATGGTTGAAACTTGTTTATTTATGATTAATAATGTTTGTAGTTTGATACGGCAACAAGTTTGACCAATTTTAGCAACAGGAACAAGCTAAATGCTGTTAATTAGGAGGTACTCATTTGAGGACAAGGGGACTTTATTATCGTCTTGTTTGAGGACACTGGGACTTTATTATTGATGACAATTTTTAGTTTTTTATACTCATCAGGTCCTACTGATCCCAAATAGCTAGGAGAAATTAAAAATGCATACCAGAATAAAAGTTCAGGTCTCAGGAGGATATACTAAATATCTTCTGAGCTTTAACAGCCTCCATGATCCTGTGAAGGCTTTTTAGGATTGTTGAGGAGCCGAGGAGCGACCACACTCTTAACTGTGCTTCATTGACGCCTCGTTAAGGCCTAATCAGAGGTGCAGCAGTAGGAGACAGAGGCCTGTTTAGACTTGGTATTAACATGTGTTTTGGGTGATCCAATCACAAGTGGACAGCTGAGACACATCACTGCTCACACCTGTGCCTGCCATGTGTCTCCAGCTGTGAGTTCAGATTTCATTACTGCCTCACTCACACTTATTACGTCCACACTTTTGCGAGCTGCTCTGTAGCACGCTCACTACTCCAGTACAGCTGGAGATACCACAATCACATGTCTCCCTCCACAAGGCAAAACGAGGGATGGTCACGCATCACTTCATCCAGCTTGGCATAAAATGGGTACATTGCAGAGCATTTGTGCGCTGTCACCAGAGCAACCACCACGTCATGCACTGATGATGTAATCCTTGTTAGGGACGCATCAGGACGCATTAGCGTTTACACTACAAAAGATATGTGGTCAAATGCGTCAGACCACCTCAGCGAGTGGTTTGAGTGACTGGATCACACAACATGTGTTAATACCAGTGATGGAAAGAAAATTCTTAGATTTGTGACGTTGTCTTCGAATTTCCCCTTAAAGTTAAGACTAGGTCCTAGTAAAGATAAAAGTTATTCACAGAGCATTGTAGACTTTAACAGAGCAGAGAGGAGGAGTTTAAGAGTTTCTGAATCAGAGGAAAAAATTGTGGAAACACAAAGAGGTCAGAGAAATATTCTCCAAACGCTGGATAACAGTGAGTTAATGAGATGCTACAGATGAGACCATATCGGGATAATATGTGTGTGTGGTAGATGTCATACGCATATATTTCCCACCTAACTCTGTGACAGCAGAAATAAAATGATCACAACACTGAGATATTTGGAAAACTGGAAAAATACAACAGAGCAGCAGTGATGAGTCTGTCTCAACTTTCCATCAGCAGTGATCACACTAACAGTGACAACACTTTAACAGTCAGTTGTTCATTTCATTTCCACCGAATGTCCTCACCTTACAGGCTCACAAAGGGGCGTGTCTCTGACAACCAATCACATCTGTGAAAAGAATGCATCATAGGGAAAGGTAAAAGTTTCTGCCTGAGTTGCTCTGAGAACTTTCCTAAATCACTCCTGAGCCAGGAGCTCTCTGAGAGAGTTCACAGAGTGTTTGTGAATACAGCCCCAGGTCTGAACGGGACACAGGACACTTTAAAGGAGCAATAAGCGAAATCGTTTCACCGCTAGGTTCGCTGTTGTGCACTGCCTGTAGAGCAAAACAAAGTGTGTCATGAGCCACTCCTCCCTCTACCTCTGCTCTCCAACACCCCCCCTTGCCTCGTCTGTGCCGGTGAGTACCGCAGCATCTCCACAGACTATCACATCCAGACGGTCCCGGTGTTTCTTCTGCAGGCTCCGCTTCACTCAGCTTCACTCAGCTGCCCGATATACCCACTGCTTCTTCCCACATTAACCTGAATAACAAACCAGGGTTCGGTGCTCCGGTTGGATCCAAACGGAGAGCCACTAGCTGGGAAGCTAGTGGAGGCTAACTGGCTGTGTTATAGCAGCTGAGTGAAGTGGAGCATGAGGAGGAAGCACCAGTTAGCCCCCGCTTCAACTGCAGGCAGATTCACTCACCACAGGGGCGAGGAAATAAAACCTAAACAGCCAACTTAGTTTAGCAGTTAGCGATGTCCTTCACTCACTCTCGGTCTCTGCTGTGTTTAGCTATTTTCCTGCTTTCCTGTTAGCGTTAGCACTACTCGGCTGCCACGCTAATGCTCCAACTCCAACTGAGCTGGGAGCCGGGCTCACGGTCTCACGGAGTTGGAACGTTAGCATGGCAGCCCATTAGTGCTAACATCCCCACGCTTCTCCGCCAGGCTCAGTGAGTCAGAGCTGAGAAGCTTGGGGACGTTAGTGTTAGCACTACTTGGCTGCCATGCTAACGTTCCGGGAGCCTGCTTAAGCGTGGGGACGTTAGTGTTAGCATTAGTCGGCTGCCATGTTAACGTTCCAACTCTTCTCCGTGGGCTCACAGGCTCACAGAGAAGAGAGGGGGGAGATCAACACAGAGAGAAGGTGTGTGAGGTCATGTTATACTCCAGATGAAATTACACCTCTAGTTCTTCACATAGCAATTTTTTAATTCCTTCAATCTAGAAATGATGAATTTTGCTTATTGCCCCTTTAACAAGTCCTGTTTGGTGTGTGTAAAGTTCATTGTGGACATTGATTGACGCCATGTAAGTCAATATCAGTTTGAGCAGTTTGTATTTCACATCTCTGTAGGCTTATTGCTGTTTGTGTGGATACATAGGCCTACATTTTTATACTAAGTTTGTTTCCTTGTTTCCAGGGAGTCAAACAGCCCACTGGCCCGCCATAGGGTCCAGTCCAGCTGCTACTGATGCCCTCATGAAGAGGTGCCAGGATTCAGGAGCAAGTGACACACTGAGTTGTTACTTCATGTAAAATGCTACTTCAGAGGCTTTTCATTCACACCAAGCAGAGAAAAGCTCTCTGAGAATACAGTGAAAACTTCCTGCAGTCATTTTAAAGATTTTAAACATTGTGTAATCAGCTTCAGTACAAAAAACTCTGTATCAGACTTCTGTCCTAAAATAATATTGGTGGAACCCTGTCGCTAGGACACTGCCAAAACCTTAGATTTGTAAACGGTTTGTAAGACGGGGAACAACTTCACCTGCTTCCTCAATAACTTCTTAGTTTGGTGTGGTGATGTCAGCGTTACACAGGAGTGGAAATGTCGGTACGTGTGAGGAGTTCAATCAGGAGAGGCTGGGAAGTTTTTGTTTTGTTTCAGTTTGAAATAATCCTGAACTTTGGTCTCTTCTTTCTCTCTCTTTCATCATTTTGTAATCTGTGATATCAAATTCCATCTTCTATTTTGAGTTCAGATGTTTGAGGTTTCTTCTTCACATCAAGTGTTCACATTGTGCCACGGCAGAAATCAGTCCGTGAAACACACTGCAACAGAAGCTTCACTGCAGATGAGTTGCAGAGATGATTTTCAGTTTTAGCGGAGGGCAACATCAAAACAAAAAGCAATGACTGAAGTCCTAATTCCCATGTCTGAGCATTTCTAAGACTATTGAAAGATCGATTTAAGACAATTTAGTACTAATTAAGGCCCTATATTTAGATTAATGAATTCAGTGTGTTTTAGGACGTTAAAAGGATCCCATGAACCCTATAGTTGAGTGACACGCTGTCTGCCAGTAGGGTCTTCAGCTTCTCTGGTCACTTCTGGCTCCAAAATTCCAAGATGGCGACGGACGAAATGCCGAACTTAAGGCTGGGTGATGTCACAGTGGATACGTCCATTACAATTATAGTTAATTTGACTGCCTGGAGTAAAGGTCAAATCTAAGTCCTACCTCCCAGGTGTTTTCACTGACACACCGGTGTAAATGCGACCACACTCATGCCGCAGTCCTTCACCTCCTCTCACAACATGTTGGAGCCTCATTTATAACCACTGTACACACAAAAAAAAGGGGATTTATAAAGAACAAAACTTGATGAGGACATGTGCATAAATGTGGGGAAACTCCATGTGAAATTTTAGTTTTCAGATAGTTTTTGTGTGTAAAATGGCTGCAGGGAACATGAGTGTGTTGTCAGGTGCACAGAGCAACCTGGAGACACTGCGGCACATCTTCACCACCTGCACATATGGATCGTGTAAATTAGCAAAGACTAAAGATGCAATTTTTTTTGGCATCTACCTTTAGTTCTGAACTTTAAGAAAACATTTAGGTAGTGTCCTGTTTGATAAACTTGCTGCATTAAAAGCAGCAACATGTTTCCACTCATTTCTGACCCGACTGCACACTGAACAACAGACTCTGCTTTCTAACTTCCTGCTCACCCAAAAGCATTTTCTCCATTTCTGTGTCAGGAATATTCGTTTTCTTGGTTTTCCTCTCAGCCATTGCAGTGATTCACCATAAAGAACCACTGATCAGCCAGCTCATGTCTATGCATCCATATTAACCCTTTAAAACCTGAGCACTTGGTTTTAGAAATCTGAATATTTTTTGGTGTTTGTATGTGCGCAAATATTTAGTGTGAATTCTCTAAATGAGGCAAGGAACAATATTTCTTTATGGAGCGGAGGCAGTGTCATCTTGACACAAGGGGGAGGAGCTTGTCCACAAATGTTGATCAGTCAGTCAGGGTGCGACACAAAAACAAACATTTCTTTACTTTTTGCACATCTTTGCGGCATTTATTTTCCCTCAGTTATACACAACTTATATTCAAAGTAAATCTTAAATCACAAAACACCTAACACACAAACGATGAGGGTGAAAACAAATAAAAAAAGCCATTTGTCTTTTACACACCGTGAACTCTACATACAGCGTGTACAAGCCCTCTTTGTAGAAATTACATCCAAAAAAAAATCTTTTTTTGTCTTTAGCCAGAAGGTTGAACATTTAATCCTAAAATACTCAACCTGTCATCTTGAATGAGGACAAATGGACGAAAAGAAAGTTATTCTAACATTGACATCACTTTCTAATATTGACATCATACTTGAAAATCGATGCAGTAAATATTGTCATCTCTGCTATTGACAGTAATTACAGAGCTCAGAAAGCATCTATCGGTCTCTTCTAGAGTTTATAAAGCCCCGACACAGAAGCAAAGGATTTAAAAATCTTTTCGCCCTTCAGTAAAATAAAACTCAACGGTACAAAAAAGCTTTAACACACTTGAACTCACAGCTGTTAGAGATTTGAAATGAGAGGACAGAATTCATGTTTTTCCATCATCATCCTTTCCTTCTCTCCGTTTTCTTATTAACTGTTCAAACTTTATAAAATGACATCAACCTCTACAAAATGCTCACTGGTGACACACTCAGGTTCTTTGTGAAGCAGTAGAGGATCTAATTTCGGCTCTCTGAGATCACAGGATCCTTTTTTAGCATTAAAGATGAGCCTCAGACAAAGATTTACATTCTTGCAGTATCATTTCTAGTCTCCTGCAGGAAAACTATTCACTCCTGTTTGTTCTGCAACCTACAGACAGAAAGAAAAACAGGAACATGTGACTGGGCCATTAAAATAATCATTTTTGAGTTTACAGTAAAAACTGGAGAGTACAACATAAACGCAGAATCTGAACAGAAACATCAGCTTTGTCACATTAAAAAGAAATTCGAGTGAATCACAATCTGCTGCTCGATGTTTAACACCAAACAACCAACAATGAAAAACAACAACAAAAAAGCAACTTCTGGAGATATTTTGGCTTTAAATAAAAAAGTTAAACAGTAAAACCAAGTCAGATTCAGCTAATGATTCATATAATGAGATCAGGTTTTACAAACTCAATCCAGAATGGAGACAAAGTTTTTCTTCACCTGCCTGGACAGTGGCGGCGGCATCAGGTGTGGCTACAGTGACTCATCAGGCTGTGATTTCACTTCCTTTCCAAAGTCTTCAACACCGGCTGGAGAGATGATCAAACTCACAGAGAAGTACGGACTGGCATTAACTCAATGTTACATAAATACATACATGAATGTAATATAAAATAAATCCTGAAATAAATAAATGAGGCAATAAATAAATATTAAAAGAGTCAATGTTCCAGTCGTTTAATAAATAAACAGGTTTTTATATTGGAGGGGAAAAAGACATTTTTCAGAAGACTCCTTTTATTTATTTCAGATGACTTTTCTTTCCGAATTTATTTCCATCTGTTATATGCAAGTGAATTTGACTCAGACTTAGCAAGCTAACGCATCCCGCCGTCCCTCCGACTCACCCCCCGCTGCTAGAAGACTACTTTGCTGCGAGGGGACCTTTGTACACAGAGATGGCACCGTAGAGCGGCTGTGAAGTCTCTTCTTCCTGCTGTCTTTGCATTTTTACACAAAACCACACAACAGCAGTATCACGTCACCCCAGTATGTGATTTTAGACAGCATGCCGGCATAACGGAATCAAAAGAGGTGTCATTTAACACAACATTGGCCTCTAATGTGACATATAACACCTGCATCAACAATCATTTAGCATCCCTGTTATGTGGCGGCTGATCTCGTCCTCTGCTCACAGGGTAAGGAGCTCCTGGACCTCAATGTTTTCCCAATTGTGTGGACATTTTCAGCTGCTGTTCTTCTTTGAGTTAGCTGCTAACTGCTAACGGCTACTTTTTAAATCTGAGGTGGGTCACACTCATAATACGTCGTCAAACGCCCATCCCTTTTATAGACATAGTTTCAGCGCTGCTACGACCTCTGACGCCGCTTTAAAGGTGAGACAACACTGAGTCGGTGAGATAACCACGCCCTGTTCATCTGACGATACGGATGAAAAAAGACAAGCTGGCAAATAAATTCTGAAATAAAAGTTGCCATGAATAAATCTTCTTCGTCTTTTGAAAAATATCCTTTTCTAAAATAAAAATCTATTTATTTATTGACTCATTTATGTTTATATTTACATGAATGTACTGCCTCATAAATGCATTTTATGATTTACTTCACAGACATATTTATGTATTTATTTTTTATTTAATATTGATTTAAATGCCATCCCATAGAGAAGAAGGTGTTTCAATAAGTACATTAACTGGAGATGCAAACCAACTGATTCAGGTGCAGAGAGGAGTCACAGATGTGACGGGGGAAGCAGCTTTTTCACTGGTTACATGAAGCTCTGGTACTAAATGTTAGTATTAGTGAGGTGTTAGTGCGGCCAGAGGTGATGTTATGCTAGCTTTTGTCCCGTATCACGTTGTTGTCCGCCAGATGGAAATGTAAACAGCCAAAATGTCCATGGGAAATTTGCCAAATAACAAAATAATATCATTAATAACATTAAATTGCCTGATATTGTGTGACCTATAAGATAATATATACTATTAGTTTATTTTAATATTCAATTTAAACTTATAATAACCAGATTTTAGGATCTTTAGTGTGGACTGATGTGTTTATCCTCTGGCGCTGTACAGAGTTCATCCCACAGAGTGACGCACTGTCTCGTTCTGCGATCCAGCTGATCACGTCACATCAGGAATCACATTCTTCAGTTTAACTTTGATCCAAATATTCTCAGTAACTTAAAAGTGCAGTGTGTAATTCTGGAGAGAGATAGATGATGTCTCATTCCCAGAAATACCGACGACTGCCAACCCAAAGCTTCAGAATTTGACGACCTGAGAATGAGACTCAACAATCAGCTCCCCTTCTCCGGAGTTGCAAACTGAACCTTAACTTTATAAAAATAAATGTTTTAAACCAGGACCTTTGGTGTTTGGATCAAGTAGGTTGTGAGAAAATACAATGTCAGCTTATGTTTATATAATCTAATCAACAGAAACACTCTATCAGACTTAGCAGATATTGAATATTAGAGGAGTCAAAAACCTGACTGGGGCATCTGTATGTGTGCACTACAGCTGGGTTTCACATGTCAATACTTAGTTTGATCCTCTGTGTCCGTAGCACAAAGCATCGAAAGCTGGCATAGTTTTATAGTTTTATTTTCTTTCAGTATTCTTATGGTACCTCTGATATGGACAACTTTGGAAAAAGTCAGGTCTGTTGTTACACAAATGAAGAGTTGTGTAGAAAAGAAAAGGTTGATACACAGCCCTCGTGTACACTGATGGTTTCCGGTCAGTACATGTTTGTAACAGAAGAAGACACTCATTATAACGACTGTGGGTACTGACAGCTGCTGAGCCATGACCACATGTTGAAGAATCGAACCGAACCTTTCACTTATTCACAAGCTTGAGTCATTAGAGGAGAAAACGTATTTCGGTTGGGAAGCCAAAGTAATAAAACACCACATCAGGGTATTCCAGGGTCCAGATGGCTCTGTTCGAGGATGAAAACCTACTGAGAAGAGACTCTGAAGGTCTATGGAGGTCGATGTTAACGTGTCAAGGGGGCTGGTTGTTGTGTGTCATTACAAGTTCTGACTGAAAGCTCTGCAGTCCCTCCCAGCCCAGCCTCAAGTAAAGTGGTACTGCTCTGAGTACTCTGTGTCCTTGGGAGTGTACTGGTTGTCTCCCGCTACCTACTGTGTGTCATCTCCAGGGGCGTACTGGTCGTCCCCGGGGGCGAACTGGTCGTCCCCAGGGGCATACTGGTCGTCTCCGGGGGCGTACTGGTCATCCCCAGGGGTGTACTGGTCATCCCCGGGGGTGTACTGGTCGTTCTCGGGGGTGTACTGGTCATCTGCTGCAGTGAACTGGTTGTCTCCGCCGGTGTACTGGCTGTCGCCCTCGTAGTTCTGTTCTGCTGCGTCTTGGTTCTCTGCGGTGTTCAGGCCTGATTTCTTCACTCTGTCAAAAGACACATTAAGACTGTGACATGTCTGTTTTTCTAAGGACAGTCTGATCACCTACAACACATCTATACGCAGGGCGTGCTGGCTGTCAGTGTCAGGATGAGTAATGAAACAAACTGGAGATGAAATGTGACTGTCGGGCTAAAAAGTGTGTGTACTTACTGGTTCTTGTGTTTGGCACCACTGATGTGAGACTGGTACTGCTCCACAGAGTTTAGCTCGATGTTGCAGACGGTGCAGGGGTAGCCCTTTAGTGTGGATGCTGCCAACACGCAGAAAAGGAGAAACGTTTTGGGGGTTTTTTTAGGTCTGTAAGATTGAAACTGTCCACGAACACATGACTAATTATTTAGTAGTGCCATTCTGCAAACACAACACGACCTCCTGGTTCTGTGCTCTGACCTGGTGCAGTGGAGGGGCCGTACGTCTCCATCAGCTTCAGCTTGGTCATCTGTTTTCTATGCTTCTTGCCCACATAGTGCTGCTGGGCCATGAGCGGGTTGTTGAAGGAGGCCTGGCAGATGGAGCAGAAACGGTCTGGGTTGTTGTTGTTGCCACCCGTCACCGACATACCGCTAGAATCATCTGCAGGTTTCTTCTTCGGCTGCACTGTTGGTGGTGTTTGGGAGGCTACTGCCAAACAGGAAACACAATAAAAAAAAATGAGCACCTTTAGAAACAAAAGTAAAATACATGTAAATAAATAAGGACTGGGTGTCGGTACTTGTCACTTTGAAGGTATCGACCAAATCAACCCAGTATCAAGTAGTATTGAGACTTTGTCAGTTGATTGATACCAGTATTTTTTGTACCCACATCTTGGAAAAAATGAGTTTGTATGGTTTAACTTGCAGCCAATCACCACAAGCGTTCCTCGATTTAATGCAACGTGTGATTGGCCCACTACCGCAGCAGCTACAACATACAGTCTGTCAAAGCCACAAAGTCCCTTCTATATGCCGCCTTTGCATCATTCTGCTCCAGTGCGTTATTATAGACAGCATGCAGACATCTTGGAATTGAGAGACGTAACAGGTGTGACATGAACACAACAGCATCAGCCTCAACTGTGACACATAAGATGCACATTAGCAGCACTTTATAAACAATAACAATGGAATTAACATGGTTACAAGAATCCTTTACCATCTCTGTTATATGGCGGCTGATCTCGTCCTCTGCTCGGAGGGTAAGACAAACATTTTCTGCCCCTGTTCTTCTTCTTTGAGCTAACTAGCTAACTGCTAAATGCTGCTTTTTAAATCTCCTGGAGTAGGTCGCACGCATAATCGTAAAAACATGACACCCGTGCTGCCCATGATTCCGTCCTGTTTGTGCAGACATCATTTAAACACTGTTACAACCTCCAACGCTTTAAGGTGAGATAGCTCTGTTCCCCTATTCTGCAATTCTACCTTTAAAGTCCAGTTCAGACCAAAGGTTGGCGACGAGACAAAACTGTTTTCGAACGTTGCCGAGAAAAGTGTCAGCAGTGTGAACTGGCCGGCCTTAGCTCGACTCAAGCCGGCTGAAGGTGTCACCTGATACCTGTGAAATGGCCGGTGGCTGGTTATAAAGCATGTCACCTGTTTCAACAGCCAATCACCTATCGTAAAGTCCGCCGGTCAAGTCAAAATGACCGCAGACGGCGTGTTGGCTTGCTGCAGCAGGTGCTCCGTCCCCACCGTGCCCTCTGTTTCCGTCCTCACGCTGTGCCAGTGTCAGATGGTGGGTCGCTGCTGCTGTAGTCTGAGTGGGCGGAAGTTCGCTGCATAGATCAGCCTCTCATTGGGCGGAACGAGCCACCCGCTGAAGTCCCGCCCAACCACCTCCAGTTGTGTAGCAGTTTTCAACTGTTTTCAACACGTCCTTTACTAACTTTTGCGGTGTTTGATCTTGCGGGGATGTAGCCATTTTTCTGCCATGGTTCGCGTCCTGTAGGCGATATTTTTTTTGGGCGTGTTACACCAAAACCTGTTTCCCGCCGGCAATATTTTTGCAAGCGCACCGTTGCTGTGGCACCGCCCAGAACGAGTGTGACTGGTTGAAAGAAATACAAGCAGCCGGGGCATTTTTTTCTCCAATCTTAAAGTGAGAGTCGGCCCAGCCAGACCTTTCTTGTCTTGAGAAAGGTCTGGTGAGCGAGACTACTACTGCTGCTGCTGCTGGCTGTATGTGTTTGTCTCATCACACAGCTTTGATCTGAAGTGGGCTTTATAGACGACGAGGCACCCTAACAGTGTGAAATTCTGAAAGGCTATCAAATGAAGTTCTCTACTGGCATCAGTGTCACTTCAAGAGTGCTGCTATAGTCATTTTTAAATGTTATCTATCCTCATACAGGAAATAAGATAAAAAAGTAAAGAGAATTAGAAGAAGAAAATGGAAGGCACAGAGCTGGAGGTGAGGAATAAAACTGTACACAATAAGAGGCACATACCTGGGGCCTGGGGCCCGAAGGTTTTCAACCTCAAGTTCTTGGCGTGAACTTTGCCCTGGTAGTGAGACTCGGCCATCACAGGAGAGGAGAAGGTCATGTTACATACATGACACTCCTTCATCCGGTCGCTGTCTCCATTGTTACAGTCCTGCTGACAAAGACACAGCAGCATTAATCATTTATGGCGACAGAGGGCCTCGTTTGTCTTTTTAAACAAAGGGTGAACTTTGTGTACTCACACTGTCAGATGATGTCTTGAACTTCTTGACCGTTGGCTCCTTCTCATTTTGGAGGGAAAAATAACGGCGCACTTTATTGGCATGTTTCTTGCTCTGAAGAGACACAAGCAGAATTGTTTTATCACAAAAGTGACAACAAACGCTGTGTCAAACTTATTTTCAGAAGTAAGAATAAGGAAGTGATAGGAACTGTTGAAAGAGTTGAGAGGGGTCTGATTAGTGAGAACTTGAGTGATACTGTTAAGATGGAATATTTTAAGGGCTGCTGAAAAGCTGAGGCGACTCTGCAATGTTAACTTTAATGTGTAAGAACACAAAACTACACACAGGTGAGCAGCAGAGAGAGCAAATATTCTTTATTTTTCAGAATAAAACAAAGTAAAAAGCTATACAGTATATGTGTAATACTTTAACATCTAAATAACTATTATGAAGCCACAGTTCCTTTTATTTTTAAAAAGTCAGTGACACAAGTGTAACCTTTGACCCCGTGCTCACACTGGTCACCGACGTGGAGGACTCCAGCCATGAAACTTTGCAGCCCGAGGATGAGGTGGCAGCCTACATGGAGTTCAAGACACCCAAGGAGGATCCTTTGGAGGTTTGATGGTGGTGGAAGGAGCATGCTAAAATGTTTCCTAACCTGGCAGTGATTGAATGTTTTCACCATCCAGTCAAAGACACGTCCAATTCAAGAAGGGGAGAACCAGCCTAATCTGAGGGACTGGAGCCTGGGGGGGTTTAATCACGGGACTTTTATTAATGGGTGCAGCTTTGACTTAAGCCCTATTCGGACGGGATTAGTTTTACATGGGCACATGGGGTAATGTCACTTTACCACAGGACGTCGGTAATATTAATGGCCAATTCACACGGGATAAGAAATATCAGTAAAACTATCACAAGTGGGAGGGGTAAATCAATTAACGCGCCGCCGTCCCCTCTCGTCGTCATGTGCATATGATGATGCTTCCTGTGCGTACCACACTCGAACACACTTCGTTCGTTCGTTCGTTCGTTCGTTCGTCGTAGGCCCACAGTACCTGAGGTTTCACACAGACTTGTCCGACTGTGAAGTGCAAAACTGAGTGCTTCTTCAAGAGCCTCCATGCTTGAAAATCCCTGAAAAACCACTTGTAAACAGGATATGACGAAATATCTACACACATATTTACTGCTGGTCTATTCACACGGGATTAGTATTACCTGAGGTAATTTTCCAGGACCTTTTACAGAAGGTAAAAGCCGCGGTAATCTTTACTGACATCGTGTGGTAATGATTACTGACATGGCACATTCGGACGGGACTAAAATTTCTGGTAATTATTACTTTACCCCACGTACCTATGTAAAACTAATCCCGTCCGAATAGGGCTTTAGACATAATGACGGGGAACAGGTCAGTTCTAGTACTGGCTTTTACGGGTATGGCCCCGTGCAGGACACAGCTGTAAAGTGCATTCAACAATCACTCCTCCGAGCTAATAATTACGCAGCATTCACTGAGCATAGTAGTAAAAAATAAAGTCTCCTGACATTGAAACAGCAGCAGCAGCAGACTGTGGGCTCACTGACCTGATAATGAGTCAACTTCTGAGACTCAGAAATGAGGACAGCACTGCAGACTTTACACTGGGAGTCAGAAAACAGGTCACCGTGCTCCTTTATCATCTTATTTACTGCAGGGGGGAAGAGAGAGACACAAGATTTCAAATCAGGTCACATCTTTTGGGAAAATGTATTTTTAACGCAACATAAAAAATAATCTGTGGCAAAAGTTCAAACAACAAACGATCATGATTGTAAGCTCAGCAGTGTCCACACTGATATCCTCTGTGTTAGATATATTTAAACAAGCACCTTGTAAAGAGCTTTCTGTCTCATACTAACTCAGCCTCTGAGATGCTCCCTTGAATACGTGTTAACAATACATGCAAGTATGCGGGGCAGCAAATCTGTAAACACCAGACACACGTTTTGGGCCCGACTGTGAGTTTGACTCAAACAATCTGGAAAATGTATTTAAGTCGCTGCGTCAACAAAAACAACTGGTGATATATTAGACAGATGTGATTAAGCCAAGTATTAAACCAGGGGATTAAATCTGGTTGGATGTGACATCGTAGGAGTGTTTTCACATCACCGTGTCTTTTTCTTCGTCAGTTTGGATGAGCACAATTTAATTTAAACCTGACATTCAGAATGGACCTGTGACCCTCCAGTTGAGAACCACCGTCCTAAGTCATGGTTTCAAGATCACACTGTTGGAGCAGTGCAGCACGAATTTGAAAGTAATAAATCTTAAAGCCAAGATCATACAGTAAATTTCTTTGCATTCATTTGACTGCCAGCCAAGACAGTCTGGTAAGAGTTGTTTTACCTTCCGACTTCAGAACTGTTTCAAAATGTAACATAATGAAATTTTAAACCGACATGTTAAATAACATTTGATCGAGACTGACTACTGAAATTCTGCGATTAATTGCGATTAAAAAGTGAATCCCATGATACTTCCTGTTCTTACAGTTTCTGACTGTGATAAAGGTGTAATTATGTTGATTGTAAAAGAAAACATGACTTTAAAACCCACATTTACTTTAAAAAATCAGCAGCAAAATGAATAATCTCAGGACTCCCTTGCAAAAGAGATTCTGAATCTCAATGGGACTATTTCCTGGTAAAATAAAGGTTAAAAAAAATAAAAATAAAATATTAGGGATGCACAATGATATCAGCTCATTGTTGGTATCGGCCGATATCAGCTTTAAAATGAAATATCAGAATCCACCAACATGCTTTTTTCTTATTTTGCACAATGAATGAATGAATATTACAAACAGGGAAAAGTACTTTCCCCACAAATACAACATGCTAATGTTTATAGCACAATCCTATGGCATTTTACATTGTATAAATTAGCCTCTGCTCATATGAAGCCAGGATAAATCTCACACACGACTAAAAATGCTATTTTTGTGGAGGCTTTATTGTCTTAACAATTCATTGTTTATCTGTGAAATTAAAGTAAATCAAAGCTTTGTTTCCACTGAGGGAAATGGTTTCAGCTTATAGAAACAGACAGGAGGTCTGTGTCACCTCGACATGTAGTTACATTTCTGGGGAGGTGCACGTCAGGCTACGGCGTAGGGTACAGCATCGTTTCAACGCTTAAGTATAAATCCTGCATAGAGTATAAATGCCCAGTATAATGTTAATTCCACTACAGAGAAGACTTGATGATCACTAAAATGAGGTGGGGAAAAATATACAGATATTCAGTCATATAAAAGTTGTGTGTCCCTCCTCTGAGCCTAAATAAAACCATAAGACCCTCCCAGTGCTGAACAAAGTCTCTGACATGGTTCCCCCTCTTTCACCCCCTCCCCGTTAATAAATACAGAACAGTCCCTAATATGAGCTGAAGTAAACACACAGAGAATATGACTTATATATGATCCAGTCACACATACATAAAGCCATCAGACACAGTTGCTTTTTAATATCTAGATTGAGGCACTTCACATGTAACGTAGCCCCCATGCTGCTCAACAGTCACATGTGCCTTCTGTTACTAACGCAAAGTAACGTTACACACGCAGGACAGGGATTAACGTTACACCGTTAGCTACCGACGGCCTCACCACATGCCCGCCTGCTGCCCCACATCCACACCTGCCTCTGTCACCTCATCCTCCACCAGCCCGCAGACACATCAACTGATGCACGATCACTGTGAGGCACCATCGGATGCAGACATGCTCTCATCGACCTTGGAGCTGGAGCGGCTACAGCTAGCTTAGCATAAACCTGCTCCGCTCCGCTCAGCCTGCAGTGCCGGCTAACGTTAGCTTGCAGGAAACTAACGGCAACAGTAGCAGCTCGAGCCCGTTTCACCGCGACTGTGACTGAGCGCGATGACGCAGCTTTTGTTTAATATAAACGTATAAATGCTGAATAAACAGGTCATACCCTCCGCCGGCCCCGAAGGTAGGTAAGGAAAATCCTCCGTTTGCATCGCGACGGCCATAGTTTCTGCTTAGAGCCAGCGGCGTCCTAATGCGCATGCGTCAGATGGCGGCAGAGAGGATAAAAATACAGAGCTCTCACTCCGCGGGTGTTTTCATGTACCAGGACAAATCACAGCGTTCCCACGGTCCTGGAAAACCTGGGAAAGTCATAGAATTTCACAGTCTCATTTTCCAGGCCTGGAATTAGTCTAAAATCATTGGAAGTTTTGGGAAAGTCACGGAATTTTGTTGTTTGTACTAGAATTGTTACAATAGTCTTTCAGGGTTAGCCTTTCACATAATGTTGGGCCCTAGTGCATGCCATCATGCACGTATCGTCTCGTCACATGATCAGACATTGGATAACATCAACATATATATATTACCCGCTATGATGCTTGTATATCTGTATAAAATACCAAAGAAAATAATGAATTAAGAAATAAAAATTTTAATTTAACAAATCTAAATGGTGATTTATAGTTTATTGGTTGCAATCACTCATAAGGGCCTATCCTCCACATTGTTGCACTTTCTCTGTGCAAGCAAGCTTAAATTATGTTTAAAGAGTTTGAATCTGACACATTTACAGGGCAAGAGGGACAACAAAATTTGTTCATTTGTTCATGAGTTTGTCCTGCAGGTCTTTGTAGTCCAGTCAAACTGTGGTTTGACCTCTGGAAAACTGCAACAGCAAGGGACTGTTCGTTACTTATAAGGGGGGAGGGGTGGTACAAAAAGGGGGAGGCTTGTCAGAGGGAGTTTTTTTTTAAAGTTTGGCTTAGGGGAGGGGCATACAAATTCAAATGGTTGTGTTTTGTATTCATTTTACTGCCAGTTTTAAAGAAAACAGGAGATTGGAGGGCATGGTTTTTTAAATGCCATGATAAAACCATATATCACAGCCAGAAACTGTAAAAACAGAAATTATCATTGACTTTTCATATTTCCAACGGTCCCTCAACACATCATGTGCAAGGAAGGCTTCCCTCAGAAAAACAAACAAACAAAACAGAACCAAACCTGACCCTAAAATAGTGATATTTAATCAAAATCACATGTCTCATTTAAATTGTGGCCAAAAATAATCCGTTTGCATGACAAGAGTGAAAAACTGAGACTTCTTTCAACTTCAGGATTTTATTTTCAGCTTTTAATTTTCCAACATTAAAGGGTAAGTTTTAAAAATTGAAGCAGCACTCTCTTAGTTCTTTTATGTAGCTTACATTCAGGACCATATGTACAAAGGTGGAGAAGGTATTCAGACCTTTGAGTAAGAGTACTAATACCAGACTGTAAAAATACTACATTACATACCAGAATTACACCATTTATCACAGCCAGAAACTGTAAAAACAGAAATTATGGTTGGATTTTCAAATTTCCAACGGTCTTTGGACACATCATGTGCAATGAACCCTTCTATCAAAAAGGTAACATCCAAATCTGAGGTTAAAACAGTGACATTTCATCAAATCACTTTATGTCTGGTTTACAGTTTAGCCAAAAACATAAACCATTCACACTAACCAGGTGGCGACCTCTGAGGCCACGGTTACACATGGTCTGCAGTCGTGAGGTTGGACGTCCTCCCAGATTCAGGGAAATGACACTGGAGATGTCTCATGGAAGTGAGATGAACATTCAGTTCAGAAGGCAACAGCTCTGGTGGACATTCCTGCAGTCAGCATGCCAGAGGCACAATCCCTAAATACTTGAGACATCCTTGTCATTGTGTTGTGTGATGAAACTGAACATTTAGGCGTGTCCTTTACAGTGACCACAAGGCATGCCTGTGTAGCAGGTACAGATCGGTGCTCCAAATAACCCTTCCCTTTGATTCATCACAAAAAAATGGGTGTTGGGTGGAAGTACCCCAAATACAAGTGCATTAGAGTATCCTCTGAAAAACAGTTTTATTGACAAGATTGACCCCTGAATCTCAGGAAAAGGCACCAAATATGTTGACTAGGCGACATAGACCCTCTGTATTAACACCATCTTACCCAGACTGTAAAACATAACCTTGCTTTTGACCTTGCGAAAAGAATGATCCACTAAATCCATGAAGGTATACTTTTTAATTTATGATGCAGAGGAGACCAACAAAAACTATGAAACATGCTATTTCTCCTTGGTTGGGCCCTTTTTTTAGTTAGACTGACTGGACTATTGTTACAACAACACAATTTGGCCAAAAGTTTTTTTGCAAAGCACATCTGCCTTTTGTTTAGTTGTACTTGTTGCCCAGTTGCCACGTTTGCATGTTTGCAGTGGTGAATGAAGCACTCAGATCCTTAAAGGGATGGTTCAGATGGAGTGCTTATTCATAGACTGAAAACAACCAAACTAAGGGCGTTTTCAGACCTGAAAATCCGGACCAAGGTCCGGACCAAGGTTCTGTTTTTGTTACATGGTATACATTTGGTCCCTTTGTTTTGCATTGACATTGCAATTCTGTGAGTGGACTAAAGAACTTTACGTGACATAGTTACATTCATCTACGTGGGTTGTGTCACCTTATATTTGACATCAATTGGTTTATAAATGTGCGGGGGTCTGATGTCAGCGTGTTGTCAAGTAGGCGGGTAGAAATCCTCTCAATGTTTACGAACATTACCTCACGAAAATGGACGAACCGATTCTAATAATTGCCACGCTACTCATACTATTATGGCATTGCTATCAGCTGCAGCACCAATGTAGAGCACAATACTCGCGGCTCGTTCAAAAACGAAATATAAATCTACACCTTGTGCGAAGATGTCATCGTCACTGGCAGGAAAGGAGGAGGAGACAGTTAGCAATGTTAGCAATGCTGAGAGCCCTGCCAACTCGGGAGCGACAAGTGTCGAGGTGAGTGACCACAGATGGCTCATTTTTGATGGTGGACTTGACTTCTCTCCTGGCAGAAATGAACAACCGGCGCACCAGAATTTCCTGTCAATGGTCCGAAAGTCCATCCAAAACAATGCTTTAACACTAGTAAAGGACTGGACCATGGTTCCGTGTGGTCCGGACCGAGACCACCTCTTTTGGCCGGACCAAATTTCGGACGTTTGGTCCGGACCGTGGTCCGGGGGTAGTTTTCACACCTGCGGACCAAAAGTCCAAAAGTCCAGACCAAACGACCTAGGTGTGAAAAGGCCCTAAAGGTGAGATTCTCCGTCCAGTTGCATATTTTTCCCAATATCGTAGATAAGCAAATGTTCACAGTACGATAAACGTAACTGTCATATATATATATGTATATACCACTGCAACCCTAGTATGGGCAATTGATTAGCTCCCGCTACTGCTACAGCAAATCTTTTCTCAAGTTTAATGTTAGCTACCCCATGACCTGACCCCGACCCTTTCACTTTGACCTGACGTGATGACATCATATCAGATCAGAGCAATTAATTAAAATCTCTTCATATGCTGCTCAAAATGTAAAACATGTTCAGACAGCACATGAGTTATGGTAAAATAGCTATTTACAGACTGTGTTGTTCCATCGCTCGTCAACAGGGGGTGCTACAGCACCCTTAGCACCCACCTTCATTTGTAAACTATTAATAATAGGCATATATGGAGGAAGATATGATGAGAGCTCAGAGAAAATGATCATGTTAGTTGTTAAAGAGGCGACGCTGTAAATGAACATTTCTAAAGCTGTGGGTACAGACCTGTCCTTCTAATTTTGGCACAAACTGCCTCCCTTCTTTAACAACACTTGGTGACGTCATGGCTGCAGTACATGCTTCGACTGAAGAGCCAACACGCAACACAAAGCACGACTGGAGGCAAAGCCAGTCAAAGCGCTGGGTCTCTTGGCTCGGCTCCGAGATACAGAGCTGCTGCTGATTCTGCACTTTGAGACAACATACAGAAATTTCCAGAAGAGACACAGAGTCGTGACTGGACAGATACACAGGAACAATCTGAGGCCAACAGGCTGTCCACTTTGGATTTGGAGACGCAGCAGCTTTCCTGCCTTGTCTTGCAGAGACTACATGCACACTGCCTTCATTACACAGAGACAGATCAACAGACATGTCAGATGTTTCCCCCATAACATCCCAAACCCTTCAGATGACACCAAGAAGTGACACGTAGGCCTACTGCAAACGCCTTGTCTCTCTGCTGAGCCTCAAAGACCTCAGTGAGATCATTGAGCTGTTGGCAGATAGGATGGTGAAAGAAGAACAGACTGAGAGCAGAGTGTTCATAAGCCTCACAGCCTCTGGGAAGAAGCTGCACTTTGGTTCATGCTTTGAGGCTGCGCAGCCTTCTGCCTGAGGTGGGCCATCCTTAAGACGGTGGCTGTGTTGGTGGCTCACGTGACGTCATTGGAGATGTGCAGGCCCAGGTATTTGAAGGTGGACACCACCTCCACAGCTGTTTCTCTGATGAAGAGGAGAAGGGAGGGTGTGGCCTCTCCCCTTAAAGTCTACAACCATCTCCTTAGTATCAGTTTCACCTCCAGTCTGTGCTTAGACTCATTGTTGGAGATCAGTCCAGCCACAGTCGTGTCACCTGCAACGTTCACTATATGATTGCTGGCGTACCTCGCAGGGCAATCATATGTGAGGAGCGTGTACAGCAGGGGGCTCAAGACACATCCCTGTGGGGTGCCAGTGTTGAGTGTGATGGTGGAAGATGAGATGCCATGGATCTTACCAGACTGTGGCCTGTTTGTCAAGAAGTCGAGGACCCAGCTGCTGAGAGATGGTGTTCGTCCCAACAGCAGCAGTTTATTGACTTAAGTCTGTGGGATGATGGTGTTGAAAGCAGAACTATGACCGCTGATGATAAAACCTTTGAAAGACTATTTTAAGAGACCTGCATTGGCAGTTTGGTTCTGCAAAGGTTCTGCAGGCTGCAATGATGTCACATGATTCAGTTTTCAACAGCACAGTTGTTCCGGCCCTGAAACATCACCTGATGTCTCCTCCATCATGCCTCCAAAGAAGTGTGTTGAACCTCTAGCCTGCTGAAGAAGACGGATACATCCCATGAGTTCTGACCAAGATAAGGACACGATCACACCCATCAAAACTGTCAGCGCTGCACCTGAGAAGCAAAACACAGAGGCCCCTCATCCAAGTCCTGCAGAGCTCACTGAAGCCAGTCAGAGTTTCCAACCCCCACACCATATCCAAAATCAAGCCATGTCTCTCCCTCAAAGACCTGGACACAGTCACCCACACTCTCATCTCCTTCCGTTTAGAGTACTGTAACACTCTGTACACCTGTATTACTCAGTCCACCCTGTCCCGCCTCCAGCTGGTTCAGAACGCCACTGCCAGACTCCTCACAGGTACCCAGAGGAGAGACCACATCACATCTGTTTTAGCCTCTCTCCGCTGGCTGCCTGCGAAGTTCAGAACTTATTTGAAGCTTCTCCTGTTTAATAGTCTGGCCCCATCCTACATCGCAGACCTCCTAACCCTCTATTCTACGCCCAGGTCCCTCAGGTCAGCTGACCTGGGGCTCCTGGCCGTCCCACGCTCCAGACTCAAACTCAGGGGTGATCGTGCCTTTGCTGTGTCTGCCCCCAAACTGTGGAACTGCATCCCCCCCTCCACTGATTCGTTAAAATCCAGGCTCAACACTTACTGTAATTCATTAGCGTTTGAGTGGCTTTTTCTGACATGTGCCAGTGTGTGTCTCTGAATGTATGAGCTGTGTGCCTGACATATGACTTATGTTGCCTCTCGTGTTTTTAGCGTCTTATTCCTTTCGTACAGCACTTTGGTCAACATGAGGTTTTTTAAAATGTGCTTTATTAATACATTTTAGCTGAGTTTCCTCTGAACCAGTCAGAGTTGTTAAAGCATACTGCTGAAGAGGCACTGACATCACTGCTCAAGACAGATATGATCCTAAAGTATCTGACAAATAATCTACTGACAGAACAGACACTTTTCCCATTCTCGGAACCCATTGGCTGTATTCAGTGCCTGACTTCCGGCAGACGGCGATACAGCCTCTGGGGGCAGACCCCTTATTTTTTGGCATTCCGGTTTGATTTGGGCGGAGGAGGCGAATTTCCTATTCCGACTTCCGTTTATATATAAGTAAATATGCTGAACCATTGCGATGGATCCAGAGCTTGCAGTGACGCCAATTGTGTTCCGCCTTGTTAGTTCACCGCACGGACCATTTAACCAGGCAACAACTGCAGCTGGCTCAAACGTGATTGGTCAATATCATGCAGCCTACAAACAGCCTACAACCGGAAGCCAGGGCTCTTCCCCTCTTCTTCCGGAGACAAGATCTCCGGGGTTTGCCTACAGACTCTACATTCACTGAATCAGACTCTACATTCACTGAATGTGACGAGTCTCTCTGTTGAATCTGAGTCAGCCACTAGGTGGAGACAAATAGCCGTTAAGAACAAGAGCACAGTGTTCCATCAATGGGTTTGAGGGATACAAATCAGGGATGCATGATATTGAATTTTTTTTGGTGATATCAGATATGCCGATATATAACAACCCATTTGACTGATAACCGATATCGATATATCCCCTTTTATTGGCCTGTTCCCTCCTAATTTTAGTGATCATCAAGTCTCTTCTGTAGTGGAATTAACATATTATTCATGTATACTCTTATGGTGACGGCCCACCAGCAGATGGAGACATGAAATCTAATACTTTTCAGTGTCTGTAATATTCATTTATTGTGCAAAATAAGAAAAAACATGTTGGCCAATACCGCTGAGGTATCAATGTTATCGTACATCCCTAATACAAATAAATAATAGCAACTGCAATAAATGATACAAAAAAGTCCATAAAAACAAATAACGAGCAGCAATGTTAATCAAGAATTATAAACAATAAAACAATAAAAACAGTAAAATGTAGAGAATGAAAAAAAACATATGTCTGTCATAAGAAATGTCACTATTTAAATTACTTCATAAAAGTAATGTAACTTTTAACATTTGATTACTCTTTGATGACTTTCCTGACAAATGTTTTAAACTTGGCCACAAAGCCGACACATGTCCAGAGGTGGGTAAAAGAAGTGTTCGTGCACAGTGAAAACATGCAAAGCAACAGAATGAATATTATATTCTGTGTATAAGATTTTTACTAAAAAAGAATATTAGGATCTAACCTTTTTGTAATCACCAACATTTTGATTAGTAACTGTAATTAAATTACTTTTTTTCTCATTAAATGTAACAGACTACAATGATGTGATTTAATTGCATGAAACTCATTTCTCCCCAACACTTCCTATTCATGCTTCGTTATTATACTAAAGGTCACGTCAGGATATAATTATTTTATATGAACTGGACCTTTAAAATTGTAATCATCATTTCCTGTAGTGTAGTGGTTATCACGTCTGAGCTCTGTTTAGCCAGGTGTATTTCACCTGGCTAAACAGAGTTTAGTGGATGTCACTGAACGCATTGTTATATATAGTTTCCGTAGTGTATTTGGTGTATTTTTATTTTCTTTGCAGTAAACACATATTTTTCTGCACTTTACCTGCTGTGTATCTGTGTTCATTGGAATAAATGTGTGTGTGGCCTCACTTGAAAAATGGGTAATTATGTTCCAAATGCTTTTCAAAGTAGAACTTCAGACAGGAACAAGTTGTTGTTGATGGGGTGCAAGGTGCCGACGCCCGTACAAGTGTAATGCAAAATGTGTGAATAGTCAGAGAGCATATTCAAATTGGGACAATTGAGAAACTGATTTGCATTACACTTGTCCAGGTCTTGACATCTTGCACCCTATCAACAACTTATCACGTGATCAATTCAACCATTGTATGATCTGATTAGCCTCCATGTCCACATGTTGCTGTCTCACACCCTACCCCCATCATCAACTTGTCATGTGACCAGGCTACCCAAGGCTATGCAGGTTTTATACAGGCTGTTTGTAACTTTAAGAAAATCTAATTCTGTTGCTCTCACTCAGGTTAAATCAACAACACAACATTAGATTTCCTTGAGGATGTTTATTTGGTAAAAAGTAGTATGGAGTCAATTAAAAGTGATCAAGATCTAGATGTGCTCCTCCTGCCAAGGACCACTGCCAGCCGGTGACACAAAGTAGTCCCTCAGAATGTCCCTCTGCGTCTTGGCAGTCATTCTTCATGGTAATGTACAAAGCCGAGCATGTTTCCATGACGATAGCGGAGACTGTGCTGGTCCCAATCCTGTACTGGAGGCGGAGGGACTGGAACATTTGTCCTGGATCAAAAACAAATGGAAAGGACTATTGCTGCGTTCGTTTTGTACTCGGAGGTCGGAAGTTGGAAGTGGGAATGATGTCATCTCCGAGTTGACAACAGTTTGACGACAGTGGACAAGTCGGAAAAAAACATGGACGCCTGCAAGAAAGCCTTTGTTGCCCTTGCACTTTCGGAGTATAGACAGTTTCAAAACCATCATGGACTCCAACTGATGAAAGCCGCAGATATGACTGACCTAATGTAAAACAAATAAGATAAAATTGCTATAAACAGTACTTACCTATAGTGTTTACCCACTATGTATGTGACCGGCAGCCATCTTGAATTCGTAAATCGGGGTTGATGCAGTTGCTCCGAGTTTCCAAGTTGGAAATCCAATCTCAGGGTGCGTTCGAGTTTAAACTTCCGACTGGGAATTGGGAATTTCCGACCTTCGAGTACAAAGCGAACGCACCATAAGACCAACAGCCATTTTGAATTCGTAAGTCGGGGTTGATGCCGTTGCTCCGAGTTGGAAATCCGATCTCAGGGTACGTTCAAGTTTACCTGTGGACCAAGTTCCCCTTTCATGAAAAGTTATTCCCCGACAGAACATGACAAAAACCTCAACCCCAGCACTATTTCAGAAAGCAGGATTAATGAAAACTCTGAGTATGTTGAGTCTGAGATGAGGGAATCTCTGAGTTTTCCATTTCACACAGCCAATTCAGGAACTGCAGTTTCCTTTATAACATCAGAGTCACTGAACACATCAGAGAGACAACAGTTTGTCGGGCTGTAAGAAAAGTGACTCTGGCTCTGAAAAGACTTTTACCGCATGTTTTTGTGATTTTCCCTGGACATAAATCAGACCGGATCATAAAAGAGGAATTCCACAGAACTGCAGGTTTGTCAGTGTTATTAATAAATTAATCTACGTGGATACATGATGCAATTATTTATGAGTACGTTTAATATATTTAAGGATTCCCTGTGTGATTGGCTGCATTGATGGGACTCACATCCCCATCATTGTGTCATCTGAGAATAAAGGAGATGATGTGAATCATAAGTCAATTCACAGCATCAGTGTGCAGGTAAGACCAGGTGGAGTAGGTAATGTCTCTCTAAAGTTTCGCTTCATGATTAAAAAAACAAATGCATCTTCAGACTCAGGCTCCAGATACATTACACACGTACCTCCACCACTCATGATTACAGGACAGTTTGATGGCATCCTACTTGGAGACAGAGAGGACCCCTGCCAGCCCCCTGGGGGCTTCCCTGTGCTTCCCTCAGGCTGAACAGAGTTGATTGAGCTAATTCTGATCAGCTGTTCTGGAACTGAAAACTCATCAACTCAGAGGCCGTTTACACGTACACAGTGATTTTGATAAACGGAGACATCTTCATTCGTTTGTGCCCTTCGTTTACACGCAAACGGAGATTTCTCCTCTGAAAACGAGTCTTTCTAAAAACTCCGGCCAGAGTGGAGATTTTGGAAAACTCCGAAGATCTTTTTGAAAACGGAGATGGTGAAATGTCCGTTTATGAAAATAGCCGGCCACGTGTAAACGGCCTCTCAGGCTCAGTCAACTCAGAGGCCGTTTACACGTGGCCGGCTATTTTCATAAACGGACATTTCACCATCTCCGTTTTCAAAAAGATCTTCGTTTACACTTACCCGTGTATATATACACAAGAGCATGCCAAACCTGTAGGTGGCAGTGTAACGAGAAGCTCAAGCCTTCCATGTATCCATTGTCACCATAGCAACATAGGTCGCACTTTTGACACAGGCGCAAGTTCCGGCGCATACTGTGATGTCGGCTGCCTATAACTCAGTTTATCTCCGTTTATCTCAGTTTACATGCAAACACGCAACCGGAGTTTTCCAAAATCTCCACTCTGGCCGGAGTTTTTAGAAAGACTCGTTTTCAGAGGAGAAATCTCCGTTTGCGTGTAAACGAAGGGCACAAACGAAGGAAGATGTACGTGTAAACGGCCTCTCAAAGATCGGGATTAGGCTCAGAGTTTGTTGAGTCTGCTTTCTGAAATTGGGTCCTGGTCTCCAAATTCTCCAGATCCCAATCTGCTCCAGTGTCTATGAAACATGCAGGTACCCCATCTCACACCTGACAGGTCTCAAAGGATCCGCCTTCAATAGACACCACAGAACACCCCAGAGCTCAACGTTTAAGTACGAGATCATCCTAATTATCCAACTGCAGAGTGGCTTCTTTGTTGTAAACTAACATAGGCTAAACATATTATTGAATGTTCATTTAGACCTATTGAGAATGTATATATATATATATATATATATATATGGCTGTGTTGCTGTGATGATATGTATTGCAGTTATAAAGTAGCTGCTGGTCAACCACTGCTCTGATCAGCTGTTTTTGTTCTTATTCTGCTTCCTGTCTTTCTTGTTTTCCTTCGTTTGCTTTTCTTTATGTACTTATTCTCCTTCCTTCTTTCGAGTTTCTTCTGTTCATTCATGTTTACTTTACTCTTTTTCTGTCTTTCTTGCGTGCCGTATGTCTTGCGCATTCACTACAACCATATCTAGATTACATCCAGAGTTGAGAAAACTTGTGTTTCTCCCCGTCGGGGAATCGAACCCCGGTCTTCCGCGTGACAGGCGGAGATACTGTCCACTATACTAACGAGGAGTGGTATGAAGAGTTAAATGATATGGAAAGTGGAAATCGACGAGCCAGGGGTATCTGTGATATGTTCAATATGTTGCATGTTAAATTCTTTGACTGAAAATATTTATTATAAATGTTATTCACTTCAGCTGTCAGTGTTTAAGATGAAATTATTCCCTGTATGTTTGTATTTTTATTTATATGGACTTCTGACAAAAAACTCAGATTACATTGTGGACTGTGCAAATAAAATTAAACAAAAACTGCTCCATACAAGACCACACCAACGATAAAACAAACAATTTAACATACAAGGCAATGAATAAAATTCCTTCTTCAAGACTTTAAACATATTCTTTATATGTTACCTGTCCACCATCATGAACATCGGACATGCCGCAAAAAAAGAAATGTATGTGGCAAAATATTCAAAATGATAGTTGATTATCAATGAGAAGGTCTCAGTTTTATCAGATAATCATAAATATCCCTCTGCAGATATGAGGCAGATTAAATAGGCTGTGTTGGCGTAACTATGTGGAACAATCATTTATTGTACAGATATTTGACGAAAAATGTCTCTTTTGACAGTAGTTTACCGTTTGTCCCTGAACGCAGCACGTTTTCACAGTTTCCGTAGTGTAGTGGTTATCACGTTCGCCTAACACGCGAAAGGTCCCCGGTTCGAGACCGGGCGGAAACAAATCTGGATTTTTGTCATTTACACAGTTGGTGTTGAACTGGTGGTTCAACTACATTCATGTTTGTATAGTGACTCGAGTAGTTAAATGACTTAAGTGTCCTTCTGTGGAGTTAACTACTAAAACAGCAAACAATTTGGGGCCATGAAAGAATTTTTTTAATGATTTATGTATTTATTTCACTTTACCATTTCTTTCCTACTGTAACTGAATCCCCTCTGACCACCCCCACACCCCTTTTCCTTTCACCCAGACTGCTGTGATGACGTAACCAATGTGGTAACGTAGTAAGTGGGGGGGGCGGGGGGGGGGGGCATTAATGTGCAGGTAGATTGACTGTCTCAAAATGTCAGACTGCATCACACTGCAAAAACTCAAAATCATACCAAGAATATTTGTCTTATTTCTAGTCAAAATATTTATTTCCACATTTATTTATTTAATTACACATTTATTTATGCATTTCTACATTTATATATTTATCTATATTTATGTCATGTTTTGTCCTTGTAGAAATAAATATATAAATGTAGAAATGTAGAAATACATAAATAAATACGGAAATAAATGTAGGAATTTAAAAATAAATAAATAAATTAATTAATAAATAAATAAATGTGGAAATAAATACATGTAAAAATGTACAAATACAGAAATAAATAAATGAATAAATGTGGAAATAAATAAATAAATAAATACATTTATAAATGTATAAATAAATAAATGTAGAAATGCATAAATAAATAAATGTCAATATATTTATTTATATTTTTATCCACATATTTAATTATTTATTTCCACATTCACTTATTCATTTATATATTTATTTTTGCATTTATAGATTTATAGATTTTTACTTATGTCATTTTCTTTACAATGAGACGAGCTTATTTAATGTTAAGCCCGCGTGTTCCTTCCGGTTCGGGGCTGATAAGCTGTCACTGAGAGAGGTAACATTAAACAACATAACTATCACAAATTTAAGTTTTAGCACGCTGCCCCTCTATGTTTATTGTGTATTTGTTTGTCCAATTTCACTGCTCACAACTGACTGAAATAATCAAGCCTAAAACAACAGGCTTGTTATGGCTGTGTGGTGAATATTTTGGCTGTTTGTGTACATGTATCTACACTCACCGGCCACTTTATTAGGTACACCTGTTCAACTGCTCCTTAACATAGAGCTAATCAGCCAATCTCTCTTTTGTATTTGCCTCCATTTTTTACAGGTTTAAAAAAAAAAAAAAAAGCTCTGCTACTTTTTACACACTCAAAAGACTTATTTCTCACATTTTGGATGCAAATTTGTTCAAATCTGTTGAGTGCTTCTGTTTTTTCGAGATAATCCATTCACCTGACAGGTGTGTTATATCCAGATTCTGATTAAACAGCATCATTACTACACAGGTGTGCCTCGGGCTGGTCACAATAAGAGGACACTCTAAAACTGCAAAAACTAAAGTGCTGTATTTTAATTTTTGTTCAGTGTGGTACTTAAGAAGTTTTGTATCTTGTTAGATGAGAAACAGGTTTTGTAGCAAAAAATATTGATGTTACTGAAAGTAAGGTATCAAAGAAAGTAATGTCAGTCGAGAAAATTATCTAGATGATATCAGAAAAATTATGAAAAACATCCGTCACAGTTGTCCAAGATGACATCTTCAAATGACTTGTTTTGTCAGACCAAACATCTAAAAAGGCAAATATATAAAACGTAAAATGATATAAAACAAAGAAACAGCAAGTCCTCACATTGGAGAAGCTGTAACTGGAGACATTTTTACTCATTAACAGCTTCAACCATGAAAAGTTTTCTCAAAAATGTTATTTTTTTATTACATATTAATTGATATTCGGTGGACAACTGTTTGGTTTGGAAGGTTTGATAGAATCCAAAGCAAACATGATGTGAGGTGCTTCCTCTATATTACAGTGGAGTTTAATACATGTTGTGATATAATCATTTACTGTGATATCTTGGCTGCAATAATCGTTGCATGGAAATGTGACACCAGCACAAATCTTAACAGGTGATCTCACAGCTCATATACTGAAAGGTTTTAGGTTAATAAAGACTCCATGTTCTGTGTTCACTGACAGACTGACAAGACGTCACAGTGATGCAGTGACAGCAGAGGACGTCTGCAGCTTCTCTGAAGGACGAAAGATGTTTCTGGGTTTCCTCTGGAGGGACTGGGAGTCACATCCACCTGGTGTTAGATATCCAGAGGGCGCAGTCATGTTCCCTGAGTCAGCCCTTGGAAAGGATGGAAGATTTAGATCTGTGTCTGCTAACAAACGCTGTGATGTTGAAGCTTTATGACTTTGCCCAAACAATGACCAAGTCTGAGACATATTTCTTGTTCGACAAAATGCTGGATGATGTCATGCAGTGCTGTGACCACACACACCTGAGGTCACACAGCTGCTGTGTCTCCAAAACCTTCTCTGAGCTGCTGCGTATCTGTAGATGTGTTGTTATGTGCAGTGATGGAAAGTCAAGTATTGAGGTACTCATACTTAGTTGAGTCTTTTCTTTATATGCCACTGAATTCTTCTAATCCTTGCCTTGCCTCGTTCTTGTTCTAGTCTGAAACAACCGGACGGCAGCCCAGCTCTACATACTGCAGCCCAAATCGCTCCCCTGTGTCCCTGTTTAATGTCTGTAGAGCTGCATATTTGGCTCTCCCTGTCACTCTGACAGAAGCTGTGTTGAGTTGTGTGATCAACAGGGGTCAAACACAGCTGGCAGCTCCACACCAGGCTGCGTCAGGTCCACCAGCCTCTGAAAGTTCCACCTCACCACTCCAGTCAAGGCCTGGGCCTGGAAGAGCTCACAGGAACCCGGTTCCCTGTCACCCACTTGCTTGGTGAAGGTGGAAGCCCTCCTGCTGAGATGTGCCTCTCAGGGGAATCCAAATAGGTACAGCAGCTCCTGCGCCCTTGGTGTAATTGAGCTGCAAGGTGCCATCATACCTGTATAGGATTCCCTCTGTCACCTCAGGGTCGCTCAGGCAGCCTCTCAGGATGTAGATGCGTTGGATCCTCCACACACTCAACATGGAGGCCTTGAAGAGGGGCACATCCTTGCTGTCCTTTGCCAGGTAGAAATGACGTAACACATCTTCTACCCTCTGCAGCAGTTCTCTGGGCTGGTGTTCTGACACACACTCTCTGGTAAACCACCACATGCAGTGACACAGTCTTTATAGTCATGTCTAGAGGCACTGTTGTTAGTCATGTTTCCTGCCACGATAGCCTCTGAAATCCTCCAGCAAGGCCACAAGAGGTGCTCCTGAGCCCCAGGGCGCAGGACCTTGAAGGCAGCACAGTAGTCCCTGAAACATTAAAAAAAGAACACCACCTAAATTAAAAATTCCAATACATCATTTCCATGGTCAAGGAAAGTTTGATCACTATTTGTGAATGTGAGTTGCGCTCTCTCAGAAACCAGAGACTTCAGTGTCAGATTTATGAAGCTGTTGCATGCTGTTCGAGCAGGCAGCTGTCTGACTGATGGATGTTATTTTATACAAAACCAAAGATGAACAGGTGGATAGTTTTTGCAATAAACTCAATTTAGTGGCTTTTTTGTTATGTATTATATTTTGTTATAATTTCTTATCACATGAATATTGTTAGTTTGATTTTATTTATTTTTTTTTTTCTAAGTAGCTTTTGGTAACGAAACTTAATTTCTCCCCAGGGTAGCTCCAGTGTGAAGTAACTGGTAGCTTGTAAAACTCTGCTTTCAACACACTAACAAACTATATTTTGTGTTTTCAACTTCATATAATGAGATGCTTTTCAGTTTTATAGCCTGTTGTGACCTGTGGACCATTGGGAAACTGTTTGTTCAGTGTTACATAGAAATGTTTGAAAAGTGCCTTAATTTTAACAATGAAAAGTTAGAGAAAGATTTTGGCACATTTATATCTGTGCAGTGTCTCACTTTATTGCTGAGCTTTTGGTCTATTCCATCTTCACCAGAGCAAACATCAGGCAGTAATGAACAGGCTGGTAAAAGTAACCAATCTCAGTCTGATCACTGGCTGTATGCAGTACACCTGTGTGCACCTCTGGTGGTAGGAGCTGCACCTTCTGGGAGTTGTGTTTTTTTAATACTGGATGGCACCAGAGTTTGAATGAATGCATGTAACTTTCGGTGTACTCCTGATGCCGGTCCCAAGCCCGGATAAATGGTGAGGGTTGCGTCAGGAAGGGCATCCGGCGTAAAACTCGTGCCAAACAGTGATGTGGAAAACAAACATGTCTGCCATACTGGATCAGTGGAGGTTAACTGCCTCTGGTGCTGTTGACCAGCAGGGTGCCAGTGGAAATTGGACGATTGTTGGTCGAAGACCATCTAGGGAGGCAGATGGGAGCAGCCAAAAGACGAAGAAGACGACTGTATGTTCAAAATAAATGGAAAAAAAAAACTCAACGTACTGTTCTAGATTTTGGGGGGTTTACAACCTGAACCTGGACCAAACTGTCACTTCTTTGCACAGTCACCCCTTCTTAACACTATACAATTATTAACTGTATGTTTATGTTTTTAACTTATTTGGATTTCTAACAAAGACTCAGATTACACTGTGAACTGTGCACATTTTATTTAAAAAAAAAAAAAGAGACAACAAGACATTTAATGCCAACAATACAACAAACAATTTAACGTACAAGTCAATGAATAAAATTCCTCCTTCAAGACTTTAACATATTATTTATAAGTTACCTGTTCACCATCTTGAACTTCAGCTAAAAAACTGACATGCTGCACAAAACAAATGACACATGTATGTGGCAAAATTAAAATGATATTTGATTATCAAATGAAAAGGTCTCAGTCTTAAAGGAATAGTTCAGAGTTTTTGAAGTGGGTTGTATGGGATATTTATCCATTGTCAGTGTATTACCTACAGTAGATGTCAGTTGGCACGCCCCAGTTTGGAGAAGCAGGCTGGAGTCAGAGTCAGAAGTTGTGGATGAGGTCTGCAGCAAAATGAATTTTAGCCAGAGTTTTAGTGTGTGCTTTATTGAAATGTTTTAATCGCTTTACCTTTCCATCAGATAGCCCGTTCTAACAGGAGAGCTGTTAACGACTTAGTATAAAGTTTAGAAACAAATGTGTGTTGTTGTTTTTCTAGTACAGCCATGAGGGAATCACAACCATCGTGAAGAAAAGCATATTTACTTCCCGTCGGGGAATCGAAACCCGGTTTTTCGCGTGACAGACGGAGGTACTGTCCACTATACTAACAAGGAAAGACACTTTAGTGCATGTGATGCCAGAAGTAGTCATCGATAAGGTGGTAGTAGTAATATGTGACATGTTAAATTCTTTAATTTAAATTATTTATTATCGATTTTTGATGTTTAAGACAATAGTTCTGTTTCAGACTGTTTTACCTTCATTAAATATGTTTTACAGCTCATTGTTGGTGCGTGTGAACGTGGGGTTTACTACATGTTCCTGAATGCAGCATTGTACATAGTTTCCGTAGTGTAGTGGTTATCACGTTCGCCTCACACGCGAAAGGTCCCCGGTTCGAAACCGGGCGGAAACAGTTGTTGATTTTTCGTTCATCATAACTCACGAGAACACTTCTGTCCTCTAACTGAACGTCATAAACAGGAGCACATTTACTGATGTTTCGTAATTCAGGCTGAATGTCTGTTGGTGGTGATGGAGTAGGGAACTGTAACTTCCAATATGTCACTAAACGCAGCTCTCAGTTGGATTTGTCGCATTAAAGGAAAGCTGCTACTCATTTGCCGTCGTTTTGCAGCACTACTAAACCTCCTGAATAGATGTGTTCTCCATAATTTAATGAACACAGACTTTATCAACCTCTTCAACCACCAGGGCGACCGGTTTTTCCTCCGGTCTGTGGTAAGTGCTCATATTCAGCATCTCTGTGCGCCGCCTGCTGTGCAAACCTAGCATGGAGGCTAATGTTAGCATAGAGGCTAATGTTAGCATGACCGTGTCAGGATACTCTGTTAGCTAACTGTACTATCACTGAGCTGTTTCACTGTGTTTGACCGTGGTGAAGGCTGTCACAACACTAACTTCGGGAGCGTATCTATGTTCCCCGGGTTCTAAGTTCCCCGGGTTCTATGTTCCCCATTTAACCCTGCAAAAAAGGTTCTATGTTCCCCGCTTACACAAAAAAGGTTCTCTGTTTACCTCTTACTAAAAAAAAAGGTTCTGTGTTCCCCGCTTATCCAAAAAAGGCAGGAAACATAGCAGTTGCATTAATATGTTGTTTTAACATCTCTAAAGACACACAACGGAACATAATGGGGAGAAATTACAATCAGAAACTTACCCTTTGGGCAATCTGTGGTGGGCAATCTGGGCAATTATATACTTTACAGAAGGTTTTTTTAATCCAGCCGTTAAATGCAGTGTTTCAGTCAGTGCAGATTTCTTCGAGCAGCCAAAGACCAACTGGTAAGAAAAGAATAATTATCATGGTCGAAATAAAGATAAATAAGCTGTTAAGTGCAGCGTTTTTTCGGGAACTCTGTTCAGTAAATCCACCATGATTATTTATTCATTTTGTGATAAAAATAAATGCGTCTGTGTTGTTGATCACGGATGTTGATATCAACAAACGCATTAACTATACATAATTATTTATCTTTATTTCGGCCATGATCAATATTCTTTCGTTTACGAACACTGGTAGATAACTATCTTGCCACAGGTGGTCTTTGGCTACTCCTGACGCTACCGTCATAAAAACAAGAGAGGAAGAAATCTGAGTATCTGATTGGTCGAAGGGCCGAACTGAACAGTTGATATCAACATCCGTGATCAACAACATAGACGCATTTATTTTTATCACAAAACTAATAAATAATCATGGTGGATTTACTGAACAGAGTTCCCGAAAAAACACTGCACTTAACAGCTTATTGTAATTTCTCCCCATTACGTTCCGTTGTGTGTGTTTAGAGATGTTATAACAACATATTAATGCAACTGCTATGTTTCCTGCCTTTTTTGTGTAAGCGGGGAACATAGGACCTTTTTTGCAGAGTTAAATGGGGAACATAGAACCCGGGGAACATAGGGATGACCCCATATAATGACTCACTGGCCACTTTATTAGGTACACCTTGCTAGTACCAGGTTGGACCCCCTTTTTAATTCTTGTTGTCAAAGATTCAACAAGGTACTGGAAACATTCCTCACAGATTTTGGTCCATATTGACATGATGACATCACACAGTTGTTGCAGATTTGTCGGCTGCACATCCATGATGAGAATCTCCTGTTCCACCACATACAGCAGCAGCCTGAACCGTTGATACAAGACAGGATGGATCCATGCTCCCATCTGAATGTGGTTTTTCCAATCTTCTATTGTCCAGTTTAGGTGAGCCCGTGTGAATTGTAGCCTCAGTTTCCTGTTGTTAGCTGACAGGAGTGGCACCTGGTGTGGTCTTCTGCTGCTGTAGCCCATCTGCTTCAAGGTTGGACATGTTGTTGCTTCAGAGATGGTCTTCTGCAGACCTTGGTTGTAACAATTGGTTATTTGACTTCCTGTTGCCTTTCTATCATCTTGAACCAGTTTGGCCATTGTGACTGAAGGAGGAGAACTCTCCATGTCCTGATGCTGCCTGCTCACTATGCTGAGGGCTGACACCTGGCTGGGTGTGGCCAGCAGGCCTGAGCAGAAGGCTCAGCTCTGTGCAGGCAGTCTCTCTCTGCACTCCTTCTTGGGGTACATCCCAAGTCCCTTAAAATTACTGCTAACCACCTTACCTAGCCACCGTACCTAAATGTTTAGTCCCTCCCACTTAGGAAAACATGCAAGGAGTCAAGAGTTAGGAATGAGGAGCGAGGATTGCTGATTAAGAGACATGAGATGGCCTTACTCTGAAGCGTCACGTAAAGCGACGTCCTTTTCTGATGACGGCGGCACAGCTGGATCTGCTGCATAACGGAGCCAGCGTTTGGCGTACATCCCAAGTCACATTATATTCATTGATCAAAGCCATAACCCCCACCCCCCGCTGTCATGACTTTGGTCACACACTTTTGCATGTATTACCATTGTTATTGAGTCATATGCCTAAGTTTGTTGCAATTAAAGAACGGTCTGTAGCCCTGCTACTGTTACTGTGATGAGCATCATTATCATTATCATTATTATTATCATCATCATTATTATCACTATTATTAAATCCACTTACCATCATTCAATAAGTCAGGTGCTGACTGAATAAGACATATCAGACCTGTCAGTCTACCTCAATCAATTCAATTTTATTTATAAAGCCCAATATCACAAACCACAATTTACCTCACAGGGCTTTACAGCATACAACGTCCCTCTGTCCTTACGACCCTTTAACGGGGAAAAAACGGCAGAAACCTCAGGAAGAGCAACTGAGGAGGGATCCCTCTTCCAGGACGGACAGACGTGCAATAGATGTCGTATAGTGTGTGTGTGTGTGTGTGTGTGTGTGTGTGTGTGTGTGTGTGCGTGGTGTTATATCAACACGTGTGGTTCTGGACATGAGCAGCTGCACATTTAACAGCCACGCATCACAGACAGTCCGCTGAACAACGCAATGGGTTGTGAATGAAATAAACTTAATTACAACATGACAGTCTTGCACGAAATATCATTAACGTTACTTTTTGTAGTCACGTAGGCATGTGAATTACAGCGTTGCATTACAAAGAATGCATGTAACGGGTACACTTTAGCTGTTTCTCCGCCATCTCATTCAAATGAGCCAGATGTAGGGGGCGGGTATTTATACGTCAGGGCCTCAAGCTGAAAAAGACTTCCTGTTAGGAACCTCTGGTGTTACCTTACTCATCGCACCTAACAGATCCCTCCTAACTCATAACGCTAACTCCTTACTGGCAGGAATAAGAGACATGAGACGGCCTTAAAGATGGCGGAGCTCGAACGACTTCCGGTTCAAGTAAGGCGTTAGGAGTTAGCAGTATAAAATTAAGAGACTTGGGACGTACCCCTGGTTGGACCTCCAGCACATGCTGTGGGGGTTATTTGAGGTCTCCTTTTCTTTGTTTAGTGGTTTGTGGCCTTTTGATCCTCAGGTTCTTACACATACACAGACATACACACATTTTCTCCCACTTTACTTGCAAACACACATCCATGCAACACTTCCAAATGATTTTGATTCTATTTTTTCTAAGTTAATTAATACATTTCTTTGTTAAAAGTAATGCAGCGTGTGGTCTCCAACTTTTTGTCCTGTTCCCTGAGCATGGAACGTGACACCATTCTCCTCTGACCTCTGGCATCAACAAGGCATTTTGGCTCACTGGATATTTTCTCTTTTTGGGACCATCCTCTGTAAACCCTAGAGATGGTTGTGCTGAAAATCCCAGTAAATACTCAGACCAGCCCATCTGGCACCAACAACCATGCCACGTTCAAGGTCACTTAAATCACCTTTCTTCATCATTCTGATGCTCAGTTTGAACTTCAGCAGGTTGTCTTCTCCATGTGTTGAGCTGTTGCCACGTGATTGACAGATTAGCTATTTGCGTTAATGTGTAGTTGAACGGGTGTACCTAATAAAGTGGCTGGTGAGTGTATACTGACAGTTTTGTTTTTACTTTGACGTGACACTGCAGTGTGGTTATGAAGCCCCTCACTTTCAGATGAACTTAAAATAGGAGGAAACCCCCAGCGTCTCTGTGCTGTAGACTGTTGCAGTTTGTTATATTCTACATTCCACATCTGGAGACATGCAGTATCTTCCACGCACCATGGTGTTAGGTATCCAGAAGGCACAGTTGTGCTCCCCGAGGATGGAATGTGTAGATCTGTGTGTACTGACAAACGCTGTGATGCTGAAGCTTTATGACTTTGACAAAATGACAAAATGTTGGATGATGTCATGCAGTGCTACAACCACACACACACCTGCGGTCAAACAGCTGCTGTGTCTCCGAAACCTTCTCTGAGTTGCTGTTGTTTCACTTCACATATCTGGAGATGTGTTGGCATGTGCAGTGGTGGAAAGTCACAGTACATTCACTCATGTTCTGTACCTAAGTACACATTTGAGGTACTTTACTTAAGTCTTTCCTTTTTTACCACTTGATAAATCTATTCCACTACATATCAGAGGAAAGAATACTTTTGGATCCACCAGTTTATGTTACAGTTTTGGTCACTTCACTCTGGATGCCGTTTCATCTACCTCCAGCTTCCACCTCCTCACCTCGGCACAAACTTTGCAGTAAAAAAAATGGGCGTGTACAGTGACACACATCCCCAACACTGACTGACAGCTGTCTGTTAACTTCTGCTGCATGACACGCTGTCTGGATCTATCAAGGTCTGTCCGTATCCAGTAAAAATGACTATAGTTTATCATCGTCAACATACATTTTATTGTGATCCTGTTTCGAGATCGTCTTATTGCCCAGCTCTAGTTCAGTTCTGCAGTCAACAAGGGGTCAAACACAGCTGACGGCTCCACACCCAGGCAGCTTCAGCTCTACCAGCCTCTGGAAGTTCAAGCGCTGTGCTTCATTCAAGGCCTGGACCTGGAAAAGCTCACAGGACACTCGGTTGCCTGTCACCCACTGGGCTTGGTGAAGGTGGAAGACATGCAGCTCTGTAGCTCTGACCGACCCAGAGGTTGAGATGTTTGTGTGGAAGCAGCCAATGTAGCCAGTGCACAGGACTCAGCCCTCTGTTGCTGGAGGTTGTACATCTTGCTGTTTTTCACACACTTCACTCCTACAATGAAGGCAGCGTAACCGTCCCCCCCCTGCTCTCCTGATCTGCCTCCAGGCGTCCTCGGCTCCAAAGCCAACTATATTGTCCCCCTCTGACGACACTGGTGGCGCAGGCATCCTGGAGAATATCTCCTCGCATAGTCCAACAATGACAGCAGGCTGTCCTTGCTATTCACTTGGGCATTGAAGGTCCCAGCTCTCTCCTCCTCTTCTACCTTATTTATCAGGTAGATGGTGTAGCCGACATCATTTTCTAGGAGCCACCTGTATGGTTTCCCCTTGTACTTTTCGAACTGCAGCACGTACTCCCCCATTACCTCCTGTCGGTCCGACACATCACCCCCCCCGCTGAAGGACCGCAGTGAGAGTGTTAGTCCTCACGAGGTCACGTCTCTGAGGGGGACACTTGTCCTGAAGCGAAGGATTTTTTTTTAATCCTCATGGCCTCATCTGAGGGGCCCCGCCGCGGTTGTCATCCTTCCTGGGAATAAATTGTTGGCCTTCTTCATCATCTCCTGTGCACCACAAAACACAATGCATATATTACATATTATTATAATGTGTGTTTTATGTTGGTAGTTTATTCCTGTCAGAGAGTCCTATTTACATTAACTTGACAGTTATATTCATTTTCATTTGATGTATGATTTTGTATGTATGTATGATGCCAGCAGCAGAAATGTTACTGAGTGTTACTGTGAAATAAAACACAGTCATGGTCTCAACCACAATCCAGAATCCTGTGTCTGGTGCCTCCTTCTCTCTGCTCGACACTCCACCAAAACTATAAAGTAAAATCACACGGCAGAGTCCAGGGGAGGTGTAGAGAGGGAGTCAGTGGATTACAGTAACATACAGCACATGACCTAAATGTAACGTCATGAGCCTCAGCTAACATTAGCTTAGTATTAGCTAACAACAAATGGAGGCTGAACAACAAAACTTGAGCCAGCTTATAGCAAGATTATACAGTTTGCCCATATATACATCTGAGAATTGTTGATTTGGTGCTTGAAAAAATAAGCCGTACTTCAAGTTTGACTTTTTGGTTGACCAAAGGCGTGATAAAACACTGTAAAATGGAAAAAACCTACTGTGTTCTCTGCTGCTGCTGTGCCGTCTGTCACCCAAAGAGATGACAGGTCTCCTAATGTTGTGTTCACACAGGGCATGAATAAAACAATTTGTGCGAGTGAATTACATGTAAAGTCAGTGTAAAAACACGATTAGACGTGAATTCCTGCCAGGCGGCGAGATGGACGCAATGTCAGTGACATTTGGTGTGAACACAACATTACTGTTAAGAAAGTGGGGAAACAGCACCACCTAAATCCCACTTGTGGTCAAGAATATATTGCATGTGAGGATATCCTGAAGGGATAAAGTGAGATTTATACTTGTGCAGCAGACCCTACACCGTAGCCTAAGCATGTTGCGAGCATTTATACTTGTGCGGTGGTGTGTGTGTCACTCTGCAGTTACACCTAAAAAACACTAGTTGGTGGTGGAGATTTCTGTGGAGTGCTGTAAAGTTTAGTTTATTCAAAACACACATTAAACATGGCTTAATAGAGACAATTTCAAACACAAGTACAAAACCCAAAACCAGTGAAGTTGGCACGTTGTGTAAACCGTAAATAAAAACAGAATACAATGACTTGCAAATCCTTTTCAACCTATATTCAATTGAATACACTGCAAAGACAAGTTACTTAATGTTCGAACAGGTAAACTTTGTAATTTTTTGCAAATATTAGCTCATTTGGAATTTGATGCCTGCAACATGTTTCAAAAAAGCTGGCACAAGTGGCAAAAAAGACTGAGAAAGTTGAGGAATGCTCATCAAACACTTATTTGGAACATCCCACAGGGATGGGGAACAGGTGGGTGCCATGATTGGGTATAAAAGCAGCTTCCCTGAAGTGCTCAGTCATTCACAAACAAGGATGGGGCGAGGGTCACCACTTAGTGAACAAATGCGTGAGCTGATTGTCGAACAGTTTAAGAACAACATTCCTCAACGAGCTATTGCAAGAAATTTAGGGATTTCATCATCTACGGTCCGTAATATCGTCAAAAGGTTCAGAGAATCTGGAGAAATCACTGCACGTAAGCGACAAGGCCGAAAACCAACATTGAATGCCCGTGACCTTCGATCCCTCAGGCGGTACTGCATCAAAAACCGACATCAGTGTGTAAAGGACATCACCACATGGGCTCAGGAACACTTCAGAAAACCACTGTCAGTAACTACAGTTTGTCGCTACATCTGCAAGTGCAAGTTAAAACTCTACAATGCAAAGCGAAAGCCATTCATCAACAGCACCCAGAAACGCCGCCGGCTTCGCTGGGCCCGAGCTCATCTAAGATGGACTGATGCAAAGTGGAAAAGTGTTCTGTGGTCTGACGAGTCCACATTTCAAATTGTTTTTGGAAACTGTGGACGTCGTGTCCTCCGGACCAAAGAGGAAAAGAACCATCCGGACTGTTATAGGCGCAAAGTTCAAAAGCCAGCATCTGTGATGGTATGGGGGTGTATTAGTGCCCAAGGCATGGGCAACTTACACATATGTGAAGGCACCATTAATGCTGAAAGGTACATACAGGTTTTGGAGCAACATATGTTGCCATCCAAGCAACGTTTTTTTCATGGACGCCCCTGCTTATTTCAGCAAGACAATACCAAGCCACATTCTGCACGTGTTACAACAGCATGGCTCCATGGCTCCATAGTAAAAGAGTGCGGGTACTAGACTGGCCTGCCTGTAGTCCAGACCTGTCTCCCATTGAAAATGTGTGGCGCATTATGAAGCGTAAAATATGACAACGGAGACCCCGGACTGTTGAACAACTTAAGCTGTACATCAAGCAAGAATGGGAAAGAGTTCCACCTGAAAAGCTTCAAAAATTGGTCTCCTCAGTTCCCAAACGTTTACTGAGTGTCGTTAAAAGGAAAGGCGATGTAACACAGTGGTAAAAAGGCCCCTGTGCCAACTTTTTTGCAATGTGTTGCTGCCTTTAAATTCTAAGTTAATGATTATTTGCAAAAAAAAATAAAGTTTCTCAGTTTGAACATTAAACATCTTGTCTTTGCAGTGTATTCAATTGAATATAAGTTGAAAAGGATTTGCAAATCATTGTATTCTGTTTTTATCTACGATTTACATAACGTGCCAACTTCACTGGTTTTGGGTTTTGTACACAAAACAGCTTCACTATAACTCACAGCATTCACAGACAAACACTTGTCTTTATCTGGACACATTTTCCCCACAAATACAACATGTTAACGTTATTAGCACAAGCCTATGGCATTTTACATTGTATAAATTAGCCTAGCAGCTAGCATCTTTTCCTCTACTCATATGAAGCCAGGAACAACAGCAACATTTTACAAAGTTAACTTTACAAAACTCAGCTCTGTGACACTCAGAAGGTTCACTGACACAACAGCTGTCTTATACTAAACACATTTTCCAAATACATATAACATGCTAACGTTATTAGCACAAGCCTATGGCCAGTGGTCAAATTTTTAACAAGGGTGATACAATGTAGCTTTGATTTTTTTTGTCTGCACACATCATGCCCACAACGACTTTCACAAAATGTACACCATCCAAAGGACATTATTGCAGGACACCTTAACCTTGACTATAATCAAACAACAAATGATACCAGTGTTATTTTTCTACTCCAATTATCAAACAAGTTATGCCCTACCACATAACCAGATGTCACCAAGGTATGCACAGAAAAGCAGGTAAAGTTTGCAGTTAGCTAGCTGCCTAGCTGGTCAATTTAACTTCACTTTGGGTAGCTGAATGTTAGCTCTATCACAAAATAGCCTAGGCTAACAGTAGCATAGCTAAATAAGGCATTTCTGTGGAAACAGCCACTGCAACATTCAAGTTTTGTGTGAGAAATCACATCACTTGTCTGGGCATGAGTCAAATCCAAGCTTCTCACCTGTTCTTTTCTTTTTAAAATAATCACGAAGGTCAAACTTTATTTTCGTTTGGTCAGGCTGCCAATGAATGCATCAACTGCGGCCCTGTCCAAATACCCGCACTTGCGCCCTGAGGTCTTCCCTGAAGTGCACTTGCCAAAAGTGCAGTTAGGGGCGTAAGTGCGAAAGGGACCGACGCTGTTTAAAGGCCTAGGGTTTAGGGTTTAAAGGCTATGTCGTGGCCGGCCGAGTGTCCTCTTTTTTGGAAATCAAAATATGGTCACCCTAACACTGACAAACCTGGATGTGTGCTCAGATGGATTCAGCTTCTCCTCTCCCTCATGACCATTCATAGTTCAATTCAAAACTTATTTTAGGAAATAAATCCATATTTTTGGCTGTTTGACAGTGGATGAATGAATTAGCCTACAACGCAACTGCTGACCTAACTGACACTAACCGTCAGTTTTGATTTGATTGTTGATTGCAATCAGCTGTGAGGCGGAGTGATACATACACAGTGAAATAACCGTGATGTTGTACTCCAGTATCATCACCGTTTTACTGTCTCTCGACCAATCAGATTGCAGGGCCGGAACTAACTGTTGTATAACAGTAAATATTATTCATAAAAAGCAAACAACAGAACAGAACTCCATGCATGCAGGAAGTTAATTTCTACCTTTCTGTCAAATGGCCCACCAGTTTTCCAGACAAATCTAATATCCTGTCCATTTGCTGCTGAGAGTTTTGGAGCCAAGCATTATCCCTTTCATTTTCTTCCTTCTGTGTTTTCTCAAGGCGCGTGCAGTACTCTTTAAGGTACTCTACAGTACTCTTTCCTTTTCCTGGTCTAACTTCTGTTGAGGTACCTGGTTGATCACTGCCATGTGTCTGTGAGTCTGGGAAGTTTCCTGCTTGCAGGATTGCTGTCTCTGTCTCTGTGGAGGAGCCTGCTGGTGAGCTTGCTTCCACCTCAACCTCACTGACTGAGGTGTCTGGGGTCTCTCTACACTAGATGGTCCAGATGAAAACAGACTGACTGGCCTGACTGAGGGTCTCTGGCCGATGGCTTCATGCATTGCTGCATAGAAAGTCCATGAGGCAGCAGTGACCTCTCCTACATCTGTCCCTGACCTTGTTTTTGGCAGTGTTAAGTCCTATGTAAATTGTAATAAGAATAACTTTATTAATCATCAGAGGGAAATATACACACACATATATAAGGGTAATAATAGTTAATATAATGTGGTTTTATATTATAAAGGGTAATAATAGTTAACATAATAACATGGTTTTATATAGGCCTACAAGACATTCATTGAATAGTGTCATTAATACAGTTAAAGCATTAGGCTACATAAAATGTGGAAATTGCTGTTACCTTGTATCTTTTTTTCAGATTTTCCCACTTCTTCTTCCACTGCTGCGGAGTGACTTTCCCCTCCAGCCCCATGATTGTGATAATTTCACTGAAAGGCACATGTTCATCAATTAGGCCTACATCACTTTGAATGAAACACTTAAATAACAAACCTGTTTGCTCATGCTATGGGCATGATAACTTACTCATATCCCTGGGAAGAGGCATTTCTGTGCCCTGTGAACAGCCTCTCATTCTCCGCTCTGAACTTAATAAAGTTGAACGTCTGCTCATCACTCCCTATGGCAAATTAATAGCAAAAACACAGCTTCGTGTCAGTTCATATTTTGATATATATGATATTCAATTTCTGATTAAACAGTTTTCACTTACACTTAAAAAGACATTTCTTCTCCATTGCCTATGGCATGGCAAGCTTTGTTTCCACTGAGGGAAATGGTTTCAGCTTACAGAAACAGGAGGTCTGTGTCGCCAGGACGTGTTGTTAGATTTCTGGGGAGGTGCACGTCAGGTAACAGCATAGGTTCTATGTCTATGTGGAGCCTACATCGTAGCTAAGGCGTCGATTCAATGCAGAAGTATAAATTCCCCCTTAGTGCTACCGTAGTGAGTGAAAGGGAGAAGTAAACAAACTGCTCTGAATGATAGTGAAGACAAATTTTACAAAACCAAAATTAAAAAAAGCAACAATACATGAATCGACATTTTGCCAAGTATTTATTGTAACATAAAACATTTTTGGTGTTGATGTGAGAGGCATTACGTTGTTGTTGTTGTTGTTGTTGTTTTCATTGAAGTAACCAATTATTTGAAGATTTTATAACGCATAGACAGGATAAAAAGATTTCAAAATTTCTACTTTCTATGTTTAAGCATTTTTAAGACTTTTTAATGGCTGATTTACGTTTTGATACTAATTAAGGCCTTATTTTTAGATAAAGAAATGATATGCCTTTTAAGACTTTTAAGGATTGGCAGGGGTCCTGTTTTTATCCAGAAAAAACACAGTTCCTGATTCTGTGTTCACACCAGACGTGAATAAAACACTTCAGGTGAGTGAATTATATGTAAAGACATGACTAAACGCGAAATTCCACAGGTCGGCGCAATGGATGCAACGCAAAATATGTGAATTCAGCGGCACGAAAGAAGTGAGTAGTGCAATTTTGAGTTAAAAGTGCGAGTGCAAGCCTCTAGAGGGCACTGTAGACTGTATTAAACACAAACTTTACGTCACAACTAATAAAAGAATTGGTTTTGTTGGTATTAAATATCCACTCTTAAAAGATTTTTCAAACATGTTATAAATGTTTTAATTTTGAAATTGTTGTCTGTAGTCAGGAGGAGATGGAGCTGCAGATATTTCTTGCAGTGTGGAGCTCAGCTGTCCTCTTTTAGCTTTTGCTGAAGCGAAAGTCCGAGGCTCAGAAACAGGAAGCAGCCGACACCTCATGCTACAGAAAGTCATGTGCTGACCGCGCTCATCTGCTCCACATGTTCACAGCGACACACTACAGAATACCATTTGAGGTCGTCTGGTATCTGATGACATGAGCGTCCTGTCACATAGTTCCCTTATTTCTAAAAATGAGGCTCCTTCTGTCTCTGTGATGATGATGATGATGTGACAGTGGTTTGTTCCTGACAGGAAATACTGATAGATGAAAAGCTACAAAGGAAAAAATACATTTTATGACAAAATGTTTATGACAATAAGAAGGTCATAAAGGAGAGATATTATTTCATCACTTTGGCTCATTGTTATTAAACCATATCCCGTGGGCTTGGTGAAGACTTTATTCTGATTGGCTGCAGGATGTCTGATAAAAACTGATCATGGACACCTAGTAAGTAGTTTGGTGAAACTGTGTTCACTGCTCTAAATTAACCTGTCGGCTACATAATAGTGTCGTTAGAGAGTAATGTTTGTCCTTCAGAGTCTCGTCCTCTGAATACCACAGGATGGAGACTGTAACACTTCCTGCAGGTACGACACTGCCCCTCTGAACTCCAACAGTCATCTGACATCCCGTCTGCTATTCTACTCGCCACTTTTAGCTGCAGCCAAAAGTAACATTACTCAAGGCGAATTGTTTGTTCGTGAAAATCATGATGGACATGGTTGACAGCTCGCTGTCTTGTTGTTAAACATACTGTCAAATTATATTTACTGTTTGTTACTGACTTTGAATCTTGTTAGCATAATGTTAGCTTTCTGCACTAATGGCTGATCCAGAGGGTTGCATGAGCTGCATGGACCAGAACATCTCCTGTTGCTAGGTTGTATTTAAGGTCCATCCTATTTAATGGAGTAATGAATAACATTTTCATTGCACAAGAACCTTACAGGGAATTTGATTGTTCCAGGTATTAGGTAAACCCTCAGGTGTTTCTACGGGAACCACGTTATGGCCTGTGAAAAACTTTAGAGTTTGACTGCTAAAAGCATAACAATATGAATGAATATTCTGACTTTTTATTTCTTTGGTAAGTGACCATGGTATAAGCAGGATAATGCCCTTCAAGGTGTCCATTATCACTTGAACGGCCTCCTACCTGCCACACCCCTTCCTGCAGTCTCCGCTCCTTTGATGACCTCCGACCTCCTGACTTCACCAAACAGGACCAAACACTGGATCTTCTCCATAGACGCCTTCTCCCTCTGCAACTCTGTCCCCAAACACTGCACCGACCTCTCCTGCACGTCTCTCATCGAAACTCAGCTTTTCAAAATGGCTTTTAATGAGTGAATAACGTGTGTATTTTATGATCATTTCTAACTAATGTAAAGTGTCTTTGGGTAAAATGAAAAGTTCTAAAATGTATTATTATTACAAATTTTAAAAGGCATTTAGGATTTAGGACCCAAAACTCAAAGTTTAGGACTTGGGACTTGGGTGCAAAGACTTGAGACTAACGTTACTTGTGAAGCACTGACTTAGTTCCATTTTCTGACATAGTATCTTAAACTATTAAAATAACGAGACACAAAGTCATCATTTGATTTTTCTTAATGAATTCTCCCAGCAAATGAAGCTGTTTATTAGTCAATAACAACACCTTTGTTTCATGATACTGAAACTACAACAGGTGTTTGCACAGGAAGAGACCCTGTTCCTACATTTCTTTTTTTGTATGTGTGTGTTTAAAGCAGCAGTGGGAGATTTTTTACAGTGTGCAGCGGTGGTGACTCACAGTGTGTCAGCAGCAGCTGTGCGTTTAAATGTGTGTGTGTGATGACAGTTTGTCAGTGTGTTCATGATGAAGCTCGTTCTGCTCCTCGCTCTGCTCACAGGTAACTTTACATTCAATTTGTCACTGTTTCATTGTCTTTGATTTAAAACTGATCAAACAGGAAAAGGTCACTGAACGTCTCTCCGTCTGTCGAGGTTTCATCTCCACGTTAACTTTATTTTCACCAGCTCAGGTCTCAACATCTGTTACTGACAATAATTCTGTTTCTTGTTAAAGTTATTAATTTGTAACACATTTATCCTCCAAACCAAATTTTTATTGCATTTTTTGCACTTTTTCTTTTGTTGGAGGCTTATTTTTTATTTATATTATTATTATTATTATTATTATTATTTTGGGGCTGTTGGATGATTAATTTTTTTAAACTCGATTAAGTTCTGAAATTCAGTAGTTTTGCGATTAATCACATTTTTAACTGCATAAAATTCCACTATTTTGCATTTCAAAGCAGTTTGGAGGTCCATATTAATGAGGTAAATTAATTCTTACCAGAGTGTCTTGATTGGCAATCAAATTAATGCAAAGAAATTTTATTTACGATCTTTACATTTTGATTTATTTATTTCAAATCAGAGCTGGACAGCTACAACAGTGATGTCTGAAACCATGAACCACGTCACAGTGCTTATTCTGTAAAATACACTGTTTGTTGGTTTGTTTGCAAGGATTACACTGCTACTGTTGAGGAAGTTTAGGTACTCTGATATAATTTCAATAACTCACGGATGTCCAATGATCTGGTTAATGTGACGGCATTGTCACTTTTCAGGAGTCCGAGTTCAGTGTCTTTCTCTGATTCATTCAGGTCCTGAACGTGTCAAGCTATTGTTCCCCGTGAAGGAATGAGCAGTTTCTGTCAAGTGCTGCAAACTTTGACTGATTCAAAACACACATTTTCCCACAAATACAACATGCTAACGTTATTAGCACAAGCCTATGGCATTTTAGCCTAGCGGCTAGCAGAGTTTTCTTATGAAGCCAGGAACATCAGCAACATATAACAAAGGTAATAATTAAATTAAATTAAATTAAGTTCAGTTTTTTGTCATTTTGCTTTACATTTGTGTGCAGAGCAGAATGAGAGTGTTTCAGGATCTCTGGTGCAAAATGCAAAAATAAATATTGTGAGAAGGTGTTATCACTAAAACCAGACACTTAACACTAAAAAACATCTTAGCAATAAAACTACCAAAACAGACATTGACAACAAAAACAAGTGCAGCCCTAGCAACAATATAAAAACAGTTTATTAGTGCCCAGTGCAGATATAGAGATAAAAATGCCAACTAATGGGGTGTTGGTGGCTTAGTGGTAGAGCAGGCGCTCCATGTACAAGGCTGTTGCCGCAGCGGCCCAGGTTCAACTCCAGCCTGTGGCCCTTTGCTGCATGTCACTCCCTCTCTCTCTCCCCCTTCACACTCATCGTCCTATCAATTAAAGGCTTAAAAATGCCCAAAAAAAATCTTTAAAGACTAATGTTGTAAAATCCAGCTTTATTGTAACTCACAAGGTTCACTAACAAAACAAGTGTCTTACAGTTTATCTCAACCTGCATAGACCTACTTCGTATGCAGTACATAGTTCACTATGTACACAACATACTTCCTGTGTGGTGCACTGATTTCAACAAGGTAGTGTTGTCTCAAACTTGCTGGTGCGTACTGGAAGTGACAAGGGTTTTTTTAACCACCATTTCTTCTTCTTTTAAACGGTGACTTGCAAACAGCATTATTACCAACATTTGACCACTGTCGCCGCCCACACATAAACCAAATTTGCGCCACAATGTCAATGCTTTTTAAAATGTGCTGCCGTAGCTAGGAGCATGTTAGCTATGCAGCGAATGCTGACGGCTGCTATTCAACAACAGTTTTGATACTTTGTGCAAAAAACATGTAACTAACAGGCTCATTGTTGTCCCCAGCCACCATGTCAGAAGTTGATTGGATTTACAAAATTGGTCTGACTGTAAAGATGAGACTCTTGTGGATTCAGTGAGCCTAGTTTTGTTCATATGTGATGACCTTAGCCTCCTCAGCAGCCATTTTGTTGTAGTGAAACCATTTCTCTATGTATAAAATGACCCATAGTGACCTCTGGGATCATCACAGTCCCATGAAACTTTACAGCTACAAACTAGAGACCTCGGGCATTCAGAGGATGGATGGCTTTCAAAGCAATAAGGAAGTTTTTCAGCAGTTTCCAGAAAAGAAGTGCTTGCCATCCAAATGCTGAAAAATGCAACTCTTACAGAAACCCACAAATATCAAAAGCTTTTGATTCCAAATCACAGCATGGATTTTCCTGTGGTGTTCCTCAAAGTCGTAGCACGTCAGGCTATAGCTCTATAGTGGAGACAAAGCGGTTGAGAGGGCCGAACGAGAGGACGTTCCTGTAGTAGTTCCTGCCCCCCAAATAGTACCAGGAACTTCTTCAGTGGAAACGGGCCTCATGTTACTGGAGAACTTCTGAGTGAGTGTGTGGGAGTGTGAGAGAGAGATGAACACTGGTATGGCTCATGTAGCAACTCGACCCTGTATTGATATAAACCGTGTCTAAATTTATATCTTGCTTGAAAATATATCAATATATCATTTGTAGTCGTTATATCGCCCAGTCCTATTCTCACGTGGTAAAACATGCTTAAAGTTAGCACTAAATGTCTCTCTCGCTCTCTGACCTGTGGTTTTGCCATATAGATCCACTGTTAAGCCACTGGAAGTCAAAGTCTAAAGTCAAGAAGACGATCTTAATTTGAGGGCGTAGGTTTCAAAGAGTTTAACATCAGTCGGCTGCAGGGTGTAGTGTATCGACTGAACTGCGTGAACTGAACTTGAAGGGCACAAAACCAACATGTTGAGGGTTTTATTTTTATTTCTGTCAGTTCAGTCTTTATTGTCTTGTGTGCCAAATTTGACTTGACACATCAAAGCCAAGATATAACTCAAGAGTTACACACAGTAACAGTAACATCAAGTGAAAACATTGAGTGTTTGTTTGTGTCTCCACAGTCAGTGAAGGTGACGGCAGCAGAGTTGTCGGTCAACTACATGGAAACGTCACTCTGCCCTGTACTTATGACATCAAATATTATGGCGTGCTGACGGTTTGTTGGGGTCGAGGAGAAATACCAAACTCTGGCTGCAACAAGCAGCTCATCTCCACTGATGGACAGAAAGTTAAAGAAGGAAGCAGAGTTCCCAGCAGGTATCAGTTACTGGGACGACAGGATGAAGGAGATGTTTCCTTGACGATACTGAACGTCTCAGAGTCAGATGCTGGAAGATACGGCTGCAGAGTTGCGGTACCCGGGCTATTCAATGATCTAAAATATCATATCGATTTGACCATCGAGGAAGGTGAGAGATTCTTTTGTTTTTGTGCAAATGTTGTTATTAAAAGGCTGGTAGAGTATCTCTGATGTTCTGCTTTCAGGAAACAAAGCTGACAGACAGGAAGCACACTGGTCACCTTGCACAGCAGCTGGATTCTCACAACATCACAGGATTACATGAGAATCTGTCCTGCCAGGCTTCAGATGATGTGTTTGTGTGGTCAGGACTAATCAGGGTCCTTTGATCCCATGTCATCATGTATCACTGCTTTGTCAGTGGACTTACATACATGTAGCCTACATATGACACGCTAGGTGTCCTTTGGTGTCCGCTGTTGACGTTCTAGGACGGGACGATATGATATCGATTCTTTGTCCCCTGGCTGCTCTCAGTGTCATCTTTCATTCATTCAATTCATTGTCTGAGGAGCAGCTCTAGACTTTATACCCTATGACATCACAGATTTGAGTTTTAGCACTTCAGTGTTTGGATTTAAGAGAAAGTTTTTTTTATCAATATATTTAGACTGTCATTAGTCCAGTTCAGACCAAAGATTCTCGACAAGACAAAACCGCTATTAGCAGAGAAAAGTGTCAGCGGTGTGAACTGGCCGGTCTGAACTCGACTCAAGATGGCTGATGGTGTCATCTGACACTCAGCTGGTCAAATGGCAGGCGGCTGGTTATAAAGCACGTCACCTGTTTCAACAGCCAGTCAGCTTGTAGTGAAGTCCTCTGGTCAAGTCAAAATGACCACAAACGGCATGTTGGCTTGCTGCGGCAGGTGCTCCGTCCCCGCCGAGCCTTCTGTTTCTGTCCTCACAGTGTGCCGGTGTCAGACGGTGGGTCGCTGCTGCTGCTGGCTGTATGTACTTATGCCCCGCCCACATACACACATTCTCATTGACTGATGAATTGGTGCTGGTTGTTGACTAGAGATGATACACTGTCTCATCATGGTCATTTCCTGTCAACGTTACAGATCAGAAGTACAGAGAGTTGTTGACTAGAGATGATACACCGTCTCATCGTGGTCACTTCCTGTGAACCAGCAGCTTTTTAGAACACTGCACAATGGCATGTTGCAAGTAGTTGCTTGTTTCAGATTTGACTTGTCACAAATCTTTGGTCTGAACTGGGCTTTAGATCGGTGGTTCCCAAATGGGGGGTTGCAGGTCCATTCTAAATGGACCACAAGTGACTTGCAAATGTGTCAGCTTTGTAAAATAACACACTTTATTTTGAAGAACAGTGAATTTCCAGGGCAGAGCTTTTATTTTGAAGTGCTGTTTCCTGCTGTAGAGCAAGTGAATAATGGACAACAGAGACAGTAAACTAGCTCATTGGTATGACCAAACACAAGTATGACACCAAATTTATTTAACTGTTTGGACCTTGAACTAATGACGAAGGACAAATCTGGACCCTGTGACTGGACAGGTGGGGAACCACCGCTTAAACCACAGGAATAACATGTATGAATGTTGAAAATGAGTGTCCTACCCCTTTAAATAAAGCACAGAGCTGTCAGAGCACCCAAGATCTACTGTGTCATTAATGGCTGACAAGATAAAAACGAAACCAGCAATCACCCTCTGGCTGCTCTGATGTATGTTAAAGCTCCAGTGTGGAGGATTTAGGGGGACATAATATAATTAGTGTGTTTTCTTTAGTGTTTAATCAGCTGAAAATAAGAATCGTGTTTTTGTTATCTCAGAATGAGACGTTTATATCTACATAGGGAGCAGGTCCTCGTCTATCACTAACTTTTACTATTGTGACAAATCTGAGAATCTGTTCTGTCTCTCAAAGTGACAGGAATACAATGGAAAAGTGAGCTGAGGTAGAATTTAAAACCCCACCTCCTTTCTCACCTGCACACACCTGAGCAATCACTGGGTGAGGTGTTAGTGTTCCAGGTGAATCTGACGAGCACTGAGGCGCTTTGAGTTCATTATATAGCAGCTAATGTTACAATTATGGTCTGTTTCAGCTCCACTGACGACCACATCGACAACATTAAAAACAGAGACGTCTACAGAGCAGACGACAGACAAAGATGTAACAGGTACAACACACAGTCACAACGCCCCGTTTCCATCAAGCAGTACAGTTCAGTTCAGTACACTTTATTTTCTGTTTCCACAGTGAAAAGTTGTGGATGGTACCAACAGAACCGTTCCTTACCGTCCCCATGTTCAGTCCCCCCTCTGTTGGGGTACTTAGCACACAGATCTGGTAGTAAAAGGTGGAGCTGTGAACACTGCAGTCTGATTGGTCAGTAGAGGACGGTCACTCTGCTCAGGGCTGAGTTGTGTCTGGTTTTGAGGCTCATGTAACCACTGTTCATACAGTGGAGAGTTTTATTAGTAAACTGTAACTATAAAATGAAAAGATGTTTTGCTGCCTCTCACAGCAGCTGGAGTCTGAGAAACAATAACTTCATTCACTGGGCCGACTGCCGGCAACTTTTAAGGTGGAACGTTAACGTGTTATGTTACTCAATGCATGAGTTGATGACAGGAATCCATCAGCACACCTTAATTTTCACTGTGACAACTTTGACCATCACTTTAGTTTTTATATGACAGATACTTTTAGTAATGAGTGGAACTTCAGGCATTTATATATATTAATTTCAGCCAGGACAGCATATATTCTAATCCTCAGGGGAAAAAAAGCCTCACAGAGCATCGTTCCTGTGGGCTACAGCAACACTAAACCCCTGAGCTTGCCTGAGAAGGACTAAATGCACAAAGCTGCTATTTTTAAATATCCCATGGAGAGAGACTCTCACTGCAGCCTGTTCTATTTTGTTCTGAAAATGTCGCCATGCAGCCTTGTTCTGTGGACAATAAACTAGGTGCAGACTTCATCTGTGTCACCGCTGATGAGGAAATACAGCGAGTGCTTTAGACAGAGAGTGACGGAGTGTTGTCAGCAGTGATCATCTGTTCACGTTGACCTTTAAACTCAGACTAAAGACAATAGCTAAAAAAACTCCAGCCCTGTCTGTGTCTAAACCTTCATCATGACATCACGCTGCTGACACAGCTGGACTAAAAACATCTGCTTTCATTTCCTTGTCCCGCAGGTCATGTGAACTCAACTGACTGCCCCCTAACTTCCTCCTCCAGCAGCATCGTGGCCAAGGTTAGAGAGAAAATATTAATGTGATTTGTATGATTTCATTTCATGAGAAATTCAGAATCATTTTTACAAGAATAAATATAAAAAATGTAAAATGTTGTGTTACCACTGTCGGTGTCTTTTTATCACTTCCTACAGGAGAGCAGCAGTACAAATGTGGTTCTGCTCTGTGTTCTGTTCGGGTTGGTCGCTTTGGTCACAGCAGGCACAGTTCTCATTATCGGTAAGTACAAGAGTCAGCGTTCATGGTCATCCTCACATTTTCACACCCAAACAACAGAGAAGGAAGTTTAATGTCCACTGTGTGTGTGGAAATGAGTTCAGCCAAACATCCTGCTTCAACACAGAGAGGAACCAGCGGTCAGTTGGCTGTGATGGAAGAGGTCATGTGGAGAGTTCACAGCAGGCGTTGGTGACGCAGATCGATTTGACTGAACTGTCCCACCATTTTTACAGATGTGTGAACTAATCACAGAGCAGCAGCATTCAACATGTCCCTATCCAAAACCCCATTCTCACTCCCAGCTCGTCATATACCGCCGCTTTGCCAGTGGACCGCGGTGTCAGACACTAACACACAGAGGCATCAGACAGCAGCAGTTTTGACACTGCAGGCAACTACCGTAGTGTAAAGAGCGAGAAAGTCTGAAACCAAAGGTTCATCGAGTTGTTTTAAAAACAACGTACTTCAGAAAGTCAATATCAGAACAAAGTGTATTACCTGCGCTGGTGATAGCCATGTCCAGAGGCAATTTGGCACAAATGTCATGCAACATGAAACAACAGGGTGTCATATTTGTTTTTCTTTTTCTTTTCTTTTTTTTTTCAAATTTGGCACAAAAGTACACTACACAAGGTTAAAAGTCAAGGGCACTGTGACCTCACAAAATATTTGTTTAAGCCTCTGCGCTGGCGCAAGCCCTGGCTGGAGGGATTATGTTTTCAGGTTGTCCATCCATCTGTCCTTCTCATCCTCATGATCTTGAGAAGACCTTGAGGTTGTTTTTTGTTTTTTTCAAATTTGGCACAAATGTTCACTTGGACTCATGAATGAGCTGATAAGAATTTGATGGTTGAAGGTCAAAAGTCCAGGTTACTGTGACCTCACAGAACACGTGTTTATGCCTCTGTTTATAGCTGTGGCCAGAGGCATTATGTTTTTTAGGTTGTCCATCTGTACATCTGTCTGCCCATCTTATTCTAATGAATGCAATACCTCGGGAAGACCTTGAGGGAATTTTTTTTTCTCTCCACAAATTTGATACAAACATTCACTTCGACTAGAAAATGAACTGATTAGAATTTGGTGGTCAAAGGTCAAGGTCACTGGGTCACCCATAAAACTTTTTTTTTGGCTATAACTCAAGAAATCATATGCTAATAATGACAAAACTTCACACAAATGTCCACTGGGACTCAACAATGAAGTGAATAGATTTTGGTGGTCAAAGGTCACTGTGACCTCACAAAACATGTATGTTTGCCTCTGCGCCGGCAACAGCCATAGTTGGAGACATTGTGTCTTCCAGTTGGCGGTACGTCCCATGCTTGTGAACACAATATCTCAAGAACACTGTGAGGGAATTTCGTCAAATTTGACACAAACATCCACTTGGACTAAAATGATTAGAATTTGGTGGTTGAAGATCAAAGGTCACTGTGACCTCACAAAACATGTTTTTGGCCACAACTCAAGAATTGATACACTACTACTGACAAAACTTCACACTAATGTCTAGCAGGATAAAATAATGAAGTGATGACATTTTATATCCAAAATATCAAAGGTCAGCTTCACTGTGACATCATGATGTTCTGTAAAAACACTTTCCTGGCTGTTACTCAATGCCATGACTGTGCTGATTGTACAGATCTTCTGTGCTGTCAGGGGGGAAGATGTGTGTGTTTTCATGTACATGAATGTGAATTGTAACTGCAACTTGACAGATTTGTGGAGACGTACAACCATGAGATGATAAATGTAGTTTTAAAAAAGACATGCAGGTACTCAATGAACGTGACAAGCATGAACTGACACACCTTTGTTTAATGTTAAAAGCTTCACAGGAGGTAGAGCATCATATTTTGACGTGTATATCCACTGACAGAACAGCGATATTTGAAGAGTTGTATGTAAACATATGAAACCTCACGACACACTCTGGAGAAAGTCTCTGTTCACAGGACTAGTTTTAGTCTTTAAAGTTGTTACAAATGTCAGTGGGGTTTTGAACAAGGTTTTCTTACTTCTCGATCGGAAACCAGGAGTTATAGTTTCTCTTCAACTTTATGGGTGCCCTGGTGTCCTACAGCACCAACCATGAACCTCAGTGTCTCCAGTTCCTGTTCAGATAGAGACATCTGTTGCATGTCTTTCCTCGTCTTCCTCGTTATCGCTTTATGTCAGCTTGGTAGCAAACCTCATGATGATAAAAATACTCTGGTTTTTCAAAAAGGTTTTCTCATAATTCTGACACACACATCTCATAGCAATGAGCATTTTATCAGCATTCTTATATCAGTCTGTTACAACTTGGGTCTTAATTTCCTAGTTTTACATCTTTTATATCAGTTGTATTAAAACAATAATTTAAATGTTTTACTAAAACACAATCCAAAGCAAAGTGCGACAGTCTGTGTGTCTGGACTCAGACATGATTATAATTTGATGTCAGTTATTCCAATAGGTCTGTATTTATTAAGAACTCATTACTCTTTGTTAAAAGTGAACTTCTCTCCTCATTAATGTTTCTATTTCTGATGTGTTTGTGTCTCCGCAGTGAGCAGAAGAAGGCGACTCAACAAAATGTAAGTTTCGAAATGTGACTCATTCAGATTGGGAAACTTCTTCTTTTCTTGTTTCTTCGACTTTTCCGAAATTCATCTTCGAATAGATTCACGTGTGGCAGCTTTTGGACCCTTGAAGCAGCTCAGAGACGCTTATTAAAGGTTGTGGTTAACGCAGAGTTGTTGGAACAAACTGCGCTGATGACGGATCGTGACTCAGCAGAGCCTTTACGATGAGGCGGCAGTTTTACCACAGGGTTGTGAATCTCGCTCTGCATCTTCACTGCGTTGTCGTCACCTACGTGACAGCATCATGTTCACAAGGTTCAGTGATGCCACATTGTGTTCAAAGTGAAACTCAGTGGTAACAGGGAACACCCCAAACCATAGACCACACGTCAGAGTCCAGTCCAACAGAGACAGTGGATCAAACTCAGAACAGAAAGCTTCAAGCCGTCATCCTGCACAACATCTGAATTAAAGAGTCTTTTAATGTTTCCCTGTGTCTGACAGGAGTGTGATGACAAAATATGATTCCGACCTTCATCTGTTTTGGAACAAAGCTACAAAATTTAAGATTTACCTCAGAGAGCACTTTATATGTTATGAAGTCGATACACATTCACACCACATAAATACGTACATCTGTAGCTACAAGACGTGACTCGTAGAAGGCTGCTTTCATACACAGTTCGTACGTATTCCTACGAAAAGTAATGGACCAGACTTTGTACATAACCCACGGAATTGTGCCTTTCCTCCAGGAGACCGGTGTTTATGTTCCGTGTGAAACCAAGTGAAATTGAAATTATTTTTAGAGTACATCTTCACGTTACATTAGGTACATACCTCGTCAATAACAAGTGCTAACACATAAAACGTCAAATATGCAATGTGATGATGCCAAACCATAATTCTTTCCTGAAACGTAACCCACATAACGTCACTTTCCTAAACCTTACCCGAGTAACTTTACTTTCCTACGTAACTTTATGTTAAGTTTGTAAGTTTTCATTAAATCTGTAACATGACTCACCCATCCGTGATTGTTTCCTAAATCTAACCTACGTAAATTTACTTTTCGCGCAGTTATGATTCTTTTCTCAACACTGACCTTATCAATAGTGCGCTAATATGTTTGGCGCTAATATCTTAGATATCATACAAGCCGTTGTATGAGGATACAATGTTTTGAGGTTTTTTTTCCTCTCTTTGCTGGACTAGCAGTTCTCATTTGTGCTAAGCTTGGCTAAAGCTGTCCTATCTTTGTACTTTCTGTGCAGAGATGAAACTGAACTGTCTTCTTATTTGAGTCAAGGAAATAGAGACAATGTTGACCAACATATTGGTGATACATTAAGCTCATTATAGTATAAAACAACAGTTGTAGTCATGTATAGTCAATAGTTATCTGGGAATAAAGAATGAGACCTGAAACCTAACCCCCCCAGCTCTCGTATTTAACGACCTAACCACACGATTAAAGTCTGAATGTTCCTGAAAAGTCTGATATGTTGAAGCTGCAGCAAGTTTCCTTTTACCAGAAACAGAAACTTTGAATCTGAGATGAAAGCGAGGAGATGAAAGCGAGGAGAGGAAACCTCTGCGGTTTCTTCTCTGACTGATTCACAGAGCGTGCTGAAGATGTTCGGACGGAAATGTCACAGTGTAAATGTCAAAACCTGAACAGGAGCATCACGTGACCAACGACCTAACTGGGTTAAGCTTTACCACAATGTGATTATAACCAGAAAGCTTATTTTAAATGTGGGTTTATTTTATTAAAGTAACACACATAACCCAGAAGAACCTAAGAGATTTTAAAAAAGATCAAATTCAAGAATGTGATTACTGATATGTAACTGTAACTTTATGATGTAATACAATATATTAAATCTGTCTTTCAGGCCTGAGCAGCAGCAGCAGGTCGTCAGTTCAGTCCAGTACAGCGCGACTTCATCGAGCCTGCAGCTCCAGAGTCGAAGTTTGGCTGTGGAAAACATCTACCAGATAGAGGGAGGCTTGGATGGAAGCGAGTACGAGTACTGCCCCTGAGGCCTGAAGCTCCGCCAACTGACCTGCTGACCTGGGACACAGGACGACGACAAGTCACGGACAAAAAACATCAACTCTTGCCCTCGAGGGCTCCTGGACTCCCTAAAACTGCCATCAGGATGACTTTTTAAGTGGCAGAGTGAAACTTGGGAGAAGTTTTCCTTCTTTCCTTTCTGACAGAAATCTTTTTATTTTAACCCAAATCGCAACTTTTTTCCAAACCTTAACCAACAGAGTCCTTTCTGTTAGAAAGCCCTCAAGGAAAATTTGCATTGCAAAACTGAATCACCACAACAAACAATGAGACCCTGAACTGAAAACATTCTGCATCACTGATAAAAGTCTACAAGAAAAAGCAAACAGTGGACGGTGTCCAGGTTTCAACAAGAAACATTCAATCACTGAGCTTAGAATTCCGTGACGTGCAGCTAACAGCAGGTTGACGCTGAAGATTATGGTGCTGAGAAAACTAAAAACAATCTGCAGCTTAAATCAGTTCTCTTTTGAACATCTTCAGAGCAATGCAACGATGTCAAGGTAAAAAACAACCGCTATTCATGGCATAATCCCAGCAGGAAACACCGCGATATATTGGTTAAAAATTGACCGATTTTGGTAGCACTATGCTGACAGGAAATGTGCTGATTTTTCATTAAAAAAACAACCACTGTTCATGGCACTATCTCAGCAGGAAATGCAGTGATGTCTGGTAGAGAACATGCTTTTCGTGGCACTATCTCGGCAGGAAACGTGCCGATGTATCGGTAAAAACCAACCTCTTTTCGTGGCATTATCTCAGCAGGAAACACAGCGATGTATTGGTAAAAAGCAACTGCTTGTCATGGCACTATCCCGACAGGAAACCCAGTTATGTATCATAGAAAAACAACAGTTTTTCGTGTCATTATCCTGGCAGGAAATGCAGCAATGTTTTTTATGGCATTATCTCAGCAGGAAAGGCAGTAATGGAGTGCTAGAGTGTAATCTGTTTTGTTGTTCTGGAACAGTGGTCTGCAGCCTGGCAGGCATCTCATCGAGGTGTTACTCGAACGCAGCTTGAATTCTTTTGTACACTGATGGTTAAAACTCTGTAGCTCTGTAGCTGAATGGACAGAAAGTTTGTATTCTGCACTTTGACCAGTTTGTTTTAAATAAGTTATTAAAGATTAATTATGTCTTCATGTGACAAGTCATTTAAGATGATTAAATTAAGGTGGAAAACCAGAGTGACTGCTGTCTGTCTGTCTGTCTGTCTGTCTGTCTCCATCTAGTGTTTGAATCTTTAAACTGCACACAGACATGTTTTATTGTCTGTCTCACACAGAGGAGGACATGAGTGGTTCCAGTGGAACATTGTGTCAGTCCCACATTAATAATTACCACATTGTTTCAAGGTGACGACACCATTACCTAAAAAACCCAGTCAGACGGGTCAGACAGGTTCATCTGAAACCTTCCTCTCACTGAGAGACGTCCTCATCCAATCAGAGCAGCTGAATCAGTCTCTCAGGTAAGACTATGAGCTTTTTCTCTCTTCTTCTGTGGTTTTAATCTGTTGTTATGTATCTAACACCGTCAGTTTTGCTAAAGTAAAGGATCTGAGTACTAATACTGATACACATCTGTGTGTATATATAGCTGTGACTTGTGACAGAGCTGTGAGCTGGTTGATTGTGTTTCATGTGTCAGGTGTGAGGATGAGTTGGCCCGTTTTGACGCAGCCTGAGCCTCTGGTGTTGTCCTCTGATGACGCTGAATGGGCTTCTGGGATCTGTGACTGCTGCAACGACATGAGAGAGTGTACGGTATAACTGTCACACAGTAACACAAACTATTATTTCATTAAGGAGCGAACAGTAACACTAGTTAAAGGTCACTCAGAGACAGAGGGAGGAAACTAACCGGGACAATCAGAGCAGTTAAATGATATTTAAAGTTCATCTCCACAGTGTTTCCACGTATTTACTCTTCTTGAGTCCAAAACATGACCATCGATCCTTCACTCAGTCTTAACATGACGTCCTCTCTCAGTTCTTAGTTTCAAACTCGTGATTTACCGAGTAATCTTTCCTCATAAAACTTTGTAAATGTCTCAGCTAATAAAGGTTTTAATTAATGTATAAATCTGTCACTAGGAAAATGAGTCTTTGGTAACTGTAGTTTTATTTCTGTGTGAACACATGAAGAATTGTGTCATAGCTTGTAGTTTTCAGTTTATAATGAGAGGGAAATATTTTCATATGCTAAGCTAACATATGTCATCAACGCAATGTTTTATAATTTGAGGTTTGCTGTGTTCATTTAGTGAAATACAGTTTAAAATATTTATTATTAAACAGTATTATTTAGGTCAGATGTCCACCATACTCCATCATTTTACTCTTCAGATGTTAGCATGCTAACGTTAGCAATGTCAGTTAGCTACACAACAGTTCCACCAGCAGTTAGCGGCTTTAAATATTCAGTAACTAATCTCTATGTACGTTTTTGAGCTGTAATCTGTTTTAATTTTGCTTAGTTTTGATAAAACTAAACTAAAACTAAATTTTAAAAGTAGTAGAAGAAGAAGAGTTAGCCGTCAGAAATGTTGGGTCAAATCTGGCCCCTGATGAGGTGCCATGTGACCCCAAACACTCGGATTTATTTTTTATTTTTTGTACTTTTAATGTAAATAATAGAGATGCGCCAATCAACTGGCTGGTTACTGGAATCAGATGATATTGAGCTCGACCATGACAACTGTACATGCGTGTACCATATGGTGGTTCACGCTGCAAACGGCAGCACAGACAGTAACTGAATATTGTCAGAGCAGCTGCAACACTTTATCAGAAGTTGCATACTGCACATGGTTTGAAAGCGACTGTGTTAAGACTAGGGAATGCTACCAAATCTATGAAATCACTGAATTGATAAGTAGCTCAAAAAAGTAGTGTAGCAAAGCTAATGCTAACCGTTTAACGTACATAGATGGGAAATGCTAAAACGATTAGCGCAACATTCTGGAAGTTGTAGTAAGCTACTTGATCTCAGGACGCAACACAGATGTGATTTTTATTTTTGTTTGAATCGAAAGTTTATAATTTTCTGTCCTGACTGTTGATGTTGTGTGGTGATGTGTGTTAATGTGTGTGTTTGTTTGCAGGCTGCTTTGCGTTCTGGTGCTGTCCCTGTTTCGCCTGTAAAACCTCTAACCAGTACGGTCACCATCTCTGTCTCCCCCTGCTGGACATCTGTGGCTGTGGCTGCGTCCATCCCCTCACCATGTCCATGAGAGTCTACGTCCGACATCGCTACGGCATTAAAGTGAGGACAGATCTCTTTATTTATCTCTCTGTCCTCTGCGTCTGTCTGTGTCTATCAGAACTATGTTTCTTCTTCTTCTCTCTCACTAATTGTGACGACCCTTCCGATTTATCTGGTGACCCTTCGGAGGGCCCGACCCCTCAGGTTGGGAACCACTGGACTAAACTAACTGTATATAAAGTACTTCAAATTGTCTCTACCTGCAGCAGCTCCAACAGGAACACGCTGCTCTGATACTGATGATCCAATAATAATCTGATGATGTCACATATTAGTCAGCGTGTACTTTTACTGCTGACGTAAATTTGACACATGATACTTTTGTACTTAACCTTGAGCAGGACTTTTAGGTGTAATGGAGCATTTCTACAGTGTGGTGTTGGTACTTGCAGCAGATATGAGGACTTGTCTATGATGTGTTCAGGGCAGTGTGTTCACTAAGTACTTGTCTGTGGTGCGTTCAGGGCAGTCTGTGCAGAGACTGTTTGTGCTCCTCCTTCTGTCCGCCCTGCGTCTGGTGTCAGATGTCCAGAGAGATGAAGAAGAGGAAACTCCCCACCACGCTGGGTGACATCATCCACCGCTGATGACATCATCCACCGCTGATGACATCATCACTGTGACTCCTTTTATTTGCTATCAGTGTGACATTAATTTAAATCAGTTCAGTATTGTTTACATATTTACCAAACGTCTGTTCATATCTATTAACATGTATTGATTAATTATCTAATTTGCACTGTTAATTTTTTCTTTAATATTTATCAAACATGTTTTTTATACTTTTTTATTTATGAATTTCATGTAGCCATTATGTTTTGTAGTTATTGTCCCAACATATTGTAATACTTTAATTAATTAATTAATTCATTCATTCATTCATTCATTCATTCATCTTCTAACCACTTCATCCTCTTGAGGGTCGCGGGGGGGCTGTAGCCTATCCCAGCTGACATCGGGCAAGAGGCAGGGTACACCCTGGACAGGCCGCCAGACTATCGCAGGGCTGACACATAGAGACAAACAACCATTCACACTCACATTCACACCTACGTACAATTTAGAGTTACCAATTAACCTAGTCCCCAGTCTTCTTATTTAATAAAATCTTTTTTTTAAACAAATTAAAATGAGAAAAAGTAAATAAATAAATAAAGACATTATATGTCAGACAAACCAAACTGTGACTCTGAGAACAGTTTCTATTTTGTTTTTTGTTTTTTTCACAAATCAGTGTAAGGTCCATTTAAAGCTGTTCTGGAGCTTTTGATCGTGTGACATGTTCTTCCAGTAGAAATGGAGGTGTTCTGATGTTTGTATATTTTTCTTAACATTTCACAAACTTCACAAAGGAAAGGAAGTTTAACTTTTATTTCTGATCCTTTAAACAGCGACTCAAGGTCGAAAATTAAATTTAAAATAAAAAATGATCAATTTTCATTTTATCATTCAAATAGAAATTATTTCTTGTTTATGTAGTTTCACTGATTTATAGAAAATTATTCTGATTATTTTTATTCTATAAAAAAAATAATAATTCGAATTAAGTTAAATCCTGCTTTTATAAATCATTTAACAAAAGTAAGTGTCTCATTTTCTGTTTGTATGAGATGTCAGAAATGTTATGATTTGTTTTTTATTTGAACCAAAAGATTGTTAAACTGAAAATCTATAACAGATACAAGTCTAGGTATTTTTTTATTGAATTTTTTTTCTTTTACATTTTTCTTTTTCATTTTATAACATTTTCTAAACTTCTCCTTTGTGTTTTATCAGGTTCTTTATGCAAAGTTAATTCAATCTTTCAAAGTCACCGGATGAAAAGGGGATGAAAAAGCATACAAACACAGATAAGATAATCCTTTATTAATCCACAGAGGAGAAATTCAGGTGTTGCAGCAGCACAGAATAACTACACACACACACATATATATAAGATATTTTTAAATCTATATGACTAAAAATAGAAACTATTCAAGTGCAATTAAAGACAAAGATACAAGATAAAATGACGACACATATAGATATATTATAATACACACATCATCTATATTGATAATTGAAAACGATGCAACACAGAAAATATAAATGTAAATTAGTCAGGAGGTGAAAGAGAAGAAAAAAGAACAGTAATAATAAAACACTGCACTGAAGCACAATCAGCCATGTCCTTTATTTTGAAAGGTCAGTTTACCTCCGGTCCGCTGGGGGCGCTATTGTGTTCTCAGCGCAGACAAACAAGAAGAAGAAACTCAAACACGTGTGTTTCCTCTCGCGGTGCGTGTTCTGAGCAGAAATCTGATCAGAAAAATACAACTGAACTATTATCGATTATTTAGTTTGATCAGAATGACGAAGACGAAGAAGGAGAAGGTTTGTGCGGACGGAGAGGAAGCTGCCGCCGAGAGCACCGAGAAGTCTTATCAGGAGCTGATCGCTAACGTGAACCCGATCGCTCAGCCGCTGGCCTCCAAAAAACTCAGCAAGAAACTCTACAAATGCGTCAAGAAGGGTAAAAATGAATATTGAACAGCTGTGATTGACTCTGAGCTGCGAACTGTCTCTGATCACCGCTCACTGTCTCTTGCTCCTGTTACTTTCATGTAGAAAGTGCCAAACTGTTCTGCAAATCTGAAGATTTTAACACTCTCTTGTGTGTGTCAGCAAACTATACAGACGTGACAGGGAGTGAAATTAGATATTTTAAGAATCTTTAAATTGTTATGATTAATTCGGCATACAGCATGTCAGTTAGATCTTTACAGTGAGGAATGTTTGGGCCATTTTCTCAGTGGAAGCAGCCTCATGTCGTTTGGACACGTTTGAATGGTTTGTTTGCTCAGGCGTCGGCCTCGTGCTGCCAGCAGAGGGAGATCATTAAAAAAAAGTTCCCCTATCACGTTCAATAAGTCAGATGTCTCTTTCTGTTCAAATTAAATTCAGTTCGCTGCAAATCTGTGGCAGTTTAAGTCAGTTTCTGTTGTTTGTGATAAAGTAAAGCCAAACTGCGTTAAAAATTTAAAGATTTTTAAGTTTTCTTGTGTGTGAGCAGGTGTTACAGAAGTCATAGGTCGTGGAATTAAATATAAACAATCTTTAAATAGTTATGATTAATTCGGTATACAACAGGTCACTGACATGTTTACAGTTAAGGATGTTTGGGTCATTTTCTCAGTGTAAACAGTGTCTCTTCTGATGTCAGGACACGTTTGAATGGTTTGTGGTAAAGTAATGCCAAATTGCGTTAAAAAGCTTAGGATTTTAAAGTTTTCTTGTGTCAGCAGGTATTACAGACATCATAGGTCATGAAATGATATTTAATCATTTAGCTGATATGATAAATTCGGCATTCATCCTGTCAATGAAATATGTGTTAAGAACTGTCACTGTGACTTTATAAGGGAAGTCTCTTTATGTTGTCAGGAAACGTTTGAATGGTTTGTTTACTCAGGTTTCTGCCTCGTGCTGTCAGCAGAGGGACATATGAAAAATGATACTGTGTCACATTCAGTTAATCAAATGTGTGATTGCTGTTAATATTGAATTCAGTTTGCTGCAGATCTGCCAGTTTTTTCAGTTTCTGTTGTTTGTACTAAAGTAATCCCAAAGCTGCATTAAAAAACTAAAGATCTTCACATTTTTGTGTGTTAGCGTACATTACAGCCATCATACGTCGTCAAATAACATATTATATGAATCTTTTGACTCTTATGATTAACTCGGCATTCATTCCGTAAGTGAAATATGTATTGTTTAGAACTGATCAGCCACTTTATCAGAGGAAGTCTCATCAGGTTGTAAAAAGCATTTGAATAAATCAATGGCAGACGTTCCTGACTTGAGCCGCAGCAGAGGAAAATAAGAAATAAAACTCTGTATCATGTTTAATCAGTCAGTGGTGAAGCTCTGCTGTTCAGATTGAAATCATTCTGCTCTTGAATTCAGGATGAATCATGACGTCACTGTTGATGTAAAAACGAGTTTTTGGACAGAAGTTTGAAACTGTGTCTTCATGTTCTTTTTTTTGTTGTTGTTGTTCCAGCTGCCAAAGTGAAAAACATCCGCAGAGGAGTGAAAGAAGTTCAGAAGTTTATCAACAAAGGAGAGAAAGGGTGAGTCCGCCATGTTTTTCTGCCACTCTATGACCTCACACACTTCATGTATATTCACATATTAATGACCATCTGCTCTGATGTAAACGAACCTTGTTGTGTTGTTATTGATGCGTCTCTCCGCAGCATCGTGGTGTTGGCCGGCGACACGCTGCCCATCGACGTCTACTGTCACCTGCCCATCATGTGTGAGGACAGAAACCTGCCGTACGCCTACATCCCCTCTAAAGGGGTGAGTCTACCGTCATGACACAAACCCACTATGAGTGCTGAGTTAAAATCAGATCAACACGTTGGCTCACTGCAGCCGGTGAACGCAGCTCAGACTGACAGCTGACACGTCATGCACCTGTGAGAAGCTGCGTCAGTTACTGAACCTCCGTCATGAGCGTGAGAAAGTTTTTACACTGTCACTCAGTATCTTCGCACACACAGTGACTCTGTGACATGTTGATGTTTTCAGGCTTCTGCGTATTTAAGTTCAGTTTTTATGGGAAAGAAAATATTAGTTGTTATTGTTTTTTTGTTTGTTTATATTCATGTTTTCATCTCACAGTAAATATCATTGTGTGAATGTGCAGAGGGGAGCCAGTGCCTCGGATATAACAACTACGTTGATGGGACTAATTCTATATGTTATATTATTAATACATTATTATTATTAATAATAATAATTATATGTGCTGTTAGTGCAAAGTGAAAGAAAGCTAAAAAGTATTTTATTATATTGTACAGGCCACAACAAAAACACTTTTTTTCTGTGCCAAAAATAACACAAATACCTGCTCATTCAGAAATGAGTAATTTTCATTTGCAGGTGCGTCTGTATGGAGGACGAAATATGACCAAAGACACAGAAAAACATACAGACACAGAAAAACTGAAAAACAGAAAAGTTTATTTATGCATTTATTTGTTTTTTCCAATTATATTTCAACATTTATTTGTTTACTTATGCATTTACCTATTTCAGTATTTATTTGTTTATTCCTTTATTTTATACATGTATTTATTTTTTTCTATTTACTTATTTAGTCCTGTATTTCTTCATATATTTATTTATTTATTTATTTATTCATACATTTATTTGTGTTTACCTGTGTTTATTTATTTCCATATTTATTTTTTTACACATTTATTTTCCTATTTATTTTTGTAGTTATTCAAATTCATTCATTTATTTGTTTTTCCTAATTATTTTTTTATAGTTATTTTTTAATTTATTCATGTAGATATTCAGACATTTATTTATTCATTTATATTCATATTTGTGTATTTATTTATACACTTATTTCCCTATTAATTCATACATTTATTCGTTCATTTATTTTACTATATATTTAATTTCGTATTTAATTTTGTATTTATTTATACATTTATTTTTTCCTAATTTCTTTTTTAATTTCCCTATCTATTTATTTATTTCTGTTTTAATTTATTTATAAATTTATTTATGTATTGATACTGAAGTCACTTATCGTCCTCCACACTCTGACGCTGTTCCAAAACATACTTAATATTTAATTTCAGCTCAGTTTGAGAGTCAGTACTGCTTTTAATTTTTATTTATGGACTCTTCTGGGTTCTGCTGTGGGTGGGGCTACATGCGGAGAGACAGATGAAGTGAACGTAACTTGAGTTGACAACAGCTCCGTACAACACGTGCCATTAAAGCCTAAAAACCAAAGCTGGACAGACGTCGACCGCCCCAAATTTAAATATCTAGGATTTTTAAAATGCACCACCCAGCTGGAATCTGGCGACGGTGATGAGGATTAGATTAGAAAGTTAACCCAAATGTGTAGATACACAATGAGCTGTTGTTAAGCCATGTTTCATGTGAGTTTTCAAGTGTGTTTTGTGTCTGATTTCTGAGCAGATTTATTTACGACTGATGTGTTTGTTTGACGTGTTTATGATGTCATTTGACTGAGCCTGATTTTTATTTAATATTTGGGTGTGTTTTCAGGATCTGGGCTCGTCTGCAGGCTCCAAGAGGCCGACATGTGTGATCCTCATCAAACCTCACACAGACTATCAGGACGCCTACGACGAGTGTTTGGAGGAAGTGTCCAGCCTGCCCAAACCCCTGTGAGACATCAGCCAATCAGTGAACAGCTCTGAGGTCACTGCCTTCATTCACTTTAAAATCCGGCATTTTAGGAAATCCTCGTTGCTCATCGGTCGCTCCGACAAAACCAAAACAAAGTGTGTAAATAGAATCTGTGTGTTTACGCGTGTCATGTCATCAGGTTGTTTCTGCAGGACGATAAAACTAACGATCTTTTTCAGTCTATTTTTTATTAAACACATAAATACCTTCAGTAAAATGAGCAGAGTCGTATTGTGTTGTTGTGTTGGTTTTGTTGTGCAGCTAACAACTCAACAAGCCAATCAGATTGATGGATAAAGTTTGTCCCGCCCAGAGGATGATGGCAGCAGGACAGATGCCTGACGGCAGACTGTTAAAATATTTCCTGGACACTGACGTCTGTTTGATCATTTTGTAGAAAAAGTTTATTTTCACCAGATCCTGAACGATGATGAGACGTTTTCGAGCTTGGAGGGATTTTTGGTGTTTCTGCTGTTAAATATGTTTTTTTTGTTTTAAGTGACTTGTTTGTTTTTTAATTAAAAGAAATCTGAAGCGACTCTGGTGTCTGAAGTGTCGTTGTTACTGATGAACCTGAACACATCACACTGAGTCCTGACCTCTCTCAGGCTGAGTCTTACTTTTAAGGAGCAGTCTGGTGTTTTAGTGAAACCTCTTGCTAATGCTCTCGCTCGGTATTGAGACGCGACGGAGGTGTACCCTGTGTAGCAATACTCGCACAGGTACAGCGAGCCTAGGAAGGATTTCAGGCTCGTTTTACCGTAGTAGTGTTATTCAAACAGAAACATAAACGCCGTCTTTTGTCTTCTTGGTGAATCGGTCGCAAATTTAGAGAGCGTTCGACCGTTGTCGGTTCTGTAGAACACTACAATTTTGCAGTTTGAGACTTTTTCAAATTTCGGTATATCACCGAACGTTACCGCCGTCTGATCGTTCAAACCCGCCTTACTTTGAATGTCTCTGCTGAGAGCAAACGCTTTGCTATCAACGATATCGGGTAAAGCACATGAGCCAAATTAATTGCAAAACAAAGTTGGTTGTCGGGGCCGTTGATTACGACCCGCAGAGAGCGTCGCCTTTTTTTTAATAATCTTGCTGTCGAAGGTATTAGAAAAGAGTCTTTTTCGATCGCCGCCTCGGGGGTTTTTGACTAGTTGGACGGTGAATACCAAATTACCGTTGGTTTTAAAAGCCGTGTTAGATTGCGCAATTCGGTCTAGGAAAGACTGTTAGTGACTTAAATCAAACTTCTCTCCGCTCACGATGGAGGACGTGCCGTGAGGCAGAGTATTGCCTCTCAACTCGAGCTGCACCAAATCTTGCCGTGAAAAGACATTTGTCACAGCTTGCGCCATCTCTGTAAACACCCTGACGTAAAATTCACCAAAATCAGCCGTACCTCAATGTAGCTCGGTAATGTTGATGTTGAGCGGATGGCTAGATTCAACGCTGTTAAATCTACGTCGCGTCACCACCCTCGACGAGGGTGAATTTTGAGGCGAGTTTTCTTGCTGCGTTGTATTTTGATGTTATAAATTTTCCGAATGAACGTCTGCTACATTACTCCCTCGCTGTTGATTTTGACGGTTGGACGTTGGACATTTTCTAAATGGTTTACAGCGTGGTCTGTGGCGTTTAAGACGTCCGCTTGATTTTGGGCACTTTGATTATTAAGTTGGGTCTCGGTTTGCAAATGTGTGTCGTTTGAGGTTGAGGGTTTGGCGGGTATTTGATTTAACAAATCTTGACATTGGCTTATCGTGTTTAAAACACCTTGCGTATGATTAAGTTCGGCAGTAGCAAAATCAATATCTGAGAACGGGTCAGGGATAAAAGAACTGACAGGGCTTTGTTATCCGATTAAAGAGTCGGACTGCGCGGGTACACTGTTTGAGGGGGACGAGGGTATTTGATTTAACAAGTCTTGACATTGATTTATGATGTTTAAAATGCTTTGAGAATGATTAAGATCTGTGATAGCCATGGGCGGATCCACCGGAGTGGCATAGGATGGCAAATGCCACCCTAAAAGAAAGCCATGCCACCCCAGTTGGCAGCAACGAATTCAAAGAAAAGTTATGGCCAATTTGACATTTACGAGCTTCAGTCACCATGGCAACTGAGTCTGTGAGCAGGTTAGGTTTTTCTCTGTCTCCTCCCTCTTGCACGCTGTTTCATTTCCTCATTCATTCAGTCCGTGTCAAAGCTTGTATCGAAGCGCATTAATTAGCGGAGATTTAACGTCCGTCACAGTCTAAATCCTGCTGGATATTAATTTGTTACTCAGGACTGTCTTAAGTTACTGAATTTATGCACATCAATCATTTCTTTGGACATCGGTTTTTGTCTTTACATTCAAATATTACACAGCGAAAATTCATCCTCAGCTCAGAATCAAACCTCTGTCCTTTTTATATTTATTATTTTTTATAACACTGTGCACAAGGATCAGACTGTCAGTCTGTTAGAGCAGCTCCCAAATGTTTATTGCACATAATGTGTAGGTCTAATTATTTAAATTTTAAAAATCGGTATGAAGCTTTAGACACGTAGTATCAATGACTAATGATCTCTATCACTGATGTCATTGGTCGCACTGATGGAACATAATTCCTATAGCCTAATATTGGGGATTATGTGTTAATAGAGAGAGGATTATTCATTATTTTATTCAAATTGTATTCTAAATGAAATAAAAACAAGTAATAAATATGACACGTTTGTTGGTTAGGGGGGGAACGTTTATGAGCCGACGCGTGTTTCACGTCGGACCTATATCAATAATGGTCTAACTTCTTGTTTGTAGCATTGCACCGTGAAGCTGACACACAGATCCTGCGTTTTATTTTTTTTGAAGAAGAAAAAAGGTGATTTTGATTCACCGGTTTTGCAAGTGTTGTGAGAAACACTCGGTCGACCGTCGCTGTCGTTGTTGCTGCTGCTGCTATGTGTACGACGCCTCTTCCCCCCGAGCCCAGAAGAATGTAGCGTTTGTACAGTCCTTCGCATGCTCCGGAGCGGTCTGAGACGATGATTGGACCGGGTCAACTGTTTTACCCACGTCGGCTGGTGAGGGAATCAGCGCCGGAGCAGAGTGCTTAGTTTCTTCCACCTCTGCTTGACGAATGATTTCGTCCAACTCTTGATTGATGATGCCTGTAAATAGAAAAGAATAATTATAATAAATAACGGATCGCTGTGAAACTTAAACGACAAGAAAATGGTTTAAAAAGATGGTAAAAGTTTTCTTACCAATGTCCATGATAGGTCTTGGTGTTCTTGTAAACGCGCTCTCTGGCGTGAGTAACTAACGAAAGGTGGAAAAAGCTGTAGCCTATTTAAAGAAAATCGTGCAAATGGTAACATATGCTTTATTGATCACCCTTGTTTGTAGTATGTGCTTAAAGCTCACTCCGTATGGTCACCCCATATGGTCTACATCTGGTAAGGTGATTGGAGAAGCTGACGCAGAGTGAAGTGCTTGTGTGTGTGTGTGTGTGTGTGTGTGTGTGTGTGTGTGTGTGTGTGTGTGTGGGGAGGTCAGGAGGTCGTTTGACTACTTTAGGTTCCGGCTTTGGGTTGTTCGGTGAGAATCGCTTGTACTTTTCACACTTTGTACTTTTTGTTAGAACTCATCTTTTCACCCTCTGTAACTAATATAACTAACATGTTGAAACTTTTTCATATAGAAAAAAAAAGAGTTTAAATAAACTGAATATTTAATTGCTGTGTGTGTGTGTGTGTGTGTGTGTGTGTGTGTGTGTGTGAGAGTGAGAGGTGAAGTAAACATCAAAGATGCTTTGCTACAAGCTGCAACTGCAGGAACTACACAAACTTAAATGCAGGTTTCTTCCATGACGGTGTCCCTTGGAGCATCCACAATGATGGGAGCCCCTCTGCATCGTCAGCAGGTTGCTCAGGTTCACAGGTGTTTCGCCCCTTAACCTGTACACCTCGCCTGAGTGGGGCAGCGAAGACTGGTTAGCCTTCACCTGCAGAGAGGTTCCAACTGTGGGCTCTTTTCAACCACAGCCATCTTGAGCTGGTCTCGGCTGCCGAGGCAGGGGGAGAGAGAGAGAGAGACAAAGAGAAAGAGAAAAAAGAAGATGGTGAGGACGTGTACTGAGACTTTGATGATGATGTTTCCAATTTAACCTCCTTTCTACATCACCATATCGTGATATTGTGAATCATGAACATCACCAACATACAAACATCATTATTGTGCCTTTTTGAACCTCTCCTTTTCCCCCTCCCAAAATCCTGAGTTCCAACGTCTAAACAAACGGCGTTCACCCCGGAGGAAGGAGTGATGTGGATACCTGAACATCAGAGTTATTGTGCCTTTTTTTTAACCTCCCTGTTTAGGTTAGGTTACTTTATTCATACCTGGTGGTAGATTTGTTTTGCAGTGAGTTGACATCCATTTCATCCATACATACAGTACAACATTAACCATAACAACCAAAAGAGAAAAACATGATAAAGAGAAAGGATAAAAGGATAAAAGTGCTCCATAGCTCAAGGCTAAGAACAGATGTTGACGGATCTCAACAGACACACAGCTTCTTAGGTGACAGAAGGTTCCAAAAAGGGAGGGGTAAGTGGGTCGGTGGCAGGAGAAACCCCCCACCCTATGATGATGTCACACATCTGCACTCTGGAGGGAGGGGAGGGGGATTTTCCTGTTTTTATTTATATGTACCTCTTTTCCTATATATTTATTTCCTCATTTATTTGTGTAGATATTAATATATTTATTTATTTCCCTATTTATTTGTTTATTTATTTAAACACTTAATTGCTTATGTAGTTATTTAGAAATTAACTTTTTCCCTAATTATTTAGTTTCCTATTTTTTATTTTTATTTTATACATTTATTTATTGATTCATACTCAGTCATTTATTGTCGTCCATACTCTGTGCTGTTCCAAAACATAATTTATGTTTAATTTCATCTTTAAGCATTTTTCTATTTGCTTGTTGTCCCAGAGTAAATACTCTATATGAACTGAAATATATCAATTGTATATTTTTGCATGTAGGCAGGCGCATTCATGTATGCTCATGTATAATGGGAGGATATGAACTATAAGAACTGTAATTCTTTACATTAAATAATGTCTCCATAATATAAATGTTGTCAAATGAAGAATAAAATTTCCAATAGAACAACTATTTAATCAGGTTAAAAATTTAAATGGAGCCGCTCTTTCAGGGTAATAAATAATTTTTAAAAAATAGGTGAACTAACTCGGGAGAAAAACGCTTTGTTAATATTCTGTTCTACTAAGATACTAACATATTCTGAAAACATTTTACAGTGGCAGAAGTGAATTCACCATGTGATTCTTTCTGATGCTGTTTGATGTTTAAGCCACACGGTGGCAGCGTTGTATCGTAGGAATTATTCCCAGTTAGTAAATACTCTTTACATTTCAGAGGGAAATGTAGTTTTTACTGCATTTAATTTATCTGACGGCTGAAGTTACTGCACATAAAACTTTACTTATTAAGTCTGTAAAATCTGAATTGTTGTTTCATTAGAATAGTTTATAAAGAAAGTAAAATCAGATCCACATTAAAACTGCATCAATAAAACTGCTTACACATGAATGCATCAATAATAATATATAACATTATAATATAAATATAACACTCTGAAAGGGGACACCACTTCTGATACTTTGATTGTATTTTGCAGATGACACTTCTGTGCTGTAGCGGACTGTCACATAAACAAGCCTTAAAAGTCTGGATGAAACGACACAGAGTATCTGAGCTCAGCACTGTGAAGTATTTCCGAGTGAAACATGACAAGCAGGCAAGATATAAGTTTAGAAGAAATTTGATTTGATCACAGGAAAGTGGGCGTGTCATGCCAGTGAGGCCCTGAATGTTGAAAAAGGGAAATTAAATCTAAGGTTTGAGGAAGACATGGAGGTGGAGAACATGTGGAGACACCCTTACGTAGCTAGTGAGCTAATTAATTAATCATAGCTCCGTGCAGATATAAGTTGCAGGTTGATTGACGGGGGGGATTTCCTAATATTATTTGTTGAAATTGGTCAGTATTTCCTTACATAAGCACGTCATATTTTGATTTTGGATTTGTAAGAATTTGAAGATGTTCATTTTTTGTATTTTTTTGTCAACAAGATGCACAACATTTTTTGTTTCTTCTTTATTTATCCAGGACGCTTCCCTTTGAGATACACAATCTTGGTGTATCCATGCAAGGTACCCTGGGTGTGTTGGTTGTTGACATCTTCTTTCAAAGTACACTTCTGTTTTCACAGAAAATTTAACGTTCACCTACAGTCTCTTTCAAAATAAAAGCCCTACATCGATACAACACCACGAATTGAAGGTTTTTTTCTTCGACAACAAACACTGATGGTTAGGTTTAGGAAAAAAGGACAGGGTTTGGCTTCAGAATCTTAGGAGACGTGATCACCGCTCTCGGTGTTTGTTAAACCCATCCACAACCCCTCCCACCAGCCCCAGTTGGACTTTTGCTGCCTTAACTTTCATCCTTGTCTCGACGCGTTTCCCCCGATGCGGCTGGTTGCTGTAAAACTATAACAGCAACTGGCCGCACGTCACTGCCCAAGCACCAGATTTCGACAACTTCAGGGTGAGACTGGGCTCGATCAAGATGATGGCACAAAAAAAATCAATCAATCAAATCAAATAAAATCATGACTGGGGATGTGATCATCTTCATTTAATCTCGACTTCAAGGTGGTTTGCGGAGTTTGAGGGGATGTCATCATTTCTTAAAAAGGTCCTTAACTGGGTATTGAAGCCTCCTCAGAGTTTCCAGGACTTCTTAAAGAGGATTCCAATGTCCTTGAGAAGGATTCAGGGGCTTTGTGTGTTTATTCAACCTCAAGGTGTTTCTGTCCCTGCTTCATGTTTGCATGTTCAGTACACTCCTCTGGTTGGTCAAGGTGTTGCACTACACCTGAACTGAACTGTAACTCTGTGGGTGGAAGAGGGAGCCCCTTTTTCTGTTTGGCCTCTGGCCCTGCAAGAATCAAGGCACACTATCACGGTTTATTTCCAAAGTTCAAGGGGTCCTTGAGGAGGTTTAAGGGGTTTACTGATTTACATGTCTGCAGCGTCCCGAATAAGTGTGCTAATGAACTGCCGGAGCAGGTGGAGTGAAATGTTGAGCAGGAATCCTTCAGCCTGAGGACACAAAAAGAGGAAGAAAGAGGAGGTTTTTCTAACAGGTTTCTGCTGATGGAAGATTCCTCCTCCTCCTCCTCCTCCTCCTCTTCCGTCTGTTCTGTAAACCTGTTCAGGCTTGCCGTCATAATGTCTCTGCTGTGATGTTCATAAACTCCTGTCAACACTCAGCCTGCGGTAACAGAAACTTTCCACTACTGACACAAAGACAGACAGGCAGACAGGCAGAGGGTAGAGGGTGGAAAGTGCAGGGAAGATCCAGGAGAGAATTCAGGGAGGAGGCTTGACAGGACTTTGGATCATTTTGACAGGTTCTGCAGGTGCTTGGGGTTCTCATTTGTCCATGTCCCTTAGTTTCATGTACTTTAAGGATCCTTGAAGGATTCTAGCTGTCCTTAAGCTGGTATTAGAGTTCCTCAAGTGAGACTGTTAAGGGTTTCTTTTTGGAATCTCAGTTCTGAAAGGTCTCATACTGGGTTTTGGTTTATGATGTGTGGTGTTTCGTGGCAGTTTCACATGTGTGAGCTCAGCGGAGTGAAGGAGAGATAGATGAAGGCTGCACTCCGTGTTGCTGTGTATGAAAGATTCACAAGTAAAAACACCAGCTGACGTAACACATACGATGAAACCGGACTCGAGGGCTCCAGGGTACCTTGCACATCTTATGTTGATGTGGAAAGTCCATGACCAAACGTCAGTATGTGATGAGATCAGAGTGAGAATGTGTTGGGGTTTGTTGTCTTTGAATTAGATACAGGGTTTCTTGATGAGGTTGAAGGATTTTTAAGGGGGTTCCAGGATTTCTTGAGGTGGTCTAAGGGGTTACTTGTCCTTGATGTGGTGTAAGGAGTCATTCAAGACTCCCCAAGGACTTACCTGTGTGTGATAAACTCAACACAATCTGATTATCATATCAGTTGAGGTGCCCTGATGGTCTCACCTGACAGGACAGACAGAGGCGTCTCAGCAGAGGTGACTGTTGGGGGTTAAACTGGATCAGTTGTGGTTTCACTTTAACGAACGCAACAGAAAACATAGGGGTCGTCTTCACTGAAGCTGTCAAGGTACCAGCATGACAAGCCGACCCCCGGCTCACCTCTAACAGCACTTTAAAAAGATCTCAGCATGTCGCTCTGCTCTTAAGTCTCCTATTTGTAAACCAGGAAACAGAAAGATTTCTGCATCTTTAAAGGAGAAAGAAAAAGAAGTTGAGAAAATTCTTAAAGGAAGATGGTTTATCTTAAGTGCAGGTGAAATAATCTCCTATCAGCTGTTTGTTTCCTGCTTGTCTTAAAGTTCATAGGCTTTTCTGTCTCAGGTGTGTTTTCTGCTGCAGGCCTCAGCACACACACACACTCCATCTGTGTGTGTGTGGGTGACGTTATGCAAATGTCAGGCAGCCCGCCATCAGCCTGACAGTTAGCAGGTCGACCACACACGCCGCAGCACTCTGCCAGCAGCTCTGACAGTCCTGCTGCTGACGTGCCCTTGAGCAAGACGCCTCAGAGGAAGCTGACAGGTTTCATTCACAGAGGATTACAGTCGCATCATGGAGGCGGGTGGAAGAGCTGCTGAGGGGCTGCAGTGCAGAATAAAGACCATCACTTATGTTACTAATACTTGCCTTCCATTCTGACCTTGGGTCTTCCAGCCCATTCTCAGTGCAGATGTTCCTGTACACTGTGCCTCTGTGCTGTCCTTCAGTCCAGCCTTTTCAGCCACTGGTAGGATTTCTTGATGTCGGCCACTTCTTTAATCTGTCGGCGGTACATGCCGTGCAGGGGCTTGTCCTTCCATGATGGTTCGTCCTTCTCTTCTGCTGCCTGAGGTATTCACTTGGCAGCTCATCTTTGGGGGCTATCTTCCAGATATATTCCCGGATCTTGGTTGTTTCGTCCTGGAGAGTGGCTCTGACACTCACCAGTCCTGGACCCCCTTGCTCCGCTTAGTGTACAGTCTCAGGCTGCTGTACTTGGGATGAAACCCTCCATGTATTGTGAGAAGCTTCCTTGTCTTGATATCAGTGGCTTCTATCTCCTCCTTTGGCCTGCTTATGATCCCAGCTGGGTATCTGATGACTGGCAGGGCATACATGTTGATGACTCGGACCTTGTTCTTTCTATTCAGCTGACTTCTCAGGACTTGCCTTACTCTCTGGAGGTATTTGGCTGTGGCCGACTTCCTTGCGGCCTCCTTGTGGTTTGCATTTGCCTACTGGACTCCAAGGTATTTGTGGCTGTCCTGAACATCTGCAGTGCGGCCCTCGGTTCTGATCGTCTTCCCTTTCTTGGACACCATTCAACCACACTTACCTAGTCCAAATGACATTCTGTTGTCGTTGCTGTAGATCCTGGTGAGGTGGATCAGTCAGTCGATATCTTGCTCACTCCTGGCGTACAGCTTAATGTCATCCATGTAGAGGAGGTGACTGATGGTCGCTGAGTTGGCTGAGGGGGTTCATGCCTATGTAGTGAGGACAGTGCATCACCTTGGTATATGGTAACTTGTGCAGTTGGCTTTGAGTTGGCCTCTGGAATCATTTGAGAGTTGTGTGTAATGCATCAGTATTTGTGTTGGGAAAAAGGGTTTTCTTTTTGTTATTTATCATTGTGTAAACCCTTCCTGCAGACCAGTGGTGGATAAAGTACTCTTTTACCTGAACTCTAAAACAAAATGAGATTACCATAGTGTGAAAATACAAATCACGGATTCAAATGTTTCTTTAGCAAAAAGTACTATTATCACAATATACTTAAAGTACCACAAGTTAAAGTACTCATAATGCAGGATGTCCCATTTTAGAGCCCTGATTCAAAAATAAGTTCAAAACAGAATACACTGATTTTAAATGCTTTTTGACACATATTCCATTAAATACATCACAAAGACAAAATACTTTATTGTTTATTATAAATATACACTCATTCTGAATTTGATTCCTGCAACGCGTTCCAAAAAAGTTTAAACAGGAGCAACAAAAGACTGAGAAAGTTGTGTAAGCTCGAGAAACACCTGGAACATTTCACAGGTTAAAGTAACATGCAGCATCCTCAAAAGGCTCAGCTACTCAGAGGCAAGGACGGTCACTTTGTGGAAAAACTGCAGTCCAAACGTTTTTCAACACACAGTTGCAAAGAATTTACAGATTACATCATCTACAATCCGTATTATCATCAAAACTCTCAGAATCTGGAGAAATCTCTGCATGTAAAGCTGCGTTCACATCAACGCACGGTGACTGCCCTGTCAGACGCTAACCTGCAGAAGCGTTCCTCCAAAGGGTAAAGCGTTTTTAAAAGCTCCTGTCCCAACTTTATTGGGGTTGTTTATTATATTCTAATTATTAATATTCATTCAAGTTCTTTATATGCTGCTAGGTGGTTTGTGAATTTCTGTACAGTGACACTTACATGATGTGTGATCTGGGTCAGGGTTATAAAACAGATCCGGTTATTAAATCTGACTCTAAAATTATGAGACTTCTTCTCTTTGCACTCAGACGTCAGTTTCGCTGCTGCAGCTTAAGTTTTTTCTAAAACTGTTATTAACTATTAAATATGATTTTTTTTTTTTACCAGACATTCAAATTACTGCAAAAATTATGAATGTTGTGCAGCATTTAGTGTGACGTCATTAAACAGACTGCTGGATATTATGGTCTGTAATAGACATTCAGCAGAACACAGACAGAAGCCTCCACAGAGCGGCCAGGAGAGTTAAAGAGTCACAGTGAAAACTCTCCTTTTTCATAACTCTGAAATTTGAACACAGACATGAAACATTTTTTTTTGTTTCAGTTTGACTCCTTGAGGATTTCATTACCTCTCATATCTCTGATACCAATGCAGGATAAACGTCCATAAATCCACAGAAGCTTCAGAAGCTGCCTGAGAGGCATCGTGTTTTTAAGTTTTCTTCAGTATCGCAGTGATCGTTGTCTGTGCATCTACATCTAGGTTCACTGCAAACAGGAGCTGATTGAAAGGAGACACTTTGACTACATGTGTCTGCAAAGAGAATATCAGCGCCTCCAGTCTGAATGATAAATTCAGGATCACATTTAAATTTACTTATTAAAACAAACTCAGATTAAAGAAACATTTTGAACAGGTGGCAGACGTTCATGTGTTCATCAGTGAGTTTTGTCACTGCTGATGTTTTTATGACTGAGCTGTCCGTCTGTCCGCCACGTTTGTCTCTTCACATGAGGCGTTTGAAGCCTCAGAAACTGTTCTGCTGTTTTGAGTTTGAGGGCAACTGGATTAAGGTGGAAAAGTTCTTATAGGGGCAGCTCGACTGGTAGGAGGCATGCTGGGACAAGACACACACACAGATAGATGTAATCAGGACGTTATGGCAGTTATGGTGGTAACCATGGTAAAAAATAATAATAAACTGTCCTGTGGTGGTGCCCTGCTACACCTGGACAACATGTTGCTGATAAACTCATCGCTCCAATCAGACAGCAGAGTTACATTTGGTTTCACATCATTCTGATTGGACTAATTAAAAGATTCCTGAGTTGTTTGAAGCTCCAACGTGCTTATAAAATCTGCAACATAAAGGCAGCTTGAACACATGACTGACTCATGAGTATTTTAGGGCTTAAAGATGCATTTAGGGGGCTTTACTTTATCACTTGATGACTGCTTATATACGACAGGGTCGCTCATAGTAACAAACTCACAGAGTTGTCTCCATCTCTGCAGCTCTGTGGAGATTCTCAGCCTCTTTCAGCTCCCAGTTTTACAAAAGCGTGGCAGCATCACATTTCTAACACGACTGAATCTCACAAATTGCACATAAACTGGCAGATGCTACACGCATGAGAAGCAGCCGTGATTTGTTTGGCTTTCAGCTGTGAAATCTGTCACTACTTCCAGATCTTGAAATTTCTCTGGAGCTCTGCTGACATTTTTCAGCCTCTCTTAGCTCCTAAATTTTGTTTTGCAGCACATTTCTTGTCTGGTTCAGTCTCAGCCATGTTCTGCAACACAATCGCTAGAATTAAAGTTAGGATTGGATGTTTCATTGAAACTTTATGTTCAACAACACTGTGTATAACGTGGTGAGATTTAGGCACAAAAACAACACGTGGTCACGGTAAATGTCAGCACAGACTACCCGTTTTGGTGGCACTATCCCGACAGAACAAACAGCGATGTCTTGGTAGAAAAAAAACCATACATGCACGAGTAGCAAACATCATGGATTTCAGTAATAAAATCTGTCACTTCTTTCAGATCTTGAAACTACCCCACACATCTAATATCTCTCTGCAGCTCTGCAGATATTTTTTGGTCTCTTTTAGCTCCTAGTTTTGGTTTTGTGGCACATTTCTTGTCTGTTGCAGTCTCAGCTGTGTTCTGCAACACAATCACATTGAAACTTTACTTTCAACAAAGCAGTGGCTAGATTTAGGCACAAAGAGAATACATGGTCATAGTTAATATCATGTTGGCATAGAATACCCAGTTTTGGTAACACAGCAATGCCATTAAAAAACAACCACTTTTTGTTGCACTATCCTGGCAGGAAATGCAGTAATGTCTCAGTGAAGTACAGCCATTTTTTGTGGCATACTCACGACAATATACAATGTCTCTGTATAGAATAACCGCTTTTCATAGTACTATCCAGGCAGTAAACACAGTGATGTCTTGGTAGAAAACAGCTGCTTATCGTGGCACTATCTCAGCAGGAAACGTAACGATGTCTTTGTAATAAGTAATCGCTTTTCATGGCACTATCCCGTCAGGAAAAACAGCAACAGCCTGCAAAAACACCCAGGTTTAATTGTTTAAAAGCCACTGCAAACACAATAATTAGTCACTAAAAAACAACCAGTTTTGTTTGTTGTTGATCTTGAACAGTGGTCTGCAGCTTGGCAGGCATCTCGTGTAGATGAAACACCATCCACCCCCAGATGACGTGCAAATGGAACGTGTTAATGGTTTGCAGAAACATAGGGATGGCTTTCTGAAAAAGTCACTGTGCTCCACCTGCTCAGCAGCAAACAGCAGACAGACACAGTCAGAGACAAGCTGGTGAACACAGAGGAACATTCAGCAGCTACAGAGACAGATATTCCCTCAGGAGCAGGTAGAGACTCATTCACAGGACCAACACTTTGTGCTCTCTTCTCTGAACGTGATAAATACACATTTTAAAGAACTCATTAAATGTGTAAATGTGTTATAATTATTAAAATGCTGGTTTAGGTTCATAATGAGCTTGTTGAGGACTAGTGACATCACACAGCTGTAAATCGAACTTCTCTCGGCAGGAGTTTGATTCAAACTGACTGCAGGAGGTTTTCAACACAGACCACCTTCTGCCTTACCTCCCAGTCTGACATTCAAATCCTGTGGTGTCATAAAAATGACTGTGTTTGTTTGTGTGTGTGTGTGTGTGTGTGTGTGTGTGTGTGTGTGTAATCAGACGGCACACTTTCAGCCCTCCTCACGTTGTGTCACAAAGAGATGAAATCTATCAGATCTTTGATCTTTGATCTGCGACTGATAGACTCAGTCAGCACACTTTAATGTGTGTGTGTGTGTGTGTGTGTGTGTGTTACTGTAATGCTGTTTCTTTTTCAGTTAATATCTTTAAATCTTTGTGGTCATAAAACAGTTTATATCTTTCATCTCAAAGTTGGTGCAATGAAAAATGTTCCAGTGACGGCCCCTCCCCTCACTCAGTACATTTACATGACATCACAGAAAATGGATTTATTGTGTCAGTCCGACTAAAACCAGACTTTTAACATACATGTAAACATGTTAGTCTGACTGAAATTGTACTAAATCGAATTTGTCACAGTGGGACTAACAGCCAGATAATGTGACTCCTGCATGTATACAGTCAATCAGACCCAAACTGGCCGAAGTGCTCTGAGCATGCTCCACATTCTACTCAACTGTATTTATACAGCACCTTTTATACAAACAAATACTGACAGTTTTCTCATTTTTTAAAGTTTTATTCTGTAAATCTTTTAATCTATAAAGCACTTTGTATTGAAGCTTGAAAAGTGCTGTTTAATTTAAATTATTATTAGTATTGTTATTTATGAGCTTAATCATCAGGTGCATTTGAAAAGTTTCTGTTCAGCACGTTAACCCTCAGGTGTGACGTGTTGACGTGTTGTTAAACACAAATAAAGAAATGTAAAATGGTGATAAAAACACTGATGAGTTTTTCTCTGCAGGTTGATTTTCAAAGTGAAAGCACACACACACACACACACACACACATACTCTGTGTTTATTGTGACAATACAGATCATCAGTTTCAGCCGTCTGTGATGACACACACACTTATCATCTGTGTGTGTGTGTGCGTGACTGACAGATGAGGTCAAAAGCAGTGTAAGTGTGCCGTTTGTTTACACTCCACACGTCCTCAGACAGCTCCGCCCTCAGGACACACACACACACGCACACACACACTCCTCATGTTGTGTGTAAACAGCTGGACTCCATCAGACGTCTGTCAGCAGTATTGATCTATCGATCAGCTGATGGCATCAGTCAGTCAGAGTGTGCCGCCTATTTACTGTCACATACACATCAATGGATGACATGATGACTAAACACACAGCGTGGAGACACACACATGCGCGTTAACTTGCTTTGAACTAGGGCTTTAATAAAAACTGGACCTCACATACAGTTAAGGTTTATAACCATCAAACTCCTCCAACATTAAGAGAAGAAGATCATCAGGGTGTTTATGTTGATATCAGCTGTAGAAGAAGAGTTCAGATCTTTTACTGAAGCAGAGGTGCATATGTCGGGGGATCACGTCCCCCTCAGTATTTAGAACATGTGCATTTGTTCCCCCAATAAAAACACAGACTTTTATTTTAATAAAATAAAGACATTCACACCATAAATGGAGGCAGCAAAGGCACAATTTCGGAAAATAAAGAATCACCAGAATGCAGGAAATTTAAGTGTTTGATGGTTAAATGTTCCAGTGGAGGATCCCCAAAACCCTCGTTTCATGTGTTGAAGTGAACTAATGCTTAAATGAAACGTACAAGCAGTACATTGTAATTTATTAGTTGATTTTATTTTTTATTATTAATCTGAGTGTGCAAACTAAAATGATCAGATAACTGCAGTGCAGTAAAGAGTTTAAGTACAGTAAGGGCTCATTTATGCTCCCTTTATGTACAAAAATGTATACGTCCCTTTCAAACGGTGTTACCGTCACTGCCCACATACTTCCATGCGCCCTTTACGTTGGCATGGATGTTAACCAATATATCCACCAGGAGGCAGCCCAGCGTCAAAAGTTTATGACAACAACAAACTCAAAAACAAACATGGCGACTGTGGAGGAGATATTGATAATGTACTTCTTGCATAAAAGACAAAAACAGGGGCAGCGTTGTAGGAGGCGGTGGTCGGTGAGGCCGTTAAATACATTGCGACTGGAAGACGGAGAATTCTTTTCTCTAGTACTGCCGATGAAAGAAATTGAATTGTTATTTCTTCTATTTGTCTCACTAGAGCTACCTATCGGGTAGTGACAGCAACACTGCCCCCACCTTTCCCAGTGGTACTGCTCCGTTTGACCTGTATCCGTAAGCTTTATGGAAACGTGCAGAAATATGGACGAAATGAACGCGGAGCACGGACAGAAGGCTCCGTCCGTATCCGGATCCGTATTTAACGTTGAGCATAAATGAGCCTTAAGTGGACCTGGAAGTGAGATGAGAAGTTTTGTCGGCAGCAGAAATTTAGTTTCTATTGGAAAAATTCTTAATTTCATTTTTGCTATTGTTACACAAGCTGACTAAATGTCTGTTTGTATATAATATCTGTTTTAGTTTTGTTGTTTCCTCCTTTTTAAAAACACATTTATACCACCCTGATTTCAAAGAAGTGTGACGCTGTTTCCATTGTCATATTTTGTGCTTCATAATGTGCACAGATGTGAAGTTACCCATGATGCCATGGGCACTAACACACCTCCATCCCATCACAGACACTTTGAACTTTGAGCTGGTAACAATCTGGATGGTCCTTTTCCTCTTTAGCCCGGAGGACATGACGCCCATGATGGACAGGTCAGACCAATTTGTGTCAGTCCGTCTCAGACGCGCTCAGGCTCTAGCACACCCTGGATGTGTATGGCGGCAGCTCCTTAACAGATGACCACGCAAAGTTATTACTACTTTCACTAAAAGATCTGCACTACCTCCACCTCTGCATGACCTTAAAATCAAAAGTTGATTCTCACCTGAAGAGCCAATCTCCAGAGCTATGATTCACCACACAATATCTTCTTAGCCATTCTCTTTATAATGACAAGATTGTGGGTCATTTCGCTCGGGATATTTCTCGACCTCAACAATGAGTCTCTCCTCATCCATTCTTTGTCACACAGCAGACACAGCAACAGCTACAGAGTTCTCTTAATGCATCAGTGGTGAGGAGTCGGGCTGCCATAGAGAAAAAGAACTGCTACAGGAGCGTTGTTGTACCACCGCGTTTCCCCTTGACACCACTGGGTGCAGTCTACCAATAACAGCGACCAGCTGTGTATCATGCCAACGTGAAAGGATGTCTTTCTTGTTGGTGTCTGACACCAAAGTTCACTGACCAAGCTCTGGTATTCAATGACTTCTATGTGGTGACTCAGCATTTTTTGCGCATATGTGAACACTCCAAGAGAACTCAGACCCTTCTGAAGCGAATTGTCGGGAGGTGGTCTGAGTCCACAGTGCGGTTCACTTGACTTGAGCTGTATGAACACAAAGTGCTCCAGGTTCACTTTGCTCACTGCTCCTTTGTATTCAGCCCTCTAGATCACTTGCTGTTGCACTTAGACGCTTGAAAAACCAGATAAAAACCACGTTGGCGTGTAGCGCTTGCAAGGACGCACGACGAGGAGTGGTTTGGTCCACAGAAGATACTGAACGTCTTTAGATGTGGAATGTAGAATACATCAAACAGCAGCAGTCTACAGCACAGAAACACTAAGGTTTTCCTTCAACTTTAAGTTCATCTAAGAGCGAGGGGCTTCATAACCACGCTGCAATGTCACGTCAAAGTAAAAAAAAAAAAAAAAAAGAACAACTATGTCAACATACACTGATCAGCCAAAACATTTAAAACACTGACAGGTGAAATAAAAAACATTGATTATCTTGTTACAATGCAATGTTCTGCTCAGAAGCTTTGGGTCCTGGCATTCATGTCAATGCTACTTGACACGCACCACTCACCCAAACACCGCTGCAGACCAAGCAAACCCCCCCCCATGGCAAAAACACTCCCAGATGGCAGTGCCCCCCCCAGCAGGACAATGTGTCATGCCATACCACAAAAACTACTCAGGCATGTGTCAAGGAACGTGGCAAAGAGCTCAAGACATTGACCTGGCCTTCAAATTCCCCAGTTCCCAATTTGACTGAGCATCTGTGGGACGTGCAAGTACCCCAGATGTACCACCCATCCACGGTGAGGCTTCTACGGATTGGACATAGCTCTGACATGTCAAGGTATGGACACAGGAAGTCTAGGGATGCCCCGTGGTGTCTGGCACCAGGGTCTTCACAGCAGATCCTTCGAGCCCTGTGGGTTGCGAGATGACATACCAGCATGTCCCAAGGATGCTCGATTGGATTTGGATCTGGGGAATTTGGAGGCCAGGTCAAGGTCTTGAGGTCTCTGTCACGTCCCTCAGGTCATTCCTGAGCAATTTTTGTGGTGTGGCATGATACATTGTCCTGCGGGTGCTGCGTGTCAAGTGGCATCCACATGAATGCTAGGACCCCAAGTTTCCCCGCAGAACATTGCATTGGAACAAGATGATTCATATTATTCACTTCACCTGTCAGTGGTTTTAATGTTTTGGCTGATCGGTGTATATTACATATAGAATATAGTATAAACAGAAAGAGGACTGAGTCTTCTTTCAAACAAACTGACAGTGTGAACACAAAAAGAAACTAGTCCCATTTGTGTTGGTCCACTTGTTGGTGCACTTTTAGAGGACTGAGTTTGGTTTGTTTAAAAAGGAAAATATGTGAAAACACAGCTGCAGCCGGCAGCTCATGTTCAAATATCGATTGAGCTTTCCTCGGCCGTGGCCCAGTCTTTTGTTACAGGCATCAAACTCAAAGACAAATGTAAATGTACATTTACAACAAATAAATAAAGTTTATTAATTTGAACATTCACTACCTTTTGATTGTTTTGTGTTCAGTTGAACACAGGTCAAAAAGGATTCACAAATTCATTGCATTTGATTTATACAGCGCCCAACTTGTTTTGGAATCAGGGTTACACAAATAACCAAAGTATCACCTACTTAAACTAAGTCAAATTTATGACTTATTTTGTCACCAAGTGTTTTAATCATACGCTACAGTGGAGAAACATCTAATCAATCAGTCTGATGATAAAAATAATAATTGTCAGGCTTTCAGTTTTTCTCCTTTAATTCTTAATAAACTGAATATTATGGAGTTACTGACGGCTGTTCAAACAAAAAGACACAATTGAACATTAGATCTCAGAGGGTTTTTCACTATATTAATCAATAATTGATTAGTAAAAATTAACATTTTGATCAACAACTGTTTGCATCTGTTTTTGGCCTGAGATGAACCTCTGAGCTTCTTTCCCACAGAACAATTCACCTGCCGTTACTCACAGTCTGTGGGAAATCTGAGCGCTACCTGTCGGCCTGTGTGGGATCTGCTGACTGCTGCACTCTGAGCTGTAATCTGCTTCATCGTCTATGAACTGCTGAGTCACTGAAACTAAGTCAAACAGACAGAAACCTGGTTGGGGTTTCCTCCCTGCGGATCACATGACTCAGCAGTTTCTCAAACCACAGTCTGACTGTTTGTTTGTTTGTTTGTTTGTTTGTTTGAAGGTGTTGATGTCACCACCTGTCGCCGGCTGGTGGATCTTCATGGGAATGAGGGGAGAGTTAACTGTAATGTGGTACTTCACTGTGTTTTTTTATTTAATTTTTTTTTTAAGCCTTTATTTTAACAGGGAGGTCCATTGAGAGCAAGCTCTCTTTTTCAAGGATGCCCTGCATTGAGCACAATTCAAAATACAGGTCACAACACATCAATGCAATACAAGAGTACAGTAAGTGTAAAGTGCCAAGTATAATAGTAAACCAGACTAAGAATTAGTCTACGATTAAGAAGTTAAAAAGTTCAGAATACATATCACAACACATAATGCAGTAAACGAGTACAGTAATATAAAATGCTGAATAAAATAGACAGCCAGACTAGGAATAACAAGAACATGACTGAGTGCTCGGGACCGCGACATTAAGTAGAGCTTTGAAAGCCTCAGTAGAGCTTTGAAAGCCTCACTCTATTTAATGCACTCTATTGCATTTCTTTGCTGTACTCTTCTTTGTTTCTTTACTGCACACTTCTACATTTGTTTCTTTACTGTACTTAACTTAGTCTACTGCATTTCTTTACTGCACTTCACTGCATTTCTTTACTGTACTCTTCTAAGTTTCTTTACTGTATTTAACTGTTTTTTTTTTACAGCTCGTTACTGCATTTGTTTCTTTACTGCACACCTCTTCTTTCTTGTAATGTACTCTGCTCCATTTGTTACTTTACTGTATTTAACGGCATTTCTTTACTGTAGCTGATGAAGCTATCACTGATGTAAGCCTTGTCAGTGATATTAGCATGTTGGAGAAGCTAACACTGATGTTAGCATGTTGGTGAAGCCAACACTGATGTTAGTCAGATTATATATTTATATAGCACATTTAAAAACAACCACAGCTGACCAAAGTGCTGTACATGAAGAGATAAGATGAAACACTAAAATACTTTTAAAAAACAGGTAAGCCAACACTAATGTTAGCGTGTTGGTGAAGCTAATAGTCATGTCTGCCTGTTGATAAAGCTAACGTTGATGTTAGCATGTAGATGACGCTAACAGTGATGTCTACCTGTTGACAAAGGCAACACCGACATTAGCCTGTTGGTGAAGCTAACACTGAAGTTGGCCTGTTAATAAAGCTAATAGTGATGATAGCCTGCTGATGAAGCTAACAGTGATGTTAGCATGTTAGTGAAGCTAACAGTGATGTCTGTCTTTTGATAAAACTAACCTTTGATGTGGGTCCATGTCATTGGTTCGACAGCCCATTGGTTCGACATCCCATTAGTCCGACTGTCCGCGGTGCTGAACGGCTCGCGGCGGGCGTATGGTGCGCCGCGACCGGCTTGAGGCGGAGCAGGCTCAAGGCTTATGTGTTTGTCACTTTCTTTTTCATTTTAACCCACACCATAATCTTTTCCTGACCCTAACCAAGTGTTTTTTGTGCCTAAACCTAACCAGACCTTAACCACAGGGCATCATGATGATTTCAGAACGGACTTCGGAACAATGAGTTTAATATGGTCGAACCAATGGGATGTCGGACCAATGGACAGTTCCCTTTGATGTTAGCCTGTTGGAGAAGCAAACGCCGATGTTAGCCCGTTAATGAAGCTATCAGCTAGCCTGCAGATGAAGCTAACAGTGATATTAGCCTGTTGGAGAAGCTAACAATGATGTTAACCTGCTGGTTAAGCTAACAGTTAGCCTGCTGATTAAGATAACAGTGATGCTAGCCGGTTGGAGAAGCTAACATTGATGTTAGCCTGCTGATGAAGATAACAGTGATGCTAGCCTGTTGGAGAAGCTAACACTGATGTTAGCCTGCTGGTGAAGCTAACAGTTAGCCTGCTGATGAAGCAGTGTTGTTAGCCTGTTTTAGAAGCTAACACTGATTTTATCCCTGTAAAACCATGTGAAAACTTTGTGAAAATGCTAATGTTTGTTACAAACGTCTTTTTTAAAGTCTACCTGCTCAGTAGCACCTGAACATTTCACTCTTGAGTCTTAACTGGATTTTTATTTCACTTAGAGCTTTCTTCTTTTTCTGTTTTCTTCCGTACGTCCTGATGTGTTTAACAAGAATTTGTTTTTAGTTTCTTTGTTGATCAAATTCAATTTTAAGTTTAATTCTTCCTTATTAAATTTACATTAAATCTAATTTAGACATTTTTATCCATTATACTTTGTTTTTTCTCACTGAATTAACTCAGTTTGTTATTTCAATACATTTGGTGAGTAAATCTGTGACAATGGAAACAAAATTGACATTTTTTGTTTTTTATTCCAAATACAAATATTCACTTGATATTTACATTATAAAAAACATTCACCCCCTTTTTTAACTTTAAGAAAAAAAGATAAATAAAAATATTCCAACACTCTTTACAGCGAGCTCAGTGCGTTCTGGCTGGTTTGAATTCATTCAAACATTCATCTTGAGACATTTTATAATTTTTTTTACAAACTTTAAAATTAAACATCAGATTCACATCAGTTTTCAGTGTAAACACGAGACATTCTCTGCAAGCATCACCGTCAGTTTGTGTCACTGCTGGAGGACCAGAGAGTCGAGGGGCAGAGCATCAGAGAAGCCCCCAGAGAAGAGAGGCCCACACTGGGCCTGAAGCTGCTGCAGCTGCTGGGCCTCCTGGAGGTCCGGCAGGAAACAGGGTGCCGTCTGCAGGTTGACGTAGAGTGGTGGTGAGCCGGGCTGAGGGTCAGCAAAGGAGGAGAGGTGTGGGGGAGTCAGCTGGGAGGAGGGGAGGAGAGGAGGAGGGGGAGAGGAGTGATGGAGGGAGGAGGAGGAGCTACAGGTGTCCCACTGTGGCACCACAGCGCCAGGTGAGTATGAGTATCCCTGAGGAGGAGGTGGATGAGGAGGAGGGGAGGCCTGGCCCAGTACCTGCGTGTACATCGAGGGGGGGCTGACATGAGGAAGAGGAGAGAGGAGAGAGTCCTGGATGTCACACAGGAAGCTGCTGACGCTGGGGGAGTCGTCAGAGAGAGCAGGGAACTCAGTGCTGCCGCTCCTGGGAATTTTTGGGCTGGGCTCTGATGATGAGGAGTCAGAGGAGGAGGAAGAGGAGGGTTTCTTTCCAGTGGTTACGTTATCCGCCTTCCTCTTCCTCTTGCGGCGAAAGTTTCCGTTGTCAAACATCTTCTCACAGTTTGGATCCAGAGTCCAGTAGTTTCCTTTACCTGCAGAGGAGGAGGAGGAGGAAGAGGAGGAGAAGGAGGAGGTTAAAGAAAAGAAGCAGCAATTCAACACTTTGTGTTGTCTTTCCATAAGAACATGAGAGAAACAGCTTAGAGGTGACATCAGATTCTACTGCACCAAACTCCCTTTAAAAAACACCTACTTTTAAAACATCCTCCTTTTTGTAAACAGATCAGTTATAACTGGAGTTTAATTTATCTCTTTGCAAAGCCCTGAGTGTCTCTGATGTGTTTTCACACAAAAAAATCACAATCCAGCTCAGGAAACAACCAGAAGAAGCTGTTCTTCAACAGCATCAGACATCTTGTTTTATAAAAAGATTGTGTGGAGTTTGGTGAAACTTTGGTTGTTTTAGTTAGAGACACTATTAAAAAACGATTTGACTCCTGTTATTGACAAGTTTGTTACCAAAATAAAAGTCTCGACTGAAGACTAAATTCTGTGATGGATTGTTTAAATTCTGCAGAAATGAACTGAAATCAAAGCCTGTGATGTAGACAGGAAGTTAAAGCTCACCTGGGTCTTTCTCATCGCGGGGAACCTTCCGGAAACAGTCGTTGAGCGACAGGTTGTGGCGGATGGAGTTCTGCCAGCCGGCCTTGTTGCGACTGTAGAAGGGGAAGTTGTTGGAGACATACTGGTAGATCTGGCTGAGCGTCAGCCGCTGCTCTGGCGCACTCTGTATCGCCATAGCGATGAGGGCAGAGTAAGAGTAGGGTGGGCGAACCAGGCGCAGCATGTCTTCCGTGGAGGACAGGGAGAACCAGGGACTGCTAGAGAGCAGGGGCCTCTGGAGGCCATAGAGATGAGGGAAGAAACCTCCGTAGGCTGGTGGGAGACCCGCGGCCCTGGGGACGGGGCCCAGCTCTGGGCTGTCGAAGCAGACGTAGGGGTCTCTGTGGTTGTTGGAGGGTGGTAGCCATGGTGATGCTAACAGGCTGGGCTCAGGAGGAGCCGGAGGGCTGTACAGGCTGAAGTCAGACGGATCGAGGCCCAGAGATGGAAGCTCCTGCTGGGGGAGAGAGCGTCCACACAGAGGGGGGGACAGACCTTGCTCCGGGATGAAGGATGCCATGCTGGTTTTTTTCCTTTCTGTCTGTCTGTCTTCACTTCACAACATAAACATCTGTCTGTGGTGACGTCGTCTTCTGTGTGTGTGTTTTTATCAAAGTGTGTGTGTTTGTAGAGGACACACACGGCTGCACCTGTCCTGCTCTGCACACCTGCTGCTGCTGCTGCTGCTGCTGCTCACCTGAGGAACTTATACTCTGGTGCCCCGCCCACGGATGAGCTGATTGGCTACTGGGCTGTCTCTCTTACACACACACACACACACACACACATGCACGCATTCACTTGCATAATTGTTTGTGTGTGTGTGTGTTTGTGCTGGGGGTTGATTTGAATAAGAGCAGGTTGAATTCTTCCCCCCAGGCAGATAAGAGCCTCAGGATTTAATGCTGAGGTATGCCACCACACACGTACACACGCACACACACACACACACACACACACACACACACACAGCTTGACAAATGAGTGATTGAGCCTCTTCTTACAGTTTCAGACGTTACAGCGTCTCGTCTGGTGAAAGTCTGATTCTAAACAAACAGTCTAAACTCCTGTGAGCACCTCCTGCAACCTTCCTTACACACACACACACACACACACACTATAAAACATCTATTTATTTGTTACCATTTATCTCTTCTTAAACCCCATTCAGACGAGGTCACCAGTGGAGACATCAAACACATATTAATATCATTATCTCTGACATCCACACAGAATAAATGTACGTGAATCAGCATAGAAGTCATAGAAAACAGACGCTGCAGAACATCTTCATGTTTTTAAGTTTTCTTCAGTGTCACAGTGACCCAGTGACAGTTATCTGTACATCCATCTGTACGCTGCAGGAGCTGCCCACAGATCTTTCGGCATGCCTTTAATGGAAACACTGACTACATGTGAGCAAATGTGGGTGAAGAGACATGTCTCTAGAGGGGACAGTCGTACCTACATAGAGCTGACACTACTGAGGAAATGTGGCAGGTGTTAAAGCCAATTTTACGTAGTGGTCAAATAACATCTTCCGAGGCCGTCATGTGATGCTATGGGGGCCAAAAAGACTCACACTGTGAAAGACATGTCTGTAAAACACAGGCAGCGTACCCTCACACAACGGTTTGTTTGATATCCTACAAATTAGCGTCCCATGGATGATGTTATGTCCTTAAAGCTGACAGAGGTTTTGGCAAGTACAGTTACTGTGGTTAGGTTTAGGAAAAGAAACATGGTGCCTTAAAATGACTTCACTCAAAATCCAGCGGTCTCCTGGGGAAAAGTCACCAACAACTAGTGTAGTGTAATGAGCAAGAACGTTTGTATGGGGCAGAAGCAGAGGTGGACGGGTCAAACAATCTCCAGACTTTCACTCAGGCAACCCCATCTCACTCTGATGTTGTCAAATACTGGCGTTTGTTCGGTGACTTGGGGCGTCAGACACTGTCAAAAAAGGCCTCCTTTCACGTTGGCATGATACCCAGCTTGTCGCCGTTATTGTTTAAGAGCTCCCAGCGGCATTAGGGGGAAACATGGCAGGACAACAACGAAAGTTAAGGGGGTGGAAGTCCGAGTAGGGCAGATGGGATGGGTGGTGGATGGATCCAACAGCACCGACTGTCACCCAGGAGAGCGGTGTTTGTGTCCCGTGAGATTCTAAAACCAAATCCTGTTCTTTTGTCCTAAACCCAACCATGTGCATTTGTTGTTGAATGAAAAAATTTCAATTCATGGTGTACCGACATAGTGCTTTTATTTTGAAAGAGACTGTATACAAACTGTACATTTCCTGTGAAAACGGAAGTGTATTTTGAAAAAAGACAATACATGTAACAGGCTGAAGTTGACATGGCGTCCCAGAACATCAACAACCAACACACCCAGGGTACATTGGACGTCATATGTGGACGTGGAAACCAAACGTCAATATGTGACGATAATCCAGTTAATTTTATACATGGCAGCTGAACTTTTTTGGCCTCATGCTTCACTGAGCAGCAGAATGAACAGGCCCTGCCTCCAACATTGTGTCCAGGTCTCTTTATACATCGGTCTAATGTCAGGTCATTATCAGGTTTGGGGGGTAGAGTGGTTTTAAGGCCCGTTTCCACTGAAGAAGTTCCTGGTACTATTTGGGGGGCAGGAACTACTACAGGAATGTCCTCTCGCTCGACCCTCTCAACCGCCGTGTCTCCACTGAGAGAGCGGAGTACGAGGAAGGTTCCTGTAAAGTTACGGGCTCTGGATGTGACGTAATCGTTGCGCAACCATTTTGACCGGGGCGACGTAGGGGCATTGACGCTGTTAGCTGTTAGCTGATAGCGGTGTCTGTATTAACTCACTAAACTCACAAAGTGGCCCGTGAAAAAAATATTTTCTCCAGCAGATGTCTTAGTTACAACATGATTGAGCTAACTGGAGTAGTTTCATGTCGTTTCCGACAACGGGAGGCTTTTAACAGATGATGTCCTGATGTTAGCTTTGCTGCTGCTGTTAGCTGTTAGCTGTCCCTGTCAGCTGCAGCCACTGATGCTTTCTAGACATCGTGATTTCCCAAAACTGAATAAATACCACACATAGCAACACAAAACTGCTTTGCTAGCTCAATCATGTTGTAACTAAGATATCCGTCGGAAAAAATATGTTTTTCACGGACCGGTTATTGAGTTTGTTTACATGGCGGTAGAAGCTATGAATGAGCTAACCCTCATCTGCTGAGTTTTAAAAATGCCGGCTATTTTGTTGCTTTCTGTTGACGTCACATTCCGCCTTGAGTATATCCAATCAGCACCAAGTAAACCCCAAGCCCCAGCCAGGAGTTTTTCGGGCCGTTCTGAGTACCTACTCCGAGGCAGGGACTTGTTTAGCCCCTGTAAAAGTTCCGGAACTCTGTCCTTAAGAGGTGGTTCCTGCGGTGGAGACACGCACCAACGGCCCCGGCCCCATAAATTTACCCCGAAGTTCCTGCGGTGGAAACGGGCCTTTAGTTTCTGTTGTCGAAACTGAAGCTTTAATTTCAAGAAATTACATTCACACCACTTAAGGAAAGTAATACCTGAAAAGAGTTTTATGTGCATACAGATATTTTTATCTGCCCTTTACTTTGAAATTTATTTTGCTCAAGTTATCGAAGAGACTAAAACAGTAAAACTCCTCAGCAGAAGAGTTTGTTTGAAATGTGTTTACAAAAGTTTACAAAAGTGAAAGTGAATGAGATGTCAGAGAAAGTGCAGCCTGACAGTCTGAAGCCAAACACACACACAGACCATCAGCTGCTGTTTGAGGTGTCGCCCAAACTATTGTTCTTAAAACAACCCAAACACACAGTCAGCACGTCCACATTCACTTTAACTACTCAGCGCTCATCAAACCTGATGCCATACTTTAATGTAAATGCTTCAGTTTCACTGCGAACAAAGATGTTTTTAACTGTTCAAATCACCATGAATTATTCCACAAACATATCGTAGTGAGGCGAGGAACCAGTTTTTAATCTGGTGTAAACATGTCAAGTCTGAGGTTTGGAATTAAACAAGACATCTGGTACAAACTGGTTTTTGTCTCAGATTTTCAAGTCATCTGACATGATGACAACTTCTCAAACAAAATGAGATGTTATTTTAGTTCAGAGGTGGAAGAAGTACTCTATTTTAAAAGTAGTAATACCACAGTGAAAAAATACTCTGTTACAAGCAAAAGTCCTGAATTCAAAATGTTACTTAAGAACAAAAGTATTAGCATCAAAGCACCAAAAATAAAAGTATTGATTATGCAGAATAATGTATAAGCTGTTATATTATTGTATTTTAATTACTGATGCATTCATGTGTTCATCACTTTAATGATAAAGATGGAACTCATTTTAATGACTTTATATAATGTTGGGTAGGTTCATCTGCAATAAGCTATCATTTATTATTGATTATATGTTATAATAATCATCTGTACAGTAACTAATGCTGTCACATAAATGTGCTGCAGGTAAAGTACAATAATTACCTCTGAGATGGAGTAGAGCAGAGGTATTCTGTAACATGAAATGGTCGGCACAATTTTAAGGTACTTGTATTTTTCTGAAGTACAGTATTTAGTTACTTTCCATCACTGAAATAAAGTTCAGCAGGTAGTAAATGTGTCAGAAACACTAAGCAATTCTTTTATCTGTTTTATCTGTTGTATTTATTATATTTTCATTAATTTTTACTCAGCACATTTGTGTCTTTTGAGTGACTGAAAATTTAATAATTTCCAATAATAAAGATACACAATGTGAGAGATCAAAAATAAACGTGTTGTTTTTTTCCTCCTACAGTTGCGTGAAATCTGTCAGGAGCCGTTTAATACGTACTGGATGGAGGAAGAGGAGGACTGGTTCCTGAAGAACGCCACCAGGGTCAACGACAAGGTACGACACAGCGCCAACATCACCACACTCTCCAGAAATATGGCCAAATGGTGTCCAAAAATATTAGTTAAGTGTCCGAACAAATAATTTTAAATTGATTGAAAAATATTACTTTAATATTAGTAAAACGTCAAAATTTCCCACTGAAAAATTGTTGTAAAATGACCAAAAATATTAGTAAAACTTGCAGATTTCCCCACAAATAGGTTTAGCAGAATTTCCAAAAAATATTAGCATAATATCCAAATTTGCAAGGGAAATGTTTTGTAAAATGTCCCAAAAATATCAATAGAATATCCAAACTTCCCCAAAAAACTTTTAGCAAATGTCCAAAAAATATTAGTCAAATATTAAAATATATCTTCAAACTTAATTAAATTGTTCTAAAGAAAAATATAAATAAAAAGTGGGAAAAAGTTGATCAAAATGTCCAAACAATATTGGTATCATGTCCAAATTTGCCACGTAAATTTTAATTAAAATGTCCAAAAAATATTTGTAAAATGTCCAAATTTCACCCTGAAAAAGTTTAGCACAATGTCTAAAAAATATGAGTAAAAGTGTCTACAATTATATTTGTAGAATATCAGAAAAATATTAGTGACATTCAAATTTGCTAGCTAATTCTTTTTTAATATGTCCAAAAAAAACTATTAAGTAAAATGCCAGAAAAATAGAATGTCCAAATTTCATCCTGAAATAGATTAGAAAAATGACGATAAAATATTCAAAATTGCCAGGTAAACCTTTATTAAAATGTCCAAAAAAATATAACAAAAAATGTCTTAGTGTGTCTTAATGTTTTAGTAAATGTCAGAAAAAAAGTTTGTAAAATGTCCAAATTTTACCCTGGAAAAGTTTAGCAAAATGTCCAAAAAATATTTATAAAATTTCCAAATATCCCCCAGAAAAATTTTAGTAATTTAGTAAAATGTCCAGAAACTATGAGTAATATGTCAAAACATACTAGTGTAATGCGCAGAAAAAAACAGTAATAGACTGTATGAAATAATCAGACGTCACCCACTGGTTTGTGGACTCCTGTTTTAAAGGCTCAAGTGTGGCATTTTGGTGGCGGCCATCTTGAAAATTCAGTCCCCATACAGTTCTCATGAATTTTGAAATTAGCTTTAGAGATCAAAACTGTTTTTGTATTTTTGTTTTTTGTACAAGGCTGTAAACGTGTTTATTTCTACATTTTGACATGGAGGCCTATGGTGATTGACTCGCTCTTGGAGCCAGCCTCAAGTGGTCATTAGAGGAACTGCAGTTTTTTGGTACTTTAGCTTCATTTTTTTCAGCCCTGGAGGCTGATCATATTTTGTTTAAATAATCTAAATATGTAAAGTAACTAAATTTATCAGAAAAATATGGAGCAGTTAAAAGAACGATGTCGTCTTCTGAGATGTAGCTCAGCACAAGGAGCAATTTTTTACCTTTTTCCGCTTTTAATTGATTCTGTGCATTTTGAACTTGTTTGATTTTATAGTTGAGCTGACAGAGGCGTTCAGACGCATCTCACACAGGTGACCCATCTCAGTTTTCAGAAAGTTACAGAACCCATTCCTATAAAGCTTCAGAGCTTGTCTGCAGCTCCGTCCAGACTGTTTCTGTGATTTTAACGTCACCTGCTCGGCTCAGTGATTTTAACCCCCTCCCTGTATTTTATATGTGGAGCCGCTTGTTGATACTGAACACACTTACTTAAATGTTATTAGTGTTAGACACTTACTCTCCCTCTGCTGCTCGCCTTCAGACGGACTAGATTTGACAGTTAAAGATATTTTCTTTTTTTTTCCCATGTGCCCCTTCACCCCCTTCTTGTATAATCCCAGTCATCCGTCAGTTATAGTTTAGACTGTGTGTTGTTTTGACTGCAGCGTCCTTGAAGGCACCGCAGGGCGAAGATTACTGCTGCTGCTGCCAACTGTCATCACACACACAGACACACACACACACACACACACACACACACACACACACACACACAGGTGTGAATCACCTGAGTCTCGCTGACGGTGAACAGATAAGAAGTTTGTCTGCTTCAGTTCAGATAGCTCTGCTGTCAGTCGCCTGGATTCATGATGCTTCTGACTGATGACATTGTGATTAGAAGATAAGAGTTAATTACTGAAGCCTCAATCCATCAACACATGAATTAAAGCCGTGTCACACCGAGCACAGATTTACGTCTGAAAAGTTTGTGTGGAAATTTATAAAAACTGATCTTCTGGATTTTTCTGAATGTTACAACACTGCTGCAAAACATAAGTGTGAGGAAATTCGTCCGGACCTCAATTTCAGCGGATTTCCACCTGTTGGAAAATATGTTTGACCAATGAAATCCTTCGTTTCAACCATACTGTCATACTCCTAGATCATAGGGGGCATTTATGTCCCGCCCCCACTGGAGGGAGAAACAATTCACCGCCCTCTATTGACTTTGTATTGCATGAGAGGCCAGTCTCACTCTGAAGTCGTCGAAATCTGGTGCTTGGGCAGTGACTTGCAGCATGAGACACTGACAGAAAAAGCTGTCCTGTAATGTCAGCATGATACCCAGCCCATCGCGATTATAGTTAAGTGGCGGTGGCAGCATCAGGGGGACAAGAACGAAAGTTAAGGCGGCAGAAGTCCAAGAAGGGCGTGCAGAGGAGAGGTGGATGGGTCCAACAAACATCGATTTTCACCTGACTTCTGGCGTCATACACCATCAAAAAAGCTGTCCTTTCAAATCGGCATGAAACGCAGCTGGTCGCTGTTATTGTTTAACAGCTCCCAGCGGTGTCAGAGGGAAATGTGGTGGGACAACAATAAAAATTAAGGTGGCTGAAGTCTGTGTAGGGTGGACAGGTGGATGGGTCCAACAACCACTGACTTTCACTTGGGAGGCCGGTGTTCACTTCCTGTAAGATTATAAAGCCCAACCCTGTTCTTTTGTCCTAAACCTGATCAACATATTCTCACTGTGACCTCATCACATGTCCACGTTTGTTCATGGACTTTCCACGTCCACATATGACGTCGAAGGTAGTTCGTTAGGTTGTTATGGATAGCAGGAAAAATGTGTCTTTACAGATAGGCTGCAGCCTGTTCTCCTTATACAAGATTAAATTAGGGGTGTTGCTGTCCACCATTTTGAGAATAACCAGTTGTTGTGACATACAATATGTACGGTATCCACCTTATTTTTCACGGAAACACGGAGGCAAAACAGAACGCAACCACCTTCCATTTTTTTGTGCGACACTTCCAGTCCAGCACTCTTACCACTGTGTAAATGGGAATCGCCTTGTTGTTTACTTTGTTGAGTTTAGCTCTATATACATATATATCACATTTTTCACGTCACTATATCACCGTTTAGACTAATCTGATGTATGTAAAGTCTATAAACACAATGACTGAACAAACATTACTATTTCTGTGTGCACGTTTAGTAATTAACATGGTTATCGTAGATTAGCTGGGCTAACCATTAGCTGTTAGCCGTTAGCAGTGTCAGTAATAACTCAATAAACAGTCTGTGAAAAAAAAATTTTTTCCAGCGGATGTCTTAGTTACAACATGACTGAGCTAACTGGAGCAGTTTCATGTTGTATCCGACAACGGGAGGCTTTTAACAGATGACGTCCTGATGTTAGCTTTGCTGCTAGTGTTAGCTGTCCCTGCCAGCTGCAGCCACTGATGCTTTCTAGACAGCGTGATTTCCCAAAACTGAATAAATACCACACATAGCAACACAAAACTGCTTTGCTAGCTCAATCATGTTGTAACGGCTGGATGGCTGATGCGTACATGCTGTTTCGGGTGCTATCAGAGCTGATCCGCGCATCACTATGGCTTAATAATCAACTCAGTCAATTAAAACAACCCGTCCTGTGTTAGGAGTGTATGTCGCTGACAGAAAGAAAGAAAGAAAGAAAGAAAAGGAAAAAAAGATAGAAAAGCAGCGTACACCTCACATATTTATTTCTCACAGTTGCGCACACGTTTGGCTGGCATGCAGAAGCACCGTCTGTGTGTCTGTGTGTCGAGGGTGTGAGCCGCAGCTTCAGCTGCTCAGGTAGAGAGGCTGTGTAGCCCGGTGTGTTTTTTCGCTGATTCGGTTCTGCAGGTTCTCTGCCGGTACGCTGGAGACGGGGATCAAGCAGTTTGTCTCACTCGGGATAGATTGTGCTTTTTGGGTTCATAGTTTATGATTGACGTGCGATTTATTCGCGTTTAGAGGGAATAAATTTCCTTTATAACGGAAACGTGGGCACAGTTATCTATACAAAATACACAGACTAACTAACTAACTAACTAACTGATTGACTAACATAAACAACTGAAAATTGAAAAAAATTAGCTTGCACCGTTAGCTCCAGTAAGGGAAAGCATGAGGGAAAGCAGCTGGCCGGAAGTCATGCACAAAAAAATGGAAGTTGATCACTATTTACTTCCGTGTTTGAAAATAAGGTAGATACAGTATATCTTACTATAATGACGAAAACTCTGTCTGTCTGTGGGTGTCTGTGTGTCTGTTCCACGTTTTTCTCCTCACTGACTTGGTCAATCCATGTGAAATTTGGTAGAGGGTCATGGGAGGATGGGAATGAAGCAATATTACATCAATTGGCCAAAGGGGGGCGCTATAGCAACAGATTGAAATTGCAACCTTTGAATGGGCATATCTGCCTTTCAACGTGCTACCTCAACTGCTAATGTACAGTTTTAGCCCACTATCTATCCCACTATTGGCAATGGTACTACTGTACTTTCAATAAAGCAATTGTACTATCAAATTCACAAAAACTCTGTCTGAATACATTGCTCTTCTTAATGGGTTCAGTTGACTATTTAATCTGCAATTTCCTGTGACCTGTATCCCGAACACACACCATGTGAAACTGTGCGTGGGCAGCTGTGCACTCAATGGGTATGGACTAGTATACAGTATATTTTTGACATACTAGAGATTTTGCTTTTGCACACTGCATATTATATGCTATATTTTGTCCAAATACGTACTTACTGCTAGTATAGGCAGTGTCTTTTTAACCGATTAATGGTGAAGATCTACCAATAGTTTAGTTTCCCGGTATGATGATCATTACAGCCTGAAGGGGGTGCTAACGTGGGCCATAGACAGAATCAGAAAACATGCTGCTCCCGCACAGAGAAACCAGGACGCTGCGGTTGTTTTCACAAGGTTTTAATGAAACAGCTGAGGGACAAACAAGTCAAATCTGACACATTTACACTGAATTGAAAACGTCCCAAACAGAAGGCACAAAATGGAGCCTGAATACTGGAAGACTTTGAGACTTCATCTGTAACAAACAAAATGGAGCTGTAAATACAATCATGAAACCTGGGATATTTTTTTAGCTTAGCTGAAGACAGAACAAGGAAGGTTTTAGCCATTAACATGCATAGTTTGAATGTGGAATGTACTTTAACTAAATGCTATAGACATACAGCATTTATCCAAAATCATGTACTGATGTACATTTAAATCTAAAACTTCCGATCGGAAATGTTTTAGACTTTTTATTGAAAGGTTTATCGTCTCATATGGAGCGCGGAATGTAAACATTTGTTTACAATTTTCTGATGTATTTTAAATATTTAGCTCATTTTTTTCATTTCATTTTCAATTCATGTTACATGTTAATACATGTTAATACATGTTGGATGTAAATTTTGAATATTAAACCTAAATGTTAACTGTTAGATCAAAATAAAACATTTAACGTCAAATATTAAATATAAATGTTGAATTTTTAATATTAATGTTGAATGTAAATATTGGCTCTATATTCTTAATACTAAATCTAAATGTTGAATGTTAAATGTTAACTGTTAAATCTAAATTTTGAATATTAAATATAAATGTTGAATGTTTAATTTTAATGTTGAATCTAAATATCGGATCTAACTTTTGAATGTTAAATCTAAATGTTAAATGTTAAATCTCAATATTACATTTAAATGTTCAATGTTATATGTTAATATAGAATCAAATGTTGCAGTCTCCAACCTTTCAAACTCAAAGAACAGAGAGCTGACACAATGATGAAACTGTAGTTTGTAAATGGTCAAAATAAGCAAATGAAGCAACGTGTGCAAAAATCTGACATTTGTCATTTGTTAAAACAGAAAAAAAAACTTGACATGAACAACACAAACATATCAACGCTCCTGCTAATGTAACATTTGAGGTGAACATTCATCTGAATTCTGCCTGTCGGGTTTCTCTCTGGTTTAGTTCTGTGCTCCGGTTTATCCGGTCAGGACGTTTAATGTCTGGTCATGTAGTATCCGGCTGGGTCTGAGAGCAGACACTGGTTCTGTTGGCTGGAGGTGCGGTTCTTGGCGTCGATGAGGAGCAGAGGAGACTGGGAGTAATGGCCGATGATGTCACTCACTGAGGGGAAAGACTGCACACACATAAACGCATGATTATACAGGAGTTTATTGGACTGCAAATTTAAGTGAAAGGGAAAACCCTCAGATTTTTCCTTAAAATACAAACTTAATTCAGTTATTACAGAACAGGTTCGGCTCTCAGTACATAACAGTACTTCTTCTGTTACTACATGTTTACCTCCTGGACTTTGAGTCCGGTTCCCAGCAGGAATTTCTGGTTCTGCTGTCTGATCTGGATGTTGTAGACTTTGTCCTGGTAGTAGACCATCAGGGTAAAGGGCTGATTGGCCAGCTGCCGGGTGCTGTCCCTCACCAGATACGCCCCGTCCTCCACAGAGACACAGAATAATACATAAGGGATGGACGTCTAAAGCCCAGTTACACAAGAAAATGTTGGCACTTTACATTTTTGCAGACCACGAATACATTGCATTCATTTGTTTCATTCATGTCATATCAGTGTTCCTAAAGTGATGCAGTATATGAGCTGAATTGGTTGAGAGCGATCAATAACAAGACCAGCCGGGATTGTACCACAAAAAACTGTTTTTTGTATTGTATAACAAAATGTGTTTTTTCAACCAAGACATTGCTGCGTTTTCAGCTGAGATAGTGCCACAGAAAAACTGTTTTTTACAGAGACTTAGCTGCATTTCCAGCTGAGATACTGCCATGTAAATGAGTTTTTACTAAAAATTCACTGTGTTTCCAGCCAGGATTGTGCCACAAAAAGTGTTTTTTCTAACTGTATTTTGTATTGTATTACAAAATGGGTTTTTTTTGTTGAGACTTCACCGCATTTCCAGCTGGGATACTGCCATGAAATTGGTTGTCTTTTAATGAGAATTTGCTGTGTTTGTTTTTTCTACAGAGACATTGCTGCATTTCAAGCCAAGACTGTGCCACAGAAAAATGGTTGTGATGTTACGGACATATCACTGCATTTCCAGCCAGCATACTAACACAAAAATCAGTTATTTTAAGCCAAAACATGATGTTTTCCTCCAAAAAAACAAAGTCCAAAAGGGTTGATATGGTTAAGCTGACTGAGATCACTATTATGGACACTAATGGCTGTAAATTTAACTTTTATTTTCTATGATTAATACATAGAGACATAAAAAAATAAAATAAGAGGGGGCAGGGGGGCGGCACGGTGATGTAGTGGTTAGCACTATCGCCTCACAGCAAGAAGGCTGCCGGCTCGATCCTGGGTGTGGGAGCCCCTCCATGCGGAGCCTGCATGCTCTCCCCGTGTCAGCGTGGGCTCTCTCTGGGCACTCCAGCCTCCTCCCACAGTCCAAAGACATGCAGATTGGGGACTAGGTTAACTGATAACTCTAAATTGTCCGTAGGTGTGAATGTGAGTGTGAATGGTTGTTTGTCTCTATGCGTCAGCCCTGCGATAGTCTGGCGACCTGTCCAGGGTGTACCCTGCCTCTCGCCCGATGTAAGCTGGGATAGGCTCCAGCCCCCGCGCAAACCCCCAAGAGGATGAAGCGGTTAGAAGATGAATGAATGAATGAATGAATTAAGAGGGGGTAGGACCAGAAAAGTTTTAACTTCTCCTTACCCCTTCTGAACATGAGCGATATTATTTTAGTTGCTCATTTGTTGCTTTAATGTTGCTGAGGATCCCTTTTGTTTTTGTTTTTATTGCTTATAAGTTGAATTTTGTCTTTGTATTATTTCAACATGTTTAATAAATTGATTAAAAATAAACAAATAAATGAATATGTATAAATGTAATGTTTCCGTGGTTTGCAGAAATGTACAATACCAATATTTTTTCTGGTGATTGGGTTGACCTAAAAAAACTGGTGTAAAAATACTACTAAGCATTTAAGCTACATAAATACATTTTTGTGAAACTTCTGCTTTACTTCTTCCATTTTATGCCATTTTATTCTATATTCAGACACATTTTTAAATACTTTTTATACTTTTTTAACTACTTTTTACTGCACTACATTTATTTAATTTTATTATTATTATTGATATGAATATTGAGTGAACAAGGGGTAGGACCAGATAAGTTTATACTTCTTCCTACTCCTTTTGAACATGTAATGCGATGTAAATATATTGTTTTCTTCTCTTTCTAATTGTTTTAATCAATTGCTTATTTTTATTTATTTATTTTATTATTATTTTTTTTCACATGTTCAAATAAATAAATAAATAAATTAAAAAAAACAGCTATAACTGTATATCGTACAGAGAGTATGAGGCTTTGGACTTAAAAATTATAGCTGCTTCACATTGAACCACACCACAGTTTGTAGCTGAAATTCAGTTAACCTTCACCAAATACAGTATTAAAATATAAACAGTTTACACCTTAATGCAGGAATGCTAATAACCACATAATATATACAGTATTATAATAAACATGAACATTTTACTTTTACTGAAGTAAATGGTTAAAAGCTTATCTTGGTGTAAACAGGTAGTCAAATTAAATATATCCAAATTTATTGCATGCTAAGTAATTTAAAAAGTACCTTTAAAATAACACAGACTTTTGTTTAACTGCCTGTTTTGTGTTACCTTGCGGACTTGTTTCAGACATCCTTCTGCCTGACCTCTGGTCACTTTACCCACATACCAGCGCGGGTCCAGGTCCTGAACACACACATATATATTAGACTTAGATTAGAAAAAGACAACAGCACCATCTGCTGTTCATTTTGAAGAACATCCACAAAAACAGTTTCAACACTTAACCCTCTTTATAATAATGATAATTACAAAGTTTATTTTTATGACACTGATTAAAACCACAGATCACAAAGTGCTTTACAAGGACTAAAGGAAATGAAGAAAAACACAACATACACACATTTGAATTGCACACATAAACACACACGTGGACAAAGTTGTTGTTTTTTTATGAGGCCTATGGTACAAAATGTGCATGACACTGATTTCTCTTTAATCTTACAACTTTAACAGCAAACAGGTGACCTCAGACTGTGTGCAGGATTACAAGGACACAGCATTTCAGAGTCACTGCCTGGGGCCATGAAGTGTTTTATAGGTTACAAGTAAAAATGTCAGAATTGACTCTTAATTATGACACTAAGAAGTAAGTAATATGATCTCTTTTCTTGTTTTTTTGTAAGTAGTACAGCTGTCTCAGAGTCATTCTCTGATTTATGCCACTTAGCAGACAATTACAGTAATCTAAAGTTGAGGAAATTAAGGTGTGTGCAATGGATTTAGTGTTTGTGAAGCTCAGAAGTTGATAAGAGACTTTCTGTATTGCTTTCTTTGTGGGGACCAACAATTTTCACCATCGTAGCGAGGACCTTTTTGCATTGTGCGGACTGGTCCCCATTCGGCCAAGACACCAGAAGAAAATGTTGGCATTGAACGTTTCTGCAAACCACAGATACATTACATTCATACCTATGCTTTTTTTTCCCAACTGTGCCATCACAGCATTTCTTGCCAGGATATTGCCACAAAAAGTGATTGTTTTCTATCGAAACATTGCTATGTTTCCAGCCAGGATAATGCTATGAAAGCCATTGTTCTTTTTTTTTTTTTCATGAAATCCCCACATTTTCTGCCGGGATTGAACACAAAAAGTGGTTGGTTTTTACCAGGACATTGCTGCATTTCCTGCCAGGATAGTGCCACAAAAAGAGGGTGTTTATTTACTGTGACATCGCTGCATTTCCTGCTGGGTAGTACCAAAAAAAAGTGTTTTTGTTTTGCCAGGACATTACTATGTTTTCAGCCAGGATAGTGCCATAGAAAGTGCTTGTTTTTTACTGGGACATTGCCGCGTTTCCTCCCGGGATAGTGCCATGAATAGAAGTTGTTTTTTAACAAGACATTGCTGTGTTTCCTGCTGGGATTGTGCCACCAAAATCGGGTATTTTAAGCCCAAACAGGATCTTTTGACCATAAGCAAGTGGTTTTGTGCCCAAACTTAACCACAGCATTGCTGAAATGTAACGTGTCCAAATATCCACTACAAACGAACATAAAAGTTATTGTATCCATGGTTTGCAAAAACGTACAATGCTGACATTTATTCTGGTGATTTGGTTGCCCTATTACATCAAAGAGATGTCTGAAGGTTAAGACTTGGTTTTAGAATCAGAGTTGGAGTCAGGGTTTTTAGGATCCTCACATGTACAAACAGACAATGTATGAGTGTGCTCTGTTACCTGTTTTGGTGCTGTTGTGGGTAGAGAAGGACGAAACGACGGTCTGTCTGATCCTATAAAACTGCCTCTCTGTTCAGCAATCGCTGCACACACACACACACACACACACACACACACACACACACACGCAATACTGTAACTACAATAGTAAGACAGCACCCTCTACTGTTTTTAAAAGGACATCACAAGACTGTTTGGAACCCAAAGCAAAAATCCCGTTTCCCACATCCACCGGGTCATAACTGCGAGTTATGTGTATGGTGGTAATTATATCTTAACAGTCACCTAAAATAAATAAATAAATAAAAGACAGAACTGTACATTGACATTAAAGCAGTGTTGTTTGGTTTTATTATATTGACTCAGACACTGAAAAATAAGTAACATTTGACACTAATGCAAAATGCAAAACACACATCTGATGTGATGTTAATCCCATGTGAATGGGACTTTACACTCAGCAGGAAACAGAAAAAGTACATTTCCCAAAAACCTCAAACTGTTCCTTTAATGTTTGTGTCATTGTGTTCTTACCAGATTGCAGTTTGTGAGGCAGAGAACCTGCAGAGGGAATGCTGGGAGGCAAACTGCACAAAAACAAACAAAATAAAACAGATTATTCATCATATCTGCCTGATTCATTTTACTTAAGGTCACCACCTGTGGGTGCCACTAAGCCCTTGTTTTTCTACATCTTGGGTTCTATCACCATGAGGACAGTGAAAATCAATAATTTTTAGTTTATGAAAATACATTCTGGGGAGTTGTAATAGACCATAAACAATGTGGGAAACCACGTATAAATGATGCCAAAAATGTCAAGCTCTATTGCAACAATGCACAAAACAAAAGAACCTTAAGTACTTATATATATTGCATCACCCTTACATAGTTCCATACATTACCTACTGTGAGGAGGTTCGAAGAAATAGATACAAAACAACTGCAAATTTTCATGCTACAGAAGAGAGCTTTAAGAATCATTTAAAAAGCTGCTTATCAAAAATCAGCCAACAAATTATTTATAAACTCAAATGCTTTCAAATTTAGAGATTTGGTGGAATCAAAATAAAAAATAAGATGCGTCAAGACAAGGTAGCTGAATACAACTTCCTCGCATACAATGTACAAGTTGAAAAACAGTTTAAAAATGTTTATTTATTTACATATTTTCGTAATTGTTTTTTAAACTAAACTGGGCCGACAATAGAACTCTGTGGTACTCCAGCACTGACAGGATGCTTTCAAAAATTAGTATTTCACCATTACTTTTTTCATACCTGTCTGCTTGCCGTGAGGGGAGCCCGTGGGGTCCAGGACGGGGTGGCAGACTTTTATTGTGGAGGGGGAAGGTGTTGTGTTTCAGTGCTGGAAGAGAGAAGACAGGTTTAAAGAATCAATCTAATATTTTGTGATATGCTTTGGGAAAAGCAGAGAAAAGAAATCTCACCTTCATCATGTGTTTGCTGCAGAGAGAGAAGAAATCAGAGAAAGGATCACAGTTTGTTCTCGACAAATTCAACATCAGAATAAATGTCTCTCAGAGCAGAAACTTACCTCCCTCCTTGGATCAAACCTGTAAAACCAAACCACACACAAAAATCTGATTATTATCAAATAGCTTGCACAAACTAATCATTTTACAGCTGTTTTATCGTGAAAAATTGAACTAAAAATTTTAATAAGATGACAATAGTGGAGATAAATGTGATGACTTTGAATACAAACACTTGATCAATTTGATTTGAGATGATTTGATGAATGGATGATGTGTGAGCTGACCTGTTGGCAGGAGGTCTGGCTGCGGAGTTGCTCCTGCTGACGGAGGTGGAGGACGGAGGAAGAACAGGAGGTTTGGACCAGTTGGGAGGATCCGGAGTGTCCGTCTGAGGCCTAAACGCACACAAAAAAATGACAGGTTAAGTTCACATGTTTTTATGTCTATCTCAATATAACACTCTAGAGTTCCTCTAACCTCCTCTGTGGCCGAGCTCTTGATGATGTGCTGCTGACTATGTTTAATATATTAAAGCTGAAGAGGAGCGGAGCACATACAAGACAGTGTCATCTGCATATAAATAGATACTATGAATTTCCATGGTCATTACATAGGAAATGAGAAACCTGGAAATGGTTGGAAATTTACTGAATGTTTCAGAAAAGTTCTGAATATAAATTGTTTAGCTGTTGTTTAAAATATGTACATGATAATCACAAAACATGTCAATGTAACACAGAATACGTTCTTGTATTATTACTACAGTGGGACATCTTAAGCAATAAAAATTTGGATTTCGTTGTTTATTTAAGAGACCGGTATTATTTTTGCTTTTGTATATTTACCATTGCTCTTTAATGAGGCAAGAGTATTTCTCATTCAATTACTCTGTCAATCAATGGATTCATCGGTATAATATTCAATTACTAAATTAATAGTTCCAGCCATAATCCAGACACACATCAAATTGCACTGACATCTACAGGATCATTGGTTTACTCTCACCCAAAAGAGGCACAGAGTTGATGACTTGCTATTGTTGGCATATGCAGCTAGTTAGCAGCAGGAATGTCTAACGAGCAAGTGAAGTTAGCAAACACTGGCTTATCTACAAATGCCTGGCAAGTGTGTGTTTAATAATGTATAGCTGCACACTAAAAAAGCCTATACACTTTAGACTACTTAAATAAAGTCTTGGAAATGGTGTAAATATATATATATATATATATATATATATGTATATATTATATTATATTATATTTTATATTTTTTGGAAAGATTAAAACATTTATTGGTAAAATGTGCAGGAGTCCTGTATGTAAAGTGTAAATAGTGAAGGACCCAGGACAGAGCCTTGTGGTACCCCCTTTGTTTATCCTAAATGAGTATGATGAACAGCATTTACCTCCAAGGCTGCGTCCCCCCCTGTAAGAAACACAGAAATAACATTAACACAATAAAAACTAAAAGTCAAACTATTCTTTTAAAAAAACTACAAGGTTTCAGTGTCTGTCATATGTCCTCCTATTGGTCCCTTTTTGTTTTCAGTTTTCTTTGTCATTCATGTGGTCAGTTTGCAGATCAGTTTTGAAATATTTACATGGATCCACCTGAAAACCGCCAGAGTATGTACAGTCATGAAAAACCTATAAAGGTCATGGATTATGAAAATAGCTGTTTCACAAGTCCTGGAAAAAATTTAAAAGATAATAAACACAGAAAGTTTTGTCATGGAAATTTGCTTCAAAAGTACTTGTATAACAGAATACACTAGCTGCAACTGCAGTGCTTCCCTCTCATCCACCATCAAACAAGAGACCATTTCAGGTGCTGTGCCCAGACACAAAGCTCAAACTGCAGAGGTACCACGGGCGCTATAGGTGGCTAACTCTCACTCACGTTATTCCCACAAGCCATATGAAACCATGTGCAGCTTTATCAGGTCATGGTTTCACCAACAGCCAGATAGCTCCCAGGTTTGCATGCATTTTTTTTATTTACAGTATATGTACTTTTGGACTGGCTCCATATTTTAAGTGACTGACTGATAAATTTTGACATGGATTTTTAGGGCCTGAGCACTGAACAGTGTGAGGAGGACCCTGTTGAAACTGAAGGAATTATTTTTCTCTCACATAAATCATATTTCCAGGGGGCTAAAGATGCTTGAAAACTCACACATAACAGAACTGCTGAAAATTTTCATATTTTACAAATCCCGTGCTTAAAAAAAATAGGGTTCAGTAGCACCCCCTATAAAACTTCAATGAGGTAGCCTCCATGGTATGTTTAATCCACAAAATTAAGAGGCACATGTGACCTCCCCAAGACATAAAATAGCCTCTTGGAGCCATATCCTAGACCCAACAGAAAGTCGGCCATTTTGAATTTACTGTGCAATTTTTGTGCATTTTTGGCCATTTACAGAGGTCATACTTTAACAAACTCTTCCTAGAGAGTTGATGTGATTGTATATTATAATAAAAAATAAAAAATATAAAAAAAAATAAAAAATAAAAAATATTTTGTGATAGTTATAGTGCTACCTGTAGTAAAGATTCCTATTTCCTTTATTTTGACACTTCCTTTACTTTGCTTCCTTTCCTCCCCTTTCCTCAGCACTGATTGGTTACTTTGACTCTTTGTTCACTCGTCATTAATCTGATGGAGTTCATCTGCTAAGCACTGTTTAAACCCTTGCACCCTTTCACTCCTTTCTTCGGCCCAATTCCAATCCGGCCCCTAAAGACTCAAGCCCTGAACCCTCACTGACTTAACTGACATCAGCTGTAAGTGATTGAGTGTGAGTCTGAAAGGGCTCCGGATGCTACAAATAGGAATGGGACAGCACTTATCCCCCTCTCTACAAAATGTTGTTAACATTGGCGGCTCTGGGCGTGATCATTTATCGGTTATTGTCAGCATATATTCTACACACAAAGAATATATATCTATATATATCGATAGATAGATAGATAGATAGATAGATAGATAAATAGATCTCTCTCTCTCTATATATATATATATATATTCTTTGTCTGTGGAATATAACCACTGGTATTCCTCTGACCTCATGTGTGTTTATTAAATCCTTGTTAATGTAATGTTTCATTGTTTATCTATCTGTTTTTTCACTCTCCTTCCATAACGTTACCGTTTGCATATCTGCCGACTGTGTTTTCGTTTTGTTTTTTTTTTATAACACTTCCGGTGTTCCGATGGCAACCCCTGTATTTGACGTCACAACGCTATGAACTGTAATTTCCTTACCGTAAGTCCACATCGATGCTGACCTACGGTAAGGGGGCATAAAGGGCTCACTCACTGACTCACTGACTTGATGATTTGACAATGGGACAGCCCTCACACACTCACGCACTTTACATGAACGCACCTCTAAGTCAGTGAGTCTGTAAGGGATCGGATTGGAATTGGGCCTTCATCATCACATGGCGCGGCAGTGCTGGTAAGCAGAGTTTCTTTCTCTTTAGTTTACCATGATTAGTTTAACTGAGAACATTATTTATCCTCACACCACCTACTGGCAAGAGGAAATTACATGTTTTATACTTTGATGTGCTCAGAGTAAATTTTACACATAGACGTTTCAGAGAACACATAATGGTCATGAAAGTCTGCCTCAAAGTCGTGGTGGAAATTTATGGGTCAAAATGTGTGAACTCTGAACTGTGGAGTGTTGTTGTATTAAGATAATTTAAAAAGCAGGACTCACCCTTTCCACTGTGTTGCGATTAGTTCCTGTGGAGAAAAGTAAACGCTATCATGATTAAAATATCAGATTAATAAATTCATAGTCATTATCGATCAGTCACAATTAATTTAATACAATCTTTTTTTGTTACATTATCTTTGTGTGTTTTTTCAGGGAAGACGACTGCAAAGAAAATCAGTTATGAAGCTGGTAAAACAAAGCACAGTAAAATAAAGATGACAATAATAAAACTTGTTGAGTTGGATATTTAATTTTAAACTGTGTTTTTCCTCTTTTTGCATGTTGTTGCAACGAGCTACCATTATTTGTGCATCAAAATGAAACAATGACTCTGAAATTCAGCTGTCAGCGGGTCCCTGAATGCACCAAAAGTGTAAGTTACAAAGGTTTTTTTTAAATATATATATATATTTGGTGAGCCTATGATGTCAGTGTTAACAGTGATGTTTTTCCTTTCTGCAGATTATTTTTCTTACAAATTGGAGTAAAACCAAAGAAATCAATGGTGGTGTCGTACTTTAAAAGAGGAACATGTTGGGTTCAGGATTACCTCTGACAGGGGACAGGTTGGATCCTGAACTTCTGCCTGGTTTGTTTTCACGAAAGATCTGCGGCGGCCCTGGAGGAACTGAACACAACAACAGAATCAAAGTATACCGAAAGATCTGTGAGCACTTCCTGTTTGCAGTCAGGGCTATTCAAGAGAAGGCTGAGACACGGGGTCAAACATGGGGGGATTGCACATGTGCAGTGTAACTTGAACTGCGATGCTAGAGGGTGACAGCAGGGGCGCTAGATAAAAAGGGCAGGATCCACTCAGGCGATCAAGGAGTGCGCTTGGTGCAGTCTGCTTGGACTTTTGGACAGCAGCTGCCTGAAGTTGTCAGAATTGCGTCTCTGTCATTTTCACCCACAACGCAGGCCACCAGTAACAGTCCAATAATAAGCTGTGAAAATGACATGCATGCACATCCCCCTTATTCCGCAGTCTCACGCCATCTACAGAGCCTTTGAGGAAGTGCAGACCAGATTTTACTGCGCATGTACAATCCCCCCATGTTTGACCCCGTGTCTCAGCCTTCTCTTGAATAGCCTTGTTTGTAGTGTAGCCGTGGATGTACAGACAGCTATCATTGGGTCACTGTAACACTGAAGAAAACTTTTTTCTCAGGTGAGTTCTGCATCCTCCTTTTTCTCTGATTTCTAAGCTGATTTATGGACTTTTATTCTGGATGGACATCGGAGATAAATGAAGGATATTAACATGTCTCATGTCTGTGTGTTCACATTTATTGAGCTATGACGGCAAGACAGAGGGAGATTTAAACGATACTCACATTTTCTCCCCCCGCAGTGTGGAGAGTGGTCTCTTCTAGAGGACAGTGACTCTCCCGGCTGCGCACATACACACACACACACACACACACACAGGTTTAGTTAACAAAACTGATATCACCAATTCAAATATGTTTGAAATTATTACTTGAGTGTTAAATGAGACTCACCATGCGGGGAGAGGGTGCAGAAAGGGTGGAGGCTGGGGGGCGGGGACACACAGCAGGGGGCGGGCCTCGGGATGACACATGGTTATCTACACACACACATACAACAAAAGTTTGCTGTTGTGTTATGGTTATCTCATCGTAACTCTTAAAGAAAGTGGAAATAACATTTCACTTTTTTAAATAACCTCTGAGAAAAATAGTTTTAACAAGTTCCTTACAATTAAATATTAGAGATATTATTAGAATTAAGTCATAATATTTCAAGTAAAGGAAGTCATGAAATTATGAAAATAAGGATGTAATTTGTGAAAATAAGGTCATAATGTAAGTTTTAATGTCAAGATATTAAAGTCATGATTTAATGAGTATCAAGTCATATTATTTCAAGAAAAAAGTCAGTGTAATGAAATTGAAGTCATAATTTCATGAAAATAAAGTCAATATTTCAAGAAAAAAATTACTTACAAAAATAAAGTCAAAATTTGATGAGAATAAAGTCATATTTCAAGAGAGAAGTAGTATTATTTTAAGAATAAAATCAGAATTCCATGAGAATCACGTCATAATATTTCCAGAAAAAAATCGTAATACTACAAGAATATAGTCCCAAATTTTTTTAGATTAAAGTCACAATATTTTAAAAATGTAATAGTAAAGTCAGAATTTAATAAGAATAAAGTTAGAATATATTAAATAAAGTAAAGTCATTTTACAAGAATGAAGTTGAAATTTCATCAGAATTAAGTCAGATTTTTTTAAAAAACCTGTCATATTACAATATAGTCAAAATTTTATGAGAAGTCATTATATTTTTACAAAATCGTAATATTAAAGTCAGAATTTAATAAGAGTAAACATAATATCTTTAGGAAAAAATGTCATATGATGAGAAAGATATTGAAATTTAATCAGAATAAATTATCATATTATTTCAAGAAAAAAGTTGTAATATTACATGCATTGTAAGAAAAAAGTGATAATTTTTTTTCAAAAATTGTAATTTACATTTAAATTTCATCAAAATAAAATCATATTATTTCAAGAAAAAAAATCAGAATTTACAATAATTAAATTAATTCTGAGAACAAAGTCATAATATTGAAAAAAACACATAATATTATGTCAGAATTTAAAAAGAATTATATATATATATATATATATATATATATATATATATCATGATTTTTTTCTCAAAATATTATTTGTGTGTGTGTGTATATATATATATGTGTGTGTGTGTGTGTGTGTGTAATATTTTGAGAAGAAAATCATGATATTATGAGGATGAGGTGGTAATTTCATAAGAATAAAGTCATAATATTTCAGGAGAGAAGTAATAATATTATGAGAATAAAGTTAGAATTTAATAAAGATAAGTTATAATATTTTAAGGAAAAAAATCATGATATTACGAGACTAAAGTTGAAATTTCATAAGAATAAAGTCATTATTTAAATATACATTCAAGATATATTTTAAAACATTTTGAGAAATAAAAGATGTAATTTTACAGGAAGTTGTAATAATTTAAGAGAGTTGTAATATTACGAGAATAAAATGGAGATTTTAATTCCGTGTTGATGTAAACAGGTAACAGCAGTCTGTCTTTTATGTGTCAGATGAATGATAATGACCTAAAGTTACGACTTTATTCTTAATGGATTACAACATTTTATCTTGTAATATTTTGACTTAATTTTGGTTCTAATCACAGTCCTTAGTCTGTCGTACTTTCAAGTGCTCATGAATGAATTATTGTCTTTTGTTCAAGTATGAAGAATCTGTTAAACCTGAAAGATAAAAATATATGTTGTTTCTACCTCAGTGTCCTAATGTGACTGCAGCTAAAAGTTTAGAGGAGCTGCTCAACATGACTGTAGATTAAAGATTAATGTTGCAGAAAATAACATAAAATATCACATTTCTTGACTTTAAAAGTTGAAAAACAACTGAAAAGTATTCTGTATGGAAAACGTGTTTGTCTGTTTTCTGTTATCTACCGATATAATCACTGTCTCCAATGGGCAGGGTGGGGCACAGCTTGAGGGCCAGGTCCTCTGGAGGCTCGGTGGGTGGAGGCTCATAATCATTGGCACAGTCCTGGTCATCGTTTGGGGACTCGTAATCTCCTCCGCTGCCCTCCTCATCACCACTGTACGGACTCTCGTAGTCATCATCAAATTCTTCATCATCCTGATGGAGCGAAGGACAGGCAGAGAAATGCAACTGAATCAAAATCTGGTACCAAAAGGAACACCTCTAATACACCCTTTTACTGTTAGTAAACAGTATGATAAAAAAGGATAAGCGGTTATAGTCTCGCCACCAGACAATCAGAGCTCTCCGCCTTCCGATAGTCTGGGAACACTCCTTTCTAAAGTGTGTTTAACACACCGACGAAAACGGCCGCCAACAAAGCAATGCCTCTTGCATTTTTGAAAAGGACACGCCCTCCCAGAAATGCGCGCTCCCCCTTTTCTCATCCGTAAGGAAACAAACACACAATAGAGCTTGAAAATGGATGCCGAGAGATTTAACTCCACAACATTGTGGAAATGAAGGACTTACAGCGACTTGAGCCATTTTGTACCGCTACACATGTTTCTAGTCGGACTATGTTTATGAGCACAAGAGTTCAGCGAGCCACCAAAGGACCGCCCTGCGGATTTACTATTGGTTCTGCAACGTAGGGAGTTTTTTTAAACTCTGAAATTGTATCCGCCCATCTAAACACAAAATCAGGGAGAAAGTCATCAGTCTTTAGTTAAGCAAAGTGTCTAAAGACTGACTTGTGAGTCTAAAGCGGTTATGGAAAAGAATGAATGGATAACTAACAAGTTGGCTTGTTTTCGACGGAGGATGATGATATCAGAGCACACGTAGGCTGTTTGTAAATTCGGAGCGCTGTCAGAATGTTCTGTTTGGTTATCCAGAGAACATCAGAGCACCAAGCAGAGTAAATGTGTGATTAAGTTAACCATTCGTCTTTTCATATAGAAATATAACGCGTGTGGGTGGGGCATTAGCACAAACTGCGAGCAGCAGCAGCAGCGATCCACCGTCCGACACCAGAACACCTTGAGGAGGAAAACGCAAGGTTCGGCGGGGATGGAGCACCTGCCGCAACAAGCAACATGCTGTCTACTGTCATTTTGACTTAACCAGTGGACTTCACTACAAGCTGATTGGCTGTTGAAACAGGTGATGTCCTTTAAAACCAGCCGCCGGCCATTTGACCAGCTAAGTTGCAGGTGTCACCATCAGCCAGTGTGAGTTGAGCTCAGACTAGTCAGTTCACACTGCTGCTACTTTTGAGACTTGAAAGTCTCTTTAGCTTTTGTAACCACAAACCTTATTTATCAAACCAAAACCCACTTACTTCAAGGTGAGGGAACAGGAAGTGCTAACATGCTAACTCATTTCCAGGTTTTAAGACTCATTCCTGTACCACTCTATATTTAAGCAGTTTCTGGTGCACCTATATATATTTGGGGAGTAGTAAATAACAGTATCGTCTGCATACAGTGTGATTCTACATTGTGTCAACTTAATCTCAGATTGAGCTCATTTCTGCATTCCTGAGGTACTCTATTACAGCTGCTGTGGAAATTTTATACCACTGAAATAAAATATTGAAACAAAAACTGATACCATTAGACAACTTATTCTATTGAATTGTTTGTAACTTGTGAATAAAAATGATTTGATTACTTTCCTAATTTAAAAAACAAGATGATGAACCATCAGACTTACAAACTCGTCTTCACCCCAGCCCTGAACATCAGCAGCCACATCTGCAGAGGAGAAAGCAGCATACAGCTGAATATACTAATATCTTCACATTCATATACATTTCAACTTAAATTAAACTTTATTGATCCCCAGAGGAGAATTTCAGGACAGAAATAAGTACAGATACATAAAAAGCAACAACAACTGAGTAATAAAAAAACAAATAATCAGACATTTATAAAATTAGGTAAGAATATAACATTGAAAATAAACAAAATACCAGTACTCAGCATGAGAAATTGATTGATATATCAATGAAAGTAAAGTTCCTACCTGGTTCATGATATTTGGGCGTTGGTCTGTGACGGGAAGAAAGAGAATTGTATTATTGTTATTATTATTAAATTGGCAAAAGTTCACCTAATACTTACAAGTATTTTATTTTAAACCCTTTACTTGTGTTCCTATAATATCTAAGTCTTGACATACATGGTACAGTTTAGTAACTGCTTAAAGGGATGGCTCTAATTTTTGTATTGGGGTTGTATGGGGTATTTATCAGTTGCCAGTATATTACATACAGTACATGTCAGTCCGCACACCCCCAGTTTAGAGAAGCAGGCTGAAGACACCTAAAAAAGTCCCACCTAAAAAAATTAATATCAGCTTAAGAGTACATTATATAAAGAGTATTTTCAGTCCTTTATATTGCCGTCAGACTGCCTGTTTCAATTGGGAAGCCATAAATGACTTCAGTTCCCCATCTGTGCTCTCGTCAAAGCCACCAGACTCCACTGACAAAAACAGTGATTTTAGCTTGCTGCACAATCGATCGGCAACAGCGAGGATTTTGAATAGGCAGCAAGTAAGACTGAAGTTATTGAAAATAGGGAATAAAATGTTGAACGACTACATTTTTTTGTACAGAGTTGTATCAATGCTAATAGTTCAGTTTGCTTCCTAAATGCCTATGTGAACTGTAACGTTGCTAGCCGGTGGTGCAGCCAGTCAGACAGCTAGCACTAGCTACTGTAGCTAGCTATTAGCTGATAGGTCTCGTAACGTTTGCTGAGGCAGAGATAAGGTGCTGTCATGTTGTCATAACAGTTGCCTTTAGCTAGTAATAAATCTGTTTTGGTATTTAACGTTAGAAATAACTTGCAAACTCCTAGGTAAGGTTTTAGCAATGACTAGGTTCACTCGCCCACTGAATTGCGTCTGGTAGACATCTGGTTTGTTTATGCAATTCAATTGATGTCTGTGACTGCAGAATAACTAGTCCAACGTAATTATGTTCATATTACATAGGCTACACAGAATAGGCTGTAGGCTACACGGAAAAGAGTGTTTCTGTCTGCAAGTAGTTTGATATTGTCAATCATTTCCCTTTTATGATAGGTGGTGAGTGGAGGGTAAAAAATGGACATTCAACATTTTTTTGCCAAAGTAGCAGAAAGGAAACATCAGGAGAGACAGGGGTCTGGGGGTGAGATTAGAGTCTGACTCATATATGAGTCTGACTATATCATCTGTAGGCCAAATGCATCAGTTCAGGAAGCTGATTAAAGAAACAGATCATCTGAGCAGTAGCTCAAAACAGTATGCACGCAACTTAGTGCTGAAATTCTTTTTACTTTTGTCCATGACGATGACAAGCTAAAAATAGATATTGATAATAAAAACTGAGATGAAATCTATGTTTCATTTTTGTTAATGAGATGTGACTAAAACGTTCTTGACTATCGGACATTGAAATCAGAAAGCGGTCGTGCTTGTAATTATCTTCAGATGCAGCATGAGTGACAGGTCTGGTAAACCCCAGAAAATAGTCTGCACCGGGATGGTTTAGTAGCCAGCAGAAACAGTCAGAGAGGAGCAATGTCAGCCGTTGGTGCAAGTTGTGAGCTGTAATTCAGCAGTAAATAATCAGCCATGTGTGTCTGACTGTGGATGGTGGAGCAGCTGAATGGATGCACTCATCCATGTAAAAACAAGATGACAGCCATCTCTGCCAAGTCAGTCTGCAGCCAATCCCGACACAAAAGTGGACAAGGTCCAAAATCTGATAACATTTTTCGTTGAAAAATGTTTATTTATGATTAATAATGTTTAAAGTTTGATATGGCAAAAAATTCGACACATTTTATCAACAGTAACAAGTTAATTAGAAAGTACTGTCTGAGGACATTGGGACTTTATTATTGTCTTGTTTGAGGACATTGGGACTTAAAGGCGCTGTATGTAAGAATGTGGCCAAAACGGTTACTGCACTCAAATTCAAAATGCTGCCGCGAGTCGTGTCCGCCCCCCCTCCCCTACAGATTCGAGGTTGCTGGACAGCGGCACGCTGGAGACTGATTTGTTTGCCCACGGGCGGCTGCCATGGCAGGGCTGTGTCACTGCATCCTTGATCTTCAGTTTTCCAGCGGACCATTCGAGCAAGTCCAGCTTCTCTGCTGCTAACGCTGCTGCCGGGATACAGCTGAGGAGCCGGCTGCTAATGCTATGTACTGGGACACTGCTAATGCTGCTTGCTGGGCTGCTGTAGCTCAGTCGTAACTGTAACTGATGCTGAGACTCTACTGACTGCATGACTGGTAGACAGCTATTGTTGTTGGTGAGATCAGTATATTATATGAACATTATTCCTTAGTCTCTGTGACATATTAGGAGGATTTTACGACTATTTGCTTTAGATTTCTTACATATAGCTCCTTTAATTATCATTTACAACGTTTAATTTTTTATACTTATCAGCTCCTGCTGATCCCAAATAGCTAAGAGTTTAAAAAAAAAAAATGCATACCAAACTTAAGATCAGGTCTCAGGAGAATATTAAAGCTATTTTTTTACAGCTGGAAACTACTTGACATTAAAGTGAAGCAGTGAAAATATTCTTAATATAGCGTACACTGAAACTGATATTCATGTTTTTAGGTGAGACTTTTTTTCTGGTTTCTAAAACACATTTTGTCGCTGACCCCTCCACAGCAGCAGGTTGTTTAGTTTCCATGTCAGACTCCGGCTGCTTCTCCAAACTGAGGATGTGCTGCCCACATTTACTGTATGTAATAAACTGTCTCCTGATAAATACACATACAACCCCTCTTTAAAAAACTGAACTATCCCTTTGAATTACTACAGTCTATAAATTCATACTAGATTTACATTTTATTCTTTCCTTCTGTTCTAATTTAAATATTTGAATATTTCTTTCTACATGCTGTGTGTGTTTTTAGTGCGGAGGCTGCAGCTGTATTCAACGTGTGACAAAAAAGCTAAACCTTCAACTGAATGTATTCTGCAACAAATATTTTCTCTCAGAGTTTTACATGTTATTTCAAAGACTAAATAACGAAGTACACCGAAACACAAAGATCAGTATTCTATATTTCAGAGAAAGAGAAAAAAAATTATTAACATGTTCTTACTTTTTACCAAACAGGCCTCTCTTCTCCTCCTTCTTGCTGATTTCAGTGCTGATCTTAGAGATCATCCTGAGGAGACACAGACACATAAAGTTTATCCAAACTGTTCTTCATCAGTAATGATGTGATGAGCTGCTCCAGCCACTTTTCACTTTTGGATTTATCAGTTAAGTCAAACACTCTGCTGTTTATTCCTGTCTGTATTCGGAAGGTTTTTAGAGAGAAGTTTTAACTAAAGACTGATTTATAAAACATTTATTCCTAAAAAACACTGAGAAAATGTTTTTTTGTTTGTTTGTTTGTTTGTTTGTTTTTTCGTAGCTGTTGACAGTATTTTCTAAAAAACAGATCCAAATCCACTGTGTAAAAACATTTGACAAAGTAAAACAAGTATTTTGAACCTGGTTTTATCCACTGTTCAGATTTCTGTTCTGGAAATTCTGCCAAATCAGCGCATATTTAATAAGATAATGCTTCATTTGCATATTCAAACATAAAATTTAAGAAAACTTGTGATGTAAAAAAGAATTGTCTAAATGTAAAAAATGAACTGAGGAAGTTAAGTGGTGATATCTATCCAGCTTATTCCTGAGGGCACTACTATAGTTTAAATGTTCTAAACATCATAACACATCAGAAATGTTCTTGCTTACAGGACATTTTGTAACGCACATTTGACTCATTCAGACATTATATTTTTACATGTTAACACTATCCCCGTCATTGCCAAGATTATCTGTTATTTATGACAGAACGCTTCCCCGCCATTAGCAAGATATTCTAGCAATCCGTGTTTTTTTACTGTTATAGGTAGGGGACGCTGTTAAACATCTTGTGACATTGAAGAGCACTGCTGTGTCCAAAAACAAACAAAAAGGAAGATCCGGTGGAAACCAGAAGATGATGTTTACAGAAATGTAGTTGCTTGTAAACCCTCCCAAAATGACAGTGTCAACGGAAAAGTTTACGGTTGTATCAAGCGGTGGAGATGTTGATGGACTCAGACTCTGACACTTCCTGTTTTGATCAACATTCTGAATCTGATTTGGAGGAAGAAGCAAATGAGTTTGGTGGGACGAAACGGGATCTCCATGATGGTGACAGTGACACACGGACAAGACAACCACAGAGGAGACAAAGACAACAGAACACTGAATGTGACAACATGTTCCACTATACCTCAAAGAGAATGTTAGTTTCATTATTATTATTATTATATTACTGTTACTATTAATATTATCATCAATATTATTATTACTGCTATTATTATTGTTGTTTTTATTAGTATTGTTATCGGAACAATAATAATAATTACTTTTATTGTTATTTATACAGTTCAAATTGACGTGAGGAAATGAGAAAAAAAAACAACAAATGTAAATGTGAAATTTATTTTTAATTTAAAAATGCGTGTCTTTGAAAAAAATAAATTTTTCTCAGTTTTTTGTCCGAATTTTTTATTTATTTTTTTAAGTTTTTTTTTTATGAAAATACACAAATTCAAGTGTTTATAAAAAAGTAATGGAATAAAACAGAATAAAATGTTTTTGTGTATAAAAACAGAGGGTCTTTTTTTTAGTTTCATGTATATACTGATTACATATTCAAAGAACAAATTATTCTGTGGGTCGTGAAAGATCAGTGAATATGATCAAAAATGTTAAAAATGATGAAATATTAATAATAAATATGTATAATAAATAAAGATATACATATATATAATAAAAATATATAATACTACAATAAATACGTTTATTTGTGTGTTTATGGATTGAAACTTTGCTATGGTTTCTTCTGGTGTTTTAATTAAGAATTAGTGTTATTAGTGTTTGATATATCAGTCCCATCTCCACAGACCGACGTCCGCAGCTCCACGCAGACACCTGTGGGAGTGTTTCGGTAACAGTGACTCAGCAGCTGCTCTGTACTCACGGAGCGTGAAGTTTGGGGAATTTCTGGAGGTCGTTCTCACTCAGGTTCTACAAAACAAGAGAAGACAGTGTGAGGATGTGAGGACATTGTGAGGACGTTGAGGTCAACAGGACAAAACAGGACTTTTATCCTTATCAGGACATTTTAGTCTTATTGAGGACAAAAGCAGCTTAAATATGTCTCGGAGAAGATGAGGAGGCAAAGAGGACATTCTTCTTCTTCTTCCCTTACCTCCTCCTTTCCTCCCCTTCATCCTTTTGTCCTTCTCCACCTCATCCTTTCCTTATACCCTTCTCCACTTTCTCTTTATCTCCTTCTCCTCTTTCCTTCCTTTTATACCATCTTCTTGCTCCCTCCTTTCCTTTCTTACATCCTTCTGTCCTTCTCTATCTGCTCCTTCCCTTATATCTTTCTCCTCCTTCTCCTTACCTCGTCCTCCACCTCTTCCATTCCTTTTCTACCATCTCCTTACTTCATCCTTTCTTCCCCTACAGCCTTCTGTCCTTCTCCACCTCCTCCTTTCCTTATAACCTTCTCCACTTTCTTTTAAACTTTCTCCTCCACCTCTTGTCCCTATTTGACAATCCCTTTACCTTCTTTGTTTATTCCCTACATACCTCCCACATCCTTCTCCATCTCCTCCTTTCATTTTAACCTTTTCAACCTCTTCTTTACCTCCTCCTTGATATCTTTTCTACCATCTCCTTACCTCCTCATTACCTTCCCTACATCCTTCTGTCCTTCCTTACCTCCTCCTTTCCTTTTAACCTTCTCCACCTTGTCTTTACCTCCTCCACCATCTCTTTCCTTCCTTCTCTACCATCACCTTACTTCCTACTTTCCTTCCCTACATCCTTCTGTCCTCCTCTGACATATTCTTTCCCTCCTCACCCCCTCTTTCCTTCTTCCTTCCCTCCTCCTCTATGTCCTCCTCCCATCTTCTCTCACCCTCCCTTTTCAACATCTCCTTACCTCCTCCTTCCTCTCAAACTCTTGACTCCTCCACCCCCTCCTTTACCTCCTCTTGTCTTTCCTTGCCTCCATCTTATCACCTCCTCTCAGCTGACAGGACAATTTCATTAAAGGTTTGTAAATTTAAAGGAACTCACCACAAATCTGGAGCCGCTGATGGAGTGCTTCAGCACCACCTTATCACAGCCAGACAGACTCATCTGCAAACACACATCACAGACATCAGTGACGTAGTTCACACAGTGTCAGTGCAGGTGGAGGCAGCCGGAGCTGAACCCACAACCTCAGTGACATCATCTCAACAAGTCCTCCAACCCCAATGAGCACAGAGGGCATTTGTCTCTACGCTCTGATACAACCCACAGGAGTGTTTCCTCAGGTTGGCACCAGCACAGTTTAGGACAAGAATCATGTTTGCTGCAGAAACTTAAGTCAGTAACCGAAGTTTGATTTCCTCATATGTGTCCTGATGATGCAGGATGACAAACATCAAAACTGTCCAATCAGTGAGTTACCTGTCAGTCGGCAGAGCTTCATGTTTACTCCTCTTGGTTTGTTTGTCAGTGTGAACAGAAACTGAGAAAGCTGTGACAAAATTGCTCTTGATTGGTCAGAATTTCTATGTGTGAAAAATCCAGGAAATAAACCAAACGTTGAAGAAGAGTACACTTGCAAGATAAATGTGACACTTTCTAATGTCACAATGGAGGGGCAACTACGCAGGTTGATTTTAGCGCTGCTCATCGTGGACTATATTGCTGTCATTGTTCATTTCAGTCAAACCATACAGTTTGAAAACGAGGCGCGGCTCCAACTAGAAAACAATGTTTTGATGCATTGGATGTGCTGAATGTGCATATTAAGGCAGTACAGGAGGAGGTGCACATTAATAATCCTCCAGGACTGTAACATGCTCATTTTTAATCCAAACAATGTGTCATGTGACTGCAGTTGGTTCAGATCCAGGTCGGAACACGTTCTCACCACAAACCAACCGCACCAGAGTTCATTTGTAACCAAACTAAGACCACCTCTTCAAGAAGGTCTTGGTCGAGCTCAGTCTCACTCCGAAGTCGTTGAAATCTGGCACTTGGACAGTGACTTGCGGCGTCAGAAACCAATGAAAAAGGTGTCCTTTAACGTCAGCATGATACGTGGCTGGTTGTCGTTATAGTTTAATGGCGCCTGGCAGCGTCAGGTGGAAATTCGGTGGGACAAAGACATAAGTTACGGCGGTAAAAGTCCAACTGGGGCAGGCAGGAGGGGTGATGGATAGGTCCAACAAGCATTGACTTTCATTCGAGAGAGCGATGTTTGCGTCCTGTAAGATTATAAAGCCAAACCCTGTTCTTTTTGTCCTAAACCTAACCATATGCTTTTGTTGCTGAAGGAAAAAAATGTCAATTTGCGGTGATGCCGATGTAGTGCTTTTATTTTGAAAGAGACTGTATGTAAATGTTAAATTTCCTGTGAAAACAGAAGTGTATTTTGAAAACAGACAATGCATGTAACAGGCTGAAGTTGACACGGCGTCCTAGAACGTCAACAACCAACACACCCAGGGTACCTTGGACGTCATATGTGGACGTGGAAAGTCCACAACCAAATATCAGTATATGACAAGGTCAGAGTGAGAGTGTGTTGGTGGTGCGCCTTCTTGCAACCTACAATGCTTTCTGTGTGATCAAGGCCGTGGTCTGTATCAATATGATATTCTTGTGTCTGTTAACTGGGTGTAAACCAGTTTATACTGGAAGGTGACACAGCTAATAAGCTACAATAGTTTCCTTCATTTTGGATTTTCCAGCTCTCCGTCCACTCAGAGGTCAGCTCTGTCAGGACGGCTTGTTGCTGGTCAACAGTGTGAGTTTGTGAGTCAGAGTTGGATTTGATGTACAGACTCACACAGATGAATCAGCTGACTGCAGTGACTGCATCAAAATAAACTGATTTAAACACAAATTGTAATTTTACTGCAAGTTTCAAGTGTCACTGAAACAATGTCTGTGCACAGGAATATAAAGAGAGCATGGTCGGAGGTCTCACCCTCTTCAGGTAGTCTGCCAGCTGCTGTGGGCTCCACCCCGTCACCTCCGCCCTGGACGGCACTCGACCAGAGCTCATCCTGTGTCCTCAACGTAAAGTCAAACCAAAGACCGTTAACGAGAGGAGACCATCTGAGTGGATCACCTAAAGACAAGTCTTTTATTTCCCAGTCCTGCTGCTCTTCTTCAGTCAGAGGTTTACAGGCCTCACTCCCTCCTCTGCCGCTCTTTCCTGCGAAACGCAAAACCAAACTTTTCTTGATGATTCTCAGAAAATCAAATAACTGCCACAAAGTTTTACTTCCTCAAAAAAATTGACCTGCCGCTTTCTGTGTCTGCAAGGGTCTTTCCACGAGCAGAAACCAGAGAGAAGAAAGCAGAAAGCAGGCGGACATGTCACTGAGGAACCAAAATGGCTTCCTTCTTTCTCTCTCTCTCTCGCTCCCACTCTTTCTGTGTCTACGTCTCTCTATCTCTTTGCCTCTCTTTCCTCCTCCCCCTCCCTCCCTCCCTCCATCTCAGAGGAAGTGACTGTGCAGAGGGGGGGATGAAGGCAACATCCTCCTCCTCCCCCAGTCTGACCACAGAGCGGAACAGATGCTGCAGTTGCACCCACTCGATGCAGCTGAAAAGAAACATGACGACGACGCACTGTTTAAAAAAAACACCAGAAGAAGAAGGAAATGACAGACTCTGGATCAGTTTCATAGTTCAGTCTGAGCGTCTGCATCGTAACATCCTTTAAAGACTGAAACCATGGCGACATTTGACAGATGGTGGAAAGTAACTAAGTACTTGTACTTGAGTCATTCTTCGTCTGCTGCGCCACATTTATCTGACAGCTCCAGTAACTTTACTAATATAACATGACGAGTTTATAACCAGCTGCAAAAAAAAACACATTAAGTTTTCTCCTTATGTATGACACTTAAGGCTTAATTTCTCCTTAGCTGAGAGACTTACACAGTTGCATAGAATCTCTTAAAAGGTTTCCTTATTGAAGGACACACGTTAACTTATTTACTGACATCATTAGAGAACACAATGTCTGTTTCCATAGTTATGCGGATGACATGCAACTGTACATCTCAGCTGAACCAAACGATGCCGCAGCCATGAACTCCATCGCTACCTGTGTTTTGGGAACAAATAAATGGATGAGCAAAAATTTCTTAAAGTTAAATGAACATAAAACTGAAATGTTACATGAAAACTTACGTACTTAATGTTAAGTTATGTAGGTTAGGTAAGTAAAGTTAAGTTACACAGATTGGGTTTAGGAAAGTAAAGTTATGTACTTAACGTAAAGTTATGTACTTATTGTACAGGAACTAAGAAACAAGATCATATTTCTCCTGTTTTAGCTTCTCTGCACTGGCTCCCTGTAAAATCCAGAATTGAATTTAAAATCCTACTGTTAACTCATAAAGCTCTAAATGGTCAGGCTCTGTCATATCTTAGACAGCTCATAGTGCCATATTATCCCACCAGAACACTGCGCTCTGAGAATGTAGGGTTACTTGTGTTCCCTAAAGTCTCCAAAAGTAGATCAGAAGCCAGAGCCTTCAGCTATCAGGCTCCTCTCCTGTGGAATCATCTTCCTGTTGCGGTCCGGGAGGCAGACACCATCTCCACATTTAAGACTAGACTTATGACTTTCCTCTTTGACAAAGCTTATAGTTAGGGCCGGCTCAGGCTTGCCTTGTACCAGCCCCTAGTTAGGCTGACTTAGGCCTAGTCTGCCGGGGGACTTCCTATAATACACCAAGCACCTTCTCTCTCTCTCTCTCTCTCTCTCTCTCTCTCTCTCTCCCTTGCTAACACTCATGTCCTGTTACTGCATCTTGCTAACTCGGCCATTCTGGATGTCACTAACTCGGCTTCTTCTCCAGAGCCTTTGTGCTCCACTGTCTTGCAGGTTAACTTATATCACAGTGGTGCCTGGATGGTGTGACGTGTGTGGTTGTGCTGCTGCTGTGGTCCTGCCAGATGCCTCCTGCTGCTGTTATCATTAGTCATACTTCTACTGTTATTATACACATGATTATTGTCAAATATATATACTATAGACAGATATTAATATATACGTTCAACATATTGTACCACAATAGCCGTAATTAGAATTATAATATTATTACTTTCATTAATGTTGTTGTAAGCTACTGTTATTACCGTCTGTCCTGCATCTCTCTCTGTCTCTGTCTCTCTCTCTGTCTCTCTCTCTGTCTCATTGTGTCATATGGATTACTGTAAATTTATTATGTTGATCTGTTCTGTACGACATCTATTGCACGTCTGTCCGTCCTGGAAGGATTAGAAAGAGGGATCCCTCCTCAGTTGCTGTTCCTGAGGTTTCTACCATTTTTTCCTCCGTTAAAGGGGTTTTTCGGGAGTTTTTCCTGATCAGCTGTGAGGGTCCTAAGGACAGAGGGATGACGTATGCTGTAAAGCCCTGTGAGGCAAATTATGATTTGTGATATTGGGCTTTATAAATAAAATTGATTGAAATTGATTGATCATAAAGTTATGTACTTAACGTAAAGTTATGCACTAAGTGTAAAGTTACATAGGTTAGGTTTACGAAGAGAAACATGACCAGGTGTCATGATGTGATATGCTTAACGTAAAGTCACAAGCTTATTGCAAAGTTACATAGGTTAGATTGAAAACGTAAAGTTATGTAGCTTAAGTAAGAAAAGTAAAGTTACATAGATTGGGTTTAAGAAAGTAATGTACCAAACAAAGGTTGGAAACAAAGTTGCGAAGGCCAGGTAAGAATTGTAAAGTTACGTAGATTAGATTAGAAACGTAAAGTTATATAGGTTAGGTTAGAAACAGAAAGTTACATAGGTCAGGTTAGAAACGTAAAGTTACCCAGGTTAGGTTAGAAACATGAAGTTACCTAGGCTAGACGAGAAATGAAAAGTTACATAAGTTAGGTTAGAAATGTAAAAGTAGGTAGGTAAGGTATAGGAAACTGAAGTAACGTACTTTACGTAAAGTTATGTAGGTTAGCCTTTGAAAAGTAAGTTACATAGATTAGGGAAGAAAAGTAAAGTTACCTATGTACGGTTTCGGAAAAAAAAACATGGTTGGTTGTCCCCATGTTATCTACGTTAAATCAAGTACTGAAGGTAAAGTTACATAGGTTAGGTTAAAAACGTAAAGTTACGTAGGTTAGGTTAGAAACATGAAGTTACGTAGTACTTTTGGCAATAAATAAATGGATGAGCAATCATTTCTTAAAGTTAAATGAAGACAAAACTGAAATATCACATAAAAAGTTACGTACCTGCGTGTCGGCCCTAAAACAAAAAAAGAAATGCTGCTTAATAATCAGGTTAATTTAACTCCCTGATTCAAATCCGATGTGACGAGTCTCAGTGTGATCCTCGATTCAGATCTAAGCTTCAAGTCCCACATTAACAAGGTGATGAAAACATTTTTCCAACTCAGAAACATTGCTAAGGTATGAGCATGTCAAACTGAAAAAGATGAAGAGGAATTGGTTCATACTTTTATTTCAAGGTTACGCAACTACTGTAATGCACTTTTTACTGATAGACCTCAGCTGATTGAAAACTCTGCAGCTAGACTATGAACCAGAACCAAGAGGAAAGAACACATCAGGCCAGTCTGAGCTGCTCTGCGCTGACTTCCTGTTACATTTACGATTGATTTTAAGCTCCTCCTACTTGTATACAAAGCTCTAAATGGGCTGGGACCGAGCTACATCGCTAACTCCCTTGTTAACTATTTGTCTCCAAGAACACTGTGATCATCTGCTGCTGGTTTATTGGAAGAAGATCAGGGACGCAGCTTTTGTCAGTGACGCCCCAAAGCTATGGAACACACTACCTATATATATCAAAGAAGCTGCTCGCTAAATATTTTTAAAAGAAAGTTAAAGACATTTCTGATCACTTTAGACTTTAACTCGCTTTGCCTTTACTGACACAGGTCTGTTTTATATCCATTATGTCTATTTTCATGTGAAGCACTCAGAGCTTATACTGTCCTTATTGTAAAGCCCTTCTTCCTCTTTCTCTTATTATTATCATTGTTATTATTACTACATTGAAAGAGATTTTACAGCAGTACAAGTTTCCATAGAGATTGTTTGTTTGCTTGGACTCAGGCTTGTGGCGGCAGTTATTGTCTCACAAAGCTGGCTCATATTTAGATAGTGAAAAAAATGTCAGATGAGAAGAAGATAAGAAAACCATACTGGTCAGAGGAGGAAGAGATTAAACTTCTGGAAGAATACAATCATACAGAGAACAAACTACAAAATAAATTTGATCCCCAGAGAACAGAAAACGATTGTTGGAAGAAACAACAATTATTAATTCAATCAAATCTAGTGTAAAGTGTAAAATTAAAAGTGTATCCATTGGGTTCTCCTGGTCGCAGAACACTCTTCTCTGGCATGTTAGTTTTTTCATTTATCACCATAAACTCCATCATGTTGCAGTTAAGACAGAGTCAGAGGAATCGTAGGTATTTTTACCCTGCTTTAGTTGCTAAGGTCTTTCATTCAACGGTTTAAGGATTCCTTAAGTATAAAACAAGATAAGGAGAAAACCATAAATACTTAACTGTACATTTTAAGGAACCCTTAAGGAGAAGACTTAGAGTGTTTTGTGCAACCAATTTCATAATTAGTAAACCTTAACTAGGACTTTATGAAAAAAATCTTAACTTAAGTTGTTTTGTGCGACTGGCCCCTGATGGTTCATCATAATATCTGACTGTTGGTTGGACAAAACAAACACTGTGAAGGTGTCACTTTAGACTCAGGGTTATTGTGACATCATAACCTTGTTGTGAGCAGGAACCAATTTCTTTTCACGAAGTACACCTGTCAACCATATCACCGCGCAGAAGGAAGCGTGCATCTACTGCTAGCTCACCTAGCATCCCTGCGCTAGCTAACGTTGCAGCTTAGCCGAAGAGGATGCCATTAGTGTTTACATCTCCCACTGTCACGAGCACGAGCCTCTCATTCATGAGTATACGCTTCCTTCTGCACAGTGATTCAGTTAGTGAGTGTAATTTGGTAGAAAGAAAATAGTTCTGACATGAAGCAGGGTAATGTCCCCCACACTTCCCGTATCTGTGCCCTCCATCCTCTGCACTTTTTTACAGCCATTATAACTGTTCAATTTTTAACATGTGGTAATGTGTTTTTCTGAGCCGTCTTTAAATGCATCATGAGTAGGCAGACACAGCTCTCATGTTGTGATCAGAATCAATCGCACACAGACCAGAGGTGTTCTACTGGGCAGTGCCTCTATGTTAACTATGTTCAGCAAAGCAGCCAGCAAGAAGAAAAAATCCTTGCACAGTTTCTTCCAAACAAACCGTGTAAGTTGAGTAATGCTGTTGCATGTAGATAATAGATAAATGATGACTAATTAATAGATGCCAATATATCAAGTTAAGATAGTTAACAAGAACACTAATGTTATTGTTACCAATGTTAAATCGCTTGCTAGCTAATTTCATGTTAGGAATAAACCTACTCCTCCCTAATAAGAACTTGTGTTCACTAATGCTTTGCACATATTTTTTTAATCTTTATTGCCACAATATAAAGAGCAGCAATTATCAGCCCAAGGCTTCACAGGTAAGGAGAAATTATAACTGGCTAAGGAAATTTCTATAGGATAAGAGTGACTCTAAGATTAATTTTCACAGCTGTTTCAGAACTAATCTTATTTATACTCTAAAATGTTTTTGTCTGTATTGCAATAGCAATACTACTGCATTATTTGTGTTTTTAAAGGCAGCAGGTATAGGTCATGCCATTTTTCTTTATCTTGATTAATTTTGCACATCTGTGCTGTCATGTTTGATGATGTGTGCACGCAAAAAAATCAAAGCTACATTGCATCCCCCTTGTTGAAAATTAACAATTCAGTCAAGTAAAGCCATACATTTCACGTAAATTTTTGTAGGTTAGGTTAGAAACATAAGGTTACATACTATGAAAGATAAAGTTACGTAGACTGGATTTAGGAAAGTGAATTATACTTAACATAAAGTACAAAGTGTACTTTAAAGTTTTGCATGTCAGGTTTAGAAAAGTAAAGTTAGGTAGATTGGGTTGTGGAAAATGAAGTTTCATAGGTTAGGTTAAAAAATGTTAAGCTACTTAGGTAAGGTTTAGGAAAGTTAAGTCACGTACTTAATGTAAAGTTATGTAGGTTGGGTTAGAAATGTAATGTTACAAATGTTAGGTTTAGGAAAGTAAAGTTACGTACTTAACATAAAGTTACATAGGTTTGGCGTCATCACATTACATACTTAACATTAAAGACTAATGTAACATGACGACGTGACAAAGTACATTAAAATAACAAACTCCACTTGCGGGACATGAACATCAGTCTACTGGAGGAAAGTCCTGTATTTGTTTAACCCTTTCATCACCACAGCTTGTCTACTGCTTTTTATACTTCTTCTTTCTTTTCGCCCATCACCATGTTGCTCATGTGATTACATCCTTCGTGATCACATGAGTTATACACAAACTCTGGTGCATCACTTTTCTTACGTACACACAGTGAGAACAGCCTGTTGCATCATACTGGAGATATGGCAGACAGAAGAATAGAATACTTAACTGTCATTGCACAAATGTACAACAGTGGTACAAGATAAAACACATAAAAGACACATTTTGGCAGATATTTCCACAGAACAGCAACAAAGAGTCAATAAATGACACAGACTGACTCAGAGAGGTGCATTCTGGGAGTGCAGATGCAAAAATAAATCCCCACATGTCTAACCAGCGGTCAAAGCTGACAGTAACTGAGCCGCTGCAGTGTGAACATGCAAATTTCAAAAATGTGTGTTTGGCTTCCTCTGCGTCTAAAATAACTTCACATTCATCCTCTGATAAACCCTTAAATTAGTGAAGCAGAAGAAGAAGTTCACTGAGTTAGTGAAACATTCAGGTAATTTCCCTGCTTCTGGTGTTCAGAGTTAAAGTACTGGATCAGCAGGAGAGTCTGTTTTCACTTTGTGGACTTTAATCTTTGAATCTGAACACACAGTTGTTTCAGTAAATAAACCAGTCACCAGAATAAGCCTTTGTAGTCCTTTGAGCTAGGGATCGATCGATACATTTTTTCAGAGCAGATGCTGATACCAATTATTATGAAACAGAGAATAGCCGATATTTACAACTAATAGATGTCTGCTGTAAAAATCATAGTTGACACAGAATTGAAAAAAATAAACACTGACAAAGCATTACATTCAAATGCAATTAAGCATATATTCATTCTGAGAACTTTTCCAATCAAACGGTACAGAGTGCTGCCAGCAGCACTTTGAAAACAACTTTGACAAGTAAACAAATGAATGGAAAAATATAAAAATAATAATGAAATAAAATAAAATAAAGGAGAGCTCAATTAAAAGCCAGGCTAAAAGGGTAGGTCTTGTGTTTGCTTTTAAGAGCCTAGAATGGTCCGTGCAGGCAGTGAGAAGCACGACAGGGGCAAACAGTGCAGCTAAGGACAACAAACTGTATATCGGCATATCAGTGGAAAAAAAATCACTGATACCAATAACCCTAAATATTCATAATATCGGCCCCGGTGTAGTCATTTGAGTCTTCATTTTGTGTCTCTTTGAGGTTGTTTATGTCTTTTTGTTGGCGTTTTAGTCTTTTGTGGTCATTTTTTTATTCTTAAAAGTTGTTTTGTGTCTCCTTGCATGCTTTTTGTAGTCCTTTGAGCCTTTTTAACATAATTTTGTGTCTTTTTGGTCATTTTGTTCCACTTTGTAGTTACATTGTGTCTCTGTGCAATTCCTCACTAGTTCTCCCTCATTAAAGGCTGGTATGTAAAGGTGACCAGGCTTTTACCATCAAGGCCCTGAGGCTCTGGAATTCTCTGCCTGAGATCAGGCTGGACAGCACATTACCTGATTGTAAATTATTGCTTAAAATATCTTTTATATGAAAGCTTTTCTTCATTTTTTGTTTTTGTTTTTGTTTTGTCTTCCTGGTCAGTACTTGTACATTTGAGTAACATTTTGCCAGTGAAGTTCTCGGAGCTCCCTGACACTTTGGGCCACTGGGCATGTGCCCAGTTGGCCTGCTCTAAGTAAGGGCTGGAGTAAGTAAACTGGGTTTACTGAAGAAATGTCAGTTTTCACTGAACCTGCTCTGAATCAGACCTGAACTCTTCGGATGGACACCTTTACATATTTAAGACTTGGATTTATTTATTTTTTACTCTGTGCAGATTGATGATCTAATGATTCAATATCAGACTCACAAAAAGCACAGCTCAAACTTCTGTTGAAGGGATACTCTTTTTCTTTTCTTTATGCAGTTCTTTTGCATTTGGTGGAAAATGTGAGTGCTGACATGTTGTGTGCAGTTTGGAGCAGGTAGGTGTTTGGACGCCCTCTGGGCCATAGGTAATGATAATCCACTGCACCTGTTCAGGCCACCAGTTTCACCGCACTGTTCCGGTCCATGGAGAGCATGAAGCTGCAGGTCCAGAGCTCTGCAGCAGCAGAAAGAGCAGCTCCGTCCGGACCAGTGAGTGTTTAACTCTGACGTGTGTGAACTTGAAGTGTGTTCTGTTGTGACTTATTTTTGTCCTTACTGAGTGTGAGAGGGTGACTAAAGTATTTTTTAGTCTGGAACCTATGTTCATATGTTTTTATGTCAAGTTGATCAATGGGAGCAACAATTTTTAAAATTGGTCCAGTGTTGAGAGGAAACAGCTGCAGTGTTTCCACTCTGCTCACACCGTCAGTGTCCGTCCACTAACAGTATTTGTTTTTGTCACTGATAGGCTCAGATTGTTATTCTAAGTGTCCGACAACATTATGAAAGGATCCCTACAGAGATAGAGCTTTGTGTTAAAGAGTAAGATCCAGAAACAGCCCTGAAATCACCATCACCAAACCCACCAGACTCAATTTAAATAACCTCATTTTATCATCATAAAACAGACTTCATTCAAAGTCAACAGCACTAAAATTAAACTCACAAAAACCATCTTGGTTCGTCTTTCCACCGTTACAAACAGTCACCAACTCTGGTTTGGTTGAAATTAACCCTTAATTCACCCAGTTAGATGTGAAAACATGTTGCCTCTAAAATGACTGTTTATTTAAATGGAGTCTGGTGGGTTTGGTGATGGTGATTTCAGGGCTGTTTCTGGATCTTACTCTTTAACACAAAGCTCTATCTCTGTAGGGATCCTTTCATAATGTTGTCAGACACTTAGAATAACAATCTGAGCCTATCAGTGACAAAAACAAACACTTTTAGTGGGCCACTCAACACCTGGGGCACGTTTCCACCGCCAATTAACGCTCGTTCTCGTTTTATGAAAAGTATTCATAAATCATCGCTTAATGTTTCCATGTAGATTCATTTCTTTTCAACACTGACAGACCTGCAGTTCTGAGGAATTCCTCTGTGATGATTCATTCTGAGTTTTCCGTTTCACAAAGCCAGTTCAGTGTAACCCTGAGTCAGTCAGTAATCTTACTGGCTGGCTCCTCTTGATCTGATTGGTCAGAGGTTGGGGTGTTGACAGGCTGTGACCTGATACTCTGAACATAACCTACTCCCGAGCAGGTCAGCTTATCAGCATCAGTTGCCACAGTGATTTATCCTGTTAAGAAGAGAATCAGCTTCGTAGCACTGAAACCCAGAGTTAACCTTGAACTTACCTCGCTAACTCCAAATCCTGCTTCGTAGTACAGACCTCTGGTTACCTGACCTTCTGGTCTTAATCTGTGACTTTCTTTCTCCTAAAATGATGAGTTTGATCTCGTAATATATTGACTTTATTTTCATAGATTTACATCTTACTGCTAAAACGCAATACATTACTGTAACACATTACCTTTACAACGTGTTACTGAAGTTCTGATCATCTGACTGGATAAATGAGACTTGGATTATTCCGCACGAGTTGTGACAGTTTGTAAACAGATGTTTTGATATAGTTTTGCTGCTGTTAAACGTGGAGCCCAATCAGTAAATCAATATGTTCGGTTTTCTGTGGAGACATGTCAGAAAAACCAAAGTTTTCTTCATGAATTCAACGTAACACACAGAGTAACTGATATATACACGATTATTATGAGGCGATTTTGGTGATGCGTTCACTGACACTAACAGAGCTGATAAATCAGAGTAATCACTTAGAAACCAAAAAAAAACAGTGTGTTTATTAAAATCTGAATTTTCAGACAGACTCAACATGTTGATAATAATACTAATATAATAACGTCAAAAATCAACATTTAACAAGTTAAAATTTAAGCTGCTGATATTTGTAACTGTTCATAAATCATTTTCAGGTCCAGTGAAGACGTCAGAACAAATTCTTAATCACAAAATCAGATTTAACTTGAATTATATTTTTCAAGATGAGAATTTAAATCATATCAAAATTTAGATTTTAAGGTGTTAAATGTTTTTCAGAATGAAAATCTGCTTCCCGTGAAAACAAAATCTCATTTTATCTGCATGAACTTGAACGCCTCGCAGTCAGACGTCTTGTCGTTAAAGAAAACTTCCGCAGTTTTATTTTTGGTCCGCTCATCATCTCTCAGTTCTGATGTTTTCTGACACACAGATTATCCAAACGAACTTTTGGTGCTCACCGACAGGAAGCAGCTGAAGTAAACGCCATCAGAGCTGACAGTGATGGATCAAACTACCAAAATAAAAGCATGACAGCAGATAAAAAGAATAATTTTCAGGTTTTAAGTCTGAATCGGGACAGTGAGCGTGCAGCGGAACTTCCTGTCGTCACAGTCTGAAGCTCCAGCTGACTGGAAACCAGTTCCCCGTCCTGGTGCGTGGTGGCCATCCTCGCCGTGCAGCTGCGGAGCATCAGTGACTCTTCTTGGACGAGCCGAAGCCGGAGAAACCCATCACAGCCGCCATCTCATCGTCCTCCTCAAAGTCCACGTCCTCCTCAGCCCGCCGCTTCCTCTCCTTCTGCTTCTCCTTCTTGTAGGCCTTCGCCTTCTCCTCCTGACAACACAGAGCACGCCAGACGTTACGTATGCACCAGAAAATACAACCAACAGAGGGCGTGTCCCCACACCTCCTCCTCCTCCTCCAACTCACCTCCTCCCGCAGCTCCTTCATGCGCTCCTCAAAGTCGTACTCCTTCTGCTTCTCCTCCATCTTCTTCTTGTTCACCTCAAAACGTTTCTTCACCTGATCCAGAGACGAGCGCTCGACTCGCATCGACATCCCCAAGTTCCTCTGGTCTGTTTGCACACACCGTTACACACACACAGAGTTACACACAGTAACACACGTACAGACAGATGACTCGTCGTCTTGTCATCAATGTGAACTCACGTTTTTTGCCATTAATGTGATCCAGGAAGTTGATGGAGTCTTTGACAACACAGTCACAGACGTTACAGTAATAACTGAGAGAAAGAAGAAGAAGAAGAAGAAGAAGAAGACAGCCAATCAGAGCAAGGCGACAGACTGAGCCGTTCAGGTTCATTATGGTTACAGTAAAGTCAATTCTAGAAGCTTTAAACTCGTCTTCACTCTGCAGGCAAACGCCAAACACACACCAAGAAGCTACGACGTGCAGCTCGCCACAACAGTTAATATTCTGCGGTGAGGAGGCGTGTTCATGCGTTGCAGGTGCGAAAAAATTCTTTTGACCTTTTACACAGAGATGGCGCTATAGAGTCGCAACTAAGTCTCTTCTTTATGCTGCCTTTGTATTTTTACACAGAACCAAACACGGGCAACGTGATGCTCCAGTGGTTTTAGACAACAAGCTGACACCACAGAATTAAAAGAGGCATGGCGCTTTATGAATAATAATAATGACATAACATGTCAATAACATAATTCCGATAATATTGGAGACAATATGTTAATATTTATGATGAACAAGATGGCGGTGCAGCTGCAGAATAAAACTCAGAGTTCAGGGTTACACTCAGTTTGTTAAACCTGCTTTCTGAAACAGGCCCCGACGGCTAGTTACACAGATAACGTGTCATCAAACCATCACACCCGTCCTGCCAGCTGTCGCTTTACACAGACGCCATTTCGGTCCCCCCTTGGGAAGGCAGTATAAAAGGGGCTTTTGCAATGTGGGTCAACATGTCGAAGGAGTTATAGGACTCTGTTTACTGATTGTCACAACTTAATGCTAAAAGTTAAACTCTCCCAAATTTTAGTCTGGCGGCAGCTCACCACAGACTCATACGGCCGCAGCCTTCCACAGACACTGTATGGCTGCACTTTGCCGCTGTTTGGTGTGTCTTTGCCGTAAAATATGAAAGAGTGAAATCAAATCTGTTTCTGGTGTCAGAAACTCTTCGTACCCGCCCATCTCAGCCTGAGGAGTGGTCTTTGTGATGACAATGGTCTTCCCCAGTTTGGACTCCAGGTCCACTTTGTAGTCTCTGTGACGCAGGAGGTCCCGCTTAACGGGCGGAGCCGTTTTCCCTGAAAGAGATGAGTAACGTGTCGGTTAAACTACAAAGTTATAATTAATAATTTCTCTTCACTGAGTCTAGTTTCTCAGATGTGAAGAGTCCGACTGAACAAACAGTTTGAAGAGGGTCACGACTAATGGCAGATATCAGAAATATATAAACAAACACCTGAGGAGGAAAACAGTAAACACAGAGACATGAAAACAAACAAACACTCGAGTATGAAAAAGAAAATGATGCAGCTAAAAGACATTATACACAGATTCTTCTTTAATAATTTCCTGAAAGTCTCAGAATCAGAAGTAGAAACTAAATTCACTGATCTGGGTTTTCTGATTTTAACCCATCTTCTCACCATCTCTCCTCTCTCTGTCTCTCTCCTCAGCCAGTCGTTTCTGAGCGAGGTTTTCATATTCGTCTTTGTCCCACTTCCTGCGGAAGTCGTTCTTACTGGACTGTAACAGAAGAAGAAGAAGAGAGTCAGAGAAGAAGATGAACCTGCACCCATGCAGAACAAGAAACAGATCATGTAAATGTTGCAGTATTTTATTTTGCTGTGTTTTAGGGGTGGGAACCACCAGAGGAACCACGATCCAAATATGGTGCGATGTGCTGAGTATTGCGCTAAAATATACTGTAACGTATCACTTTTTTTCAGCTGTAAATTACACCCCGAAGAAAAACTTCTGTTTTATCTAATAAGATTCATTTTTTTTAGTCTGTTCATCGCGCTTCAATCTTTTTTTGTAGCAGCAAACTGTATCTAGTGGACTGAAAAAGCAGTCGATTATTTTATTCTGGTTGGCTACCCAAAGTTTAATTTGTATTTGTAACAGTAATAATTTATATAATAAAAGAATTGATACTGGCACTGTGTGATGATACGATATTGCCGCACAAAATTATTACGATACTACGCTGTATCAGTTTTTTCCCCACCCCTACTATGTTAAGTTCTGTGTAAGGATGCACGAGATTGGATTTTCTGCTGATATCTGATATGTAACAACTTATTTGGCTGATATCTGATACTGATCTAGTGATCATCAAGTCTCTTCTGTAGTGGAGTTAACATCATATTATACATACATACTCTTATCATGACGGCCCACCAGCAGATGGAGTCATGAAATACTGTTCAGTGTTTGTAACATATATTCACTGTGCAAAATAAGAAAAACCACATTGGCCGATACCGATGACGTGCTGATATTATCTTGTATCCCTAGTTCTGTGTGTTTTCTCCACCTTTGTTTTATTTATGTTGATGTTTGTCCTCTATCTGTCCATTAGCTGATGTCCCCACAGGGCTGCATGACAGGAGAATAGTGAGTGCACCTGGATTTTGATTTTGTTGTCCAGTCCAGGAAAGAGTCAGTGACCCTTGATCGTGGATGATTGATTATAGATCACTGCATATTTATTATGTTGATGTACTATTCACACATTGCACGTATTGCACGTCTGTCCATCCTGAGAGAGGGATGTCTCCTCAGCTGTTCTTCCTGAGGTTTCTGCCATTCTTTTCTTTTTTTCTTTTTTTTTTTACCAGTTAAAGGTTTTTTGGGAAGTGTTTCTTTATCCGGGTGAGGGTCCAAGGACAGAGGGATGCTGTAAAACCCTCTAAGACAATTTGTGATTAGTGATATTTGGCTTTTTGAATAAAACTGTTGAACTGAATGATTACACCGTCCATACATGATGACATCTGTTTATGAAGACGACTTTTTTCAAACTAAAAGCATCAGTGACCATTCAGACACACATAAATATTCCTCTGACACATGTGATTGGCCCACATCAGCCTCCGCAGCAGCAGATAAAATCTACAAACACCATGTATTTCACTTAAAATGTGAGTTTGATGTGTTTGTGTTAATGATGCTGTTTTATTCTGAAAGGTCTCCCGCCGGAAGTCGTCTTGTTGTTGTTGCTAGCGGAGCGCATGCTAATATTTAGCAGTTACATAGATCACAGTAATGTATAAACACGTTAAACCAACACGTGACGTTTCATAAACATTAGTTTTTTTATTGAAAATGAAACCGGAAACGTTGCTTCTCTGTAATCAGGCTAGAAGGGCTAGCCACCGTTTAGCTGTTAGCGGTTAGCTTATAGCTGAGGCGCCGCTTCTACCGGGTTTTACACCATTTAAACGGACTCGGTGTGAAGCGTTACCGGCTCTGATAAACAGACAAACTCCGGCTGAAGTGAAGGTCACTGGATGTTCAAACAATTTTACATTTTTAACGCTGTAAAACAGATTAGATCAGGAACTCACCCCACTGCCAGACGCCATCTTGTTTATCCAGTAACAGAATACGTCATGTCGTAAAATCAGTGTTGGTCTATTAAGTCGCATCACAGCGCCGCCTGCTGGAGCAGAGACACACTAATTTTATATACATTAAATTAATCATATATTAATATATATTATATTGAGGGTATTTCAATATTGATTACGTTAACAATATTTTAATATTAATTGTATTCATGAGTCGATTTCACTGCTTATTAAAGCTGTTTTAGTTTATTTAATTTATTTTCCTTTATTATTTGACTACCAGTACTTTTATTTTGGAAAGTCACATAACTAATTTCTTTACAGTGTTATTTCTAAAGAGGACGACAAATGATTTAAGTATCAACAAATAAACAAATAAATAAATACAGGAATAAATCATCAATACCATACATGAATAAATAATGCATACATAAATGTATAAATAATTTAAAAAAAAATTAAAGTCTATTATTTACAGTCAATGTTCTTCTAAAGGACAGAACTCTTTGTGGTAAATAAAATATTTATCATAAAGTCTCAGGTCTCTATAAGAACTTAAAGATTTGACTAGTTTATGAAGTTTATTTTTCATTATTATTAGACTACCAGTACTTTTATTTTTGGATGCCAAATAACAAATTTCCTTTATAATGTTATTTAACTGTGGAGGACAATAATTGACTTAATTTTTAACATATACAGGAATAAAAAGTAACAAACAAACAAATAATAGCAATGTATAAATCAAAGAGTGAATTGAGCGAATGTTGAAATAATATGGAAATGGATAAATGCATGGAAAAATGAAATTGATAGTAAAAAAATATTTTAAATTTATTTCTCCATTTTCAACAACTGCATTTATTTAGTTCTGTATTTCTATATACACTTATTTCTGTATTTATATATTACTACATTTATTATTATTTCTTTTTATTTATTGATACTGAGGTCCCTTTTTAGTCTGCATAATTTTGTAGGCTGATATATTATTATTCCTTTATAATGTTACTTGTATAGAGGAAGAAAAATAACTTAAATATCAATGAATAACTACAACACTAAATAGACACGGGAATAGACTTAATATTGAAATAAATATGAAAATAAATCAATGCATGAATAAATGAATGAAAGTTGATAGTTAAACAGCACATAAATACATATCTTAAGATAAGATAAGATTGATCTTTATTGTCTCTCAAGAGAAATTCATCTTGGGCATACGGAGGAAAAAAAAAAAAAGTACCGGCGTCTCACATCAACACGCAGATTACAGTCACACTTGGCTCTTTACATAAACATAAAACACAAAAATTTATTTCTACATTTTGTACAACTGCATTTATTTTATTATTATTATTATTATTTATTTATTTTTAGATTTTCTAGTCTGATATAATTCCGTTATAATGTTATGGAGGATGAAAAATGACTGAAATATCAATAAATAACTAAAACACTAAAACAATACAGGAATATAATATAATAAAGGATACAGTGATATAATTCCTTTATGGTGGACAAAAATGACTTAGGTTTTAATTAATAACTAAAACACAGGAACAAATAAATAAAACTATAAATAAGTAAATGGAAAAATAAAAGAGTAAATATTCTATATAAATGTTGATATAAAGATGGAGAAAGATTCCCATTTAGTAGATTTGTTGAACTTGTACAGCTCTCTTTTAGGTTACAAGATTAATCTTGATAAAAGTGAAATATTACCATTGTTAGAATTCAAATATGACTATTCAACACAAATTTCCCTTCAAGTGGTCACCTAATGGGCTTAAATACAAGGGTATATCAGTGAGTAAGGATTTAAAGAATCTATATAGGCTTAACCTCTTGAATTTGTTACAGAGAGTAGAACAAGATCTGAATAAGTGGTTTAACCTTCCCTTTACTCTGTTAGGACGAATTAATATTATAAAAATGAATATTTTACCTAAATTTTTGTATGTGTTTCAATCTCTTCCAATTCATGTACCTTCTACATTTTTTTCTTGGATAATATGATTAAAAGATTTATTTGGCAAGGTAAATCTCCAAGAATCTCTTTAAACAAACTCACTTTAAGCTATGCAAATGGGGGGTTGAAACTCCCTAACTTTAGACTTTACTATTTTGCTGCACAATCTAGATTTTTGGCTCAACTGATGGAGCTCCCTCAATCTCATGGCTGAATATTGAAAATCTGGACATAAAAGAGACCATCCCATCTGATATTTTGTATAAACTGGATGAAAAGTCAGTTAGATCTATCACTAATAAAGCTATCATTGTGCACTCAGTCCAAACCTGGTTCAAAATACATAGAATGTTTGGGTGGGGCAGTTTTCTATCTCCTAAGACCCCTTTATGGGGAAATAGACTTATTCACATTTTTTATCAAAACAGAAACTTTGAACAATGGTCTAAAAGAGCTATCACACACTTGGAACATTGCTATACAGATGGAATTTTTATGTCCTTCCAGCAGTTGAAGGAGAAATACCAACTGTCTGATAAAGATTTTTTTTAAAATATCTACAGTTGAGGGATTTCATAAGGGTTAACCTTAAAGGACAGTGGAATTTACCCAAGATGTCACCTATAGAACTAATTTTCCACGACGGTCAACCAATGCTTAGAACCATCTCTAAGGTTTATGAAGCCCTGTTACCGTTTTTTACTAGTACCTGAATCAGAAAGATTTAGGCTTAGGTGGGAGAGGGACTTAGGCAAAGAAATTGATCCAGGATTGTGGAAAGATCTATGTAACAATGGTGTCACATGTACATTAAATTCAAGATATAGATTAATTCAGTTTAACTATTTACACCAGACTTATCTTATACCTTCTAAGCTATATAAGTTTAATTCCAATGTTTCACCCCTATGTTTCAGATGTGGTCAAGTGGAAGGCACCTTCTTTCACTCTACCTGGCAGTGTAGCAAATTACAGAGATTCTGGCAAGGGATTTGTGATGTTCTATCTGCAATTAATGGAGTCAATTTTTCAATGGACCCTGAGGTATGCCTCTTGGGAAACTTCGTACATTCTAATCTTAAATGCAGCTACTCCATCAAGCTTGCTGAAATTTTACTGACAATTGCCAAAAAATGTGTTGCAGTGAAATGGAAGTCAGATCTCCCGGTGCCAATTGCACTGTGGCTCTCAGAAGTAAATAGATGCAAAAGAAAAGATAACCTATTCTTTAAGAAACAGGATTAATGTATTTTATAAAATATGGCAACCTTTTATGAACTATGTAGAGAATCTCCCATCATACATGATTGAATGATTTGTTTGGATAGTCTATTTCCTCCACACAAGTATTGTATTAAGATGTTTTGTGGCTAAAGCTAATGTATCTCTCAACTTTATTTATTTTATTTTTTTCCTTCTTTCTTTTTCTCCGTTTCTGTCTGTTTTATACACACAGTAACTTAACTGTTTATTTAGTTTTGTCTTAGTTTATTTTATTTTATTGTCCAACTTATTTTTGTGACTTTAGTAATGTATGAGTGTTTGTTTGTTTATGTGATTTGTGTTATAATTGAAAAATCAAAATAAAATATTAAAAAAAAGATGGAGAAAGATAAATTCATAAATAAAGGAAAGTTGATAGTTGAATGGGACATTAATAAATATCTGAAATTTATTTCTATATTTTTGTAGCACTGCATTTACTTATCTATTGAATCATTTATTTGTATATATATTTATATTCTTTTTTTTTTTTTTTGATACTTAAGTCATTTTTTGTCCACCATAATTCAGATTGATATAAATATATAAATGCAGGAAATGTTGTAGTGGTATATAAATGTAACTTAAGGACTTTCAGTGACTTCACAGATATTAGATTATTATTTATCCTGAAAACACTCCATGCAGAGAGGTTTAAAATACAAGTACCTCAAAAAAAAAAAAAAAAAAAAAGATTTTTTTTTTTTCTTCTACAATGTAAATTGCAGAATCTGTCTTGAGAGATTACTAATGATAATGATAATAATAAATCAGGGTGGAAGGGGCCCCTCCTCCTACTTTGACTTTAAAAAGTGACACCTGTGGGCTGCTGACCTCCTTTTTTTAACTCTTCCATGATCGGGATACCAGACCGGAAGCTGCCCAGGTGAGTCTGCGCGGCGGCAGCACGCCCCGCCCCCCTCAGGTGCGGCTCATTAAAGAGGTGTGAAAGCGGAACAATGGCGTCTGTCCGTCTGAAACTCAAACTGCAATCATGTCAACCAGCAGAGTGGAAACAGCCGCTCACAGCCCGCTGCTCTCCTCCAGGTCTGTAACAACCAGCGGAAACACTTTGCTTACACAGGTTAGACTGAAACCACCACAAAGACACGATTTGTTCACACATGACCCGGGTCACCTGTCTCCGTATCTCAGAGGGTACTGTCTGCTGTGGATGTGGTGCACACTTCCTGTCAGGGCTCATTTGTTTTACTGATATTTTTAAGACTTGAGTTTAATTTAGTCTCTGAAATCTTTGTTTGTTGCAGCTGTTAAACTCCACAGAAGAAGAGCTCGCGTAATTATAGATATGTCGGTAAAATGTCATCCTCAAGCTCGTGCAGGTCGTTTTGTTCACATTAATTAATTAATAAATAATTGTTCACGTTAAGCTCCACGAGCAGCAGAGAGGCTGCGGATCTCTCTGATTGGTGGAGGCTGAACCTGCAGGCAACACTCAGGGCTGCAGGACTTCTGTCAACTGCACGTTTCTATGGTTTAAATAAAAAGTCTTATTTATAGTTAACATCTGTCCTAAATCTAACAAAGTATCAGGTCTGTGAGATCTTTGAAAAGATTTAAAAAGCATATTAAACTTATTTTTCTTTATTGTAAGGCTACTGGTACTTTTATTTTGAAAACCCAACAACTAATTCCTTCAAATTATTATGTCCATGGAGAACAAAAAATGACTTAAGTATCAATGAATTATTAGAGAAATAATTTTATAGAATACCAGTGGTGTTGTCATGGACACATCCTGCGTCCCTCAGGCATTGATGATGATAATGATGATGATGATGATGATGATGATAATAATAATAATAATAATAATAATAATAATAATAATAATAATAATAATACATTTTATTCAGAGCACTTTTCAAGGTACTCGAAGACGCTTTACACTGGTTAAAAACGATCACAAAATGGATGACAATAAAATACACACATCATTCACACATTAAAAGCTGTTTTGAAAATATGTGTTTTGAGTTGTGATTTGAACTGAGACAGGTCGGTGCAGTCTGAGTGTAATTAAAATCTGAAAGGACACAAACTCAATTAAATTCAGTTTTATTGTCCTCTATATACAGCAGCAAACAGTGTACAAAAAGCTGTTACTCATGAACAATGAGTAAGACATCACGAACAACAAATCTGTGTTGACGTCATAGAAATGGTGCATGGCGTCGCATGACTTTACTTATTGTGAAAATATTTGTCATTTTATAGAAACCACTGAGAGTGAAACTAGAGGTGATAATAATTTAATCTACTGTGATATGTTACAGTTGCGTATTGTAACTTCCTGGAAATAATTTGCAATGTGTATACAAAAGACAAAGATAAGTGATGCCACCAGAGAAGCATAAGAGTAAGTTATATTTCCATACTTATTTATGTATTATTTATTTATTGATTTGTTTATTTATTTCAATGTCAAAAGGATAACATACAATCATTCAGGTAAACAGCAGTACTTGGCTGACAGATCAAATGTAAGTGATACAATTTACATGAAGAACATAAAATGGGAGTAAGTTTTATTTTCTGCCATGGTAACGAAAAGTTATCACAGAGTGAATTTTGTCCCAAAGCTGCGGCTGTCTTTATCCCCTTCACCTTAATGCAGGAGCTTGGTTCAGCTGTGACCGAGTGGGAGACACCTCCACGGCTGACATCTCCAACACTCTGCAGCTCACACCAAAACTATCCACACTGACAAACAGCACAACAGGAGAGTGGAGAAATAATGTAGTTTTGATTTGGGGTGTACTTTTCCGTTTTAAGAGCTGCAGAATGTCTGTCTCCATCCACCTGGCTTCATGTTTAAGCCCTCTGATGTCGTTGTTTGTGTCCTCAGCTTGTGTTTCAGCCCGTGGTCGTGCGTCTGTGTGAAGGGCTGGTCAGCCGCCATGTGGAACGGCCTCCCCGACCCGCTGCTGACTGCTGCCAACTCCTCCAGATGCTCCGCCCCCGAGCCATGGCTCCTCCCCGGCTGCAGCTCCGTCTTCGACAGCCTGGTCAGGTGAGAAACCCACCAACCGGAGGTCATTTTACACAAACAGTCACGGACTTCTGCTCTGTCGGGTCGACAGGTAGTCTCGTAGTAAAACCACACTGCAGATACAGCGGCTGCAAAAGTTCAGGTACCTCTGGTCACAACTTTGTTTACTGTGAGTAGACGATGAGCTCATCTAAAAATGTTAAAGAATGTTTTTCATCTTCAACTTAATTTACTTCACTTTTGGAGAAGGATCAGTATTTTATTTTTGTTTTGTACAGTTTTAGAGTAGAAACAAAATGAAAGCAGCACCATGCAAAAGTTTGGGCACCTTGTCCTTGTCCCAACAATCAGCAGCCATGGGCTCCTCTAAACAGCTGCCTAGCACTCTGAAAAGTAAAAGACCTGATAAAGACTATAAGAAGATAGCAAAGTGTTTTCAGGGAGCTGTTTCCTCAGTTGGTCATGTCATTAAGTAAGGGCAGTTAACAGGAACTGTGGAGGTCAAGCTGAAAACTCTGTGAGAGAGCTGCTCGTAGGATTGTTAGAAAGGCAAATCAAAACCCCCGTTTGACTGCAAAAGACCTGCAGGAAGATTTCTCAGACTCAGGAGTGGTGGTGCACTGTGCAGTGACACCTGAAGAAATATGACCTTCATGGAGGAGTCATCAGAAGAAAACCTTTCCTGTGTCCTCACCACTAAATTCAGCATCACAAGTTTGCAAAGGAACATCTTATGCTTTTTGGAAACAAGTCCTGTGGACTGATGACAGTAAAATAGGACTTTCTGGACACAATGAGCAAAGATATGTTTGGAGAACAAACTGTTAAACACGGGGGTGGATGGATGATGCTTTGGGCTTGTGTTGCAGTCAGTGGCACAGGGAACATTTCACAGGTAGAGGGAAGAATGGATTCAGTTAAATTCCAGACATCACAGCATCTGTAAAAGCCCAATGTCAGTTGGGAGAGGCTCCACCCCGAACAGGATAAGCAGTTACAGAGAATGAATGAGTAAACAAAATTTTGACCAGCGGTGCCCCAACTTTTATAGCAGCTGTATGCTGTTACAAGTAAAACCCTGCATTTAATATCTGCGTTCAAGTACCATACTTAAAGTACCAAAGTAAAAGTCCTCCAGAATATGGTGTCAAATACATGAAGTGCAGTAAAAAGTACAATATTTACCTCTGAGTACTCGCAGAGGATGAAATATAAAATAGCAGAATAAGAACAAAATTGAGGTTCTGCTTGTACTTTCCTCGAGTAGTACAGTACAGTCACTGTTCATCTTATTTCACAAGATTCCATAAACTGCGTCACAGATTTGAACCAAAGTAAAATATTAATTTGTTCAATAATTTGTATCAAACTCTTCAGACTTTGATGAATATTCATGTAATAATCAGCTCTAATTGTGACTAAAATGTACTCATAACTCTGATCCTCACACTTACTGATTGTTGCTGTCCTCTTGACTCTTCCTCTTTATCATCTTCCTCCTCGCAGTAACACGTCTCCGACCCCGTCTCCTCCTGCTGCCAGCGGCCTGAGAGGACGAGAGCGAGCTGCCAGCAACAAACCTCGAAGGTGACGCGGTTTGACTTTGTTTTATTAAAGAACAGAAATAGAGCAGAATGCTTTTAAATGTCTGTAAAATTATAAATGAATGAATTGGAATTTATTTCAGTCTGCAAATAGAAATAAGAACATCAAGTATTAATCTACAAATTCATGTCAATAAAGTCACAGCTTCTCAGAAAATGGCAGATACTTAAATAGTACAGTGCAAAACATAATAAAGTAATTTCACATAACTGCGACACTTCTGCAGGCTGAAGCTACAGCTTACAGCCCCGTTTCCACCAAACCCTTTCAGTACAGTACCTTTGGAACCAACAGTAACCCTTCAGACATGGTACCTAGACCCTCGGTCTGTTTAGTGTTTCCACCACAGATAGTCCTCTTAAATGTGGGCGGGTTGTTGTCACTCACTGCTCCATCCAGCACTCACTGTGTTTCCTCATCAGCGGTGACACAGATGGAAGTCTGCACCTGGTTTATCGTCCACAGAACAAGGCTGCACGCAGACATTTTCTCTCCATGGGATATTTAAAAATAGCAGCTTTGTGCATTTAGTCCTTCTCAGGCAAGCTCAGGGCAAACAGCATCTGTTTAAAATAGATCCGGTTGGCAGGTACTCTAAACAGTCTCTCTTCCTGCAGGCCGTCCATCCTGGAGCGATGTATCCTCAAAGTGTCCACCAGCAGTGTCGCTGTGGGGACAGAAGATCTGGACAACAAGCGGTCAGTAAAGTCTGAACAGCTGCTCAATTTAGAAATAAAATCTAGACTCCTGCCCTGTGGTTGTATGACTCCGCACACCAGTCCAGTGTCTCTGACAGTCTCCATCCATGTCAGTGAAAACATAGATGCCTCACACACAGAAGATTGATATTTGTTTGATATTTGTAATATGAGCATCAGTGAGACCCAGTCAGAGGCACATAGGGTCTAATCCTGTTTGAAGATCAAATATAACACAGTTCATCCACAATACCAGATCGATATCTTTGTAGCTTCACACAAAGCCAAAAACAGTGAATGTAGCCTCCAGACTCAGAGCTACAGTTACAGCAGAGAGGAGATGTATTAGCATCCATTATGTTTTTGAGAGCAGGTGTCGTGTATGTGCAATGTACAATTCTGAACTGAGTAGATTTGGTTCGATTACAGATAGATATTTCCATAGCATGGATCCACGCTTCCTGCCGCTCCAGGTTGTCAATATTACGCCCAGGCTGGGTTAGTATCTTGGGAAGTTGAAGATGAGTTGGAATTTATGGCTCTGTAGAATACATTGATGCGTTTCTTCGATACCTGTGAAGACAACACCTTTTCTACATGTGAAAGGGAACTATTGATTTCATAATGAGGTATCTTAAGTAATGAAGTGTCTGATTTCTAAATATCTAAAAAAAAAAAACCTCACAGTTAAATAAGCTGTGTTGCTGCTGAAAGGACAATAAGATCTGGCTATTGAATATTATTTTTTGGGGCGCTTTAGCCTTTACTGTATAGGACAGACAAGCGTGAAGGGGGGGGGAGAGATGCAGCAAAGGGCCACAGGCTGGAGTCGAACCCGGGCCGCTGCGGCAACAGCCTTGTACATGGGGCGCCTGCTCTACCACTACAGATGGATCTTCAGGCCTTGTTTGGGTAAAATTTGAAGAAATGCCCTAAAAGCATTCTAGCGGTGTTGTGTTCATGAGAATGAGACAGACAGTCACTGTGACCTAGACCTATGACCCTGACCTGTGATCACCAAAAACTAGTAATTTCATCGTTGAGTCCAAGTGGACATTTGTGCCAAATTTAAAGAAATTTCCTTGAGGGTTTCTTGAGATCTCGTGTTCATATGGCTGGACGGTCAGACGGACAACCCAAAAACATAATGCCTCCGGCCGCGGCTGTCGCCATCACCGATGAATAAAAAAATTTTAAAAAAAAAACACCTAAATTAATTTCTCCACAGTGCTGCTACACACTTCAGATAACCTGTTTTCACTGAGTCTCTGTCCTCTGGTGTCCCCTTAGGCCCCCTCTTGGCCGCTGCTACCCCCGCCTCCCGGACCCGGCCAACACTGAGACCAACGCTGCAGTTCTAAAGCGGCGGCAGAAACAGATCCAGTATGGCAAAAACACCAGCGGCTACCAGAACTACTTGCAGCAAGTCCCCAAGTGAGTAAACAAACACACACACACACACACACACACACACACACACACACACACACACACACACACACACAGATACTGACTCAGTCTGAGTGAAAACACTCCTCCTCCTCTTTATCAGTCAGTGAAATGTGAAAACACAGACATGAAACACGATTTTAGATTCAGTGTGATTTTAAACTTCCCATAGACATCTTCATGTCTGATGTCCGTCCAGAATTAACGTCCATGGTTCACTCAGAAATCAGAGAAAACCGAGGCTGCAGAACCTCAAATCTTCATGTTTTTAAGTTTTCTTCAGTGTCTGTTATCCTGTGATGAATGTCTGTATGTCCATGAGTACACTGCGAACAGGAGCTGCTAATCAATCATCTGGCAAATATTTAATAAGAAAATTTGACATAATAAATATATAGGCTCAATTATTTGTTAAACTGCAGAACGAGTTTGTGTTTCTCAAAGTCAAGGATGCTGCACTGGCCAGGTGAGAATCCTTCCTAACATTCAGTGAACGCACATTGGCAGGTCCAGACAGTTTGTGGGGCTGGTAACGGAAAAGCGAGGCACCCCTCTCATAATTATTAATAAAAAAAATTAAGTTATATCCTCCTGAGACCCTGTGTCCTCATGAGGATGTCACATTTTGGGGTTTCTTGACCTTATACTTCATTCTACTTAACTCAGACCTGTTGTCCTTGTTCCTGGACACTTTTTTGTGCTGTCTAGTAGTGGTAAGAGCACAATACACTAATCCATGTAAAAATAGATGGCAGCCATCTCTGCCGAGTCAGTCTGCAGCCGATCCAGACACAAAAGTGGACATGGTCCAAAACCTGGTCACATGTTATGGTTGAAATGTGTTTATTTATAATTAATAATGTTTGTAGTTTGATACGGCAACAAGTTTGACCAATTTTAGCAAAAGTAACAAGCAAAGACGCTGTTAATTAGGAAATACTTGTTTGAAGACATTGGGGCTTTATTATCATCTGGTTTGAGGATATTGGGACAAAGTGTTTCTCAAAAGTCAAGGATCCTTCCTTGGGAGCAGAGGAAGTGGACACTTAGCGCTCCATCTCTGCTGTAAATGATTCATTTAAAAACGTACGTTTGATCTAAATCACGTTTTTCAAAAAAGCTCATTATTTGGCAGCGGACACATTGGAAAGTGTAAATTATGAGGTTTCTGTCAATATTGTTTTCATGCTTGTCTGATAAAACTCGTGGAGATATTAATCCAAATAAATTACATATTTATCTAAATCCTGTCGAGCTCTGCTGGCGCAGATTTCATTGAAGAGGCCCTGCCCTCACTTCCAGCAAATTGTGTGCAAAGCATTGTGGGGATTTTATACCCGCTGAGGATACACACATGCATCCTTGGAGTTTGTCTGAAAGAAGAACTCAGTCCTTGGAAAAATTTGGAAGGATCCTTGACATTGGAAGGATCCTTCTGTGGGGGCGATTATGTAGCATCCTTCAAATTTGGCTGTTTCAGGATCCTTCCATGACTTTGAGAAACACGAAATGACTCAGTGGTGTCTGCTCTTTAACCTCCAAACTCTCCTCCTCCTCCTCCTCCTCCTCCTCCTCCTCCTCCTCCTCCTCCTCCTCCTCCTCAGACATATGAGGGACGCCAAACTCCACCCGTCCACCCCCAACAAGTACAGGAAGTACAGCCGGCGCTCCTGGGACATGCAGGTGCGTCTGTGGAGGCGAGCGCTGCACCTTTGGGACCCTCCATCTGAGAGCCAGCCGGACGCCACCGACACACATGACCCAGTGGAGCAACTGTAGGTGGAGGAAACGTCTGAGCTGCAACCAATTATTATTCTGTTGATTTCTTTTTAAAATAAATCACGTACACTTTGAGGACTCCTCGTGGAGCTCCTTTGTGAATACGACTCCTGTTTTCTTTGTATTTTCAGGCAGAGCCAGCTGGCGAAGATGACCTCCGACCTGTGTGAGGACGGAGGAGACAAGCAGAGAGAGAAGGAGACTCCAGAAGCCTCTAAAGCCTCCTCTGTGTCTCCTCTTTCGGCTGTGATGTCGCTGGAGCTGCCTGGATCCTGGAACGTCCTGCTGTCACCGGTAATGACTCAGATAAAGTTTCATAAACATCTGAGCTGTTCAAAGAAACACTTGGTTTGTAGGTTATCTCTATAAAGAGCTCATCACAGCTGTGTTTCCTGTCAGGAGGCTGAGATGAACCTCAGGACTCTGCGCTCTCCTCCCGGCCTCAGTCAGCTGACCAACGACAACAACAACATGACTGACTGGCTCCGCCTTCTGCTGGAGGCTGACAACGACCAAGGTGAGGTCACAGGTGAGGTCACAGAGGAAGTATTCAGATCTTTTACTTGTGTAAAAGTAGTAAGGAGCCAGAGGAGCTGCTGAATGAGTTCCCTCTGAGCGGTAAGTCACTAAAAGAGTCTGAGAAGTCTGGGGCTGTTCATAAAACATTCAGGACGCCACAGTTTATTCCACACTACTAAAGCTGCTCCTCTTTTTGGAATCACCGCAGAGTCGGTAATTTCACTTTCAGCCATGCTTGTTGTTGTTGTGGGTAACAGTGTGATGATATGAGTTTTTCATATATCAAAAATTACACCGGTATTATCATGAACAAGATATGGCACACCTCTCACTGGCGCCAGTCATCCCTTGGTGGCTTTTTTGGCAGATTGAGCATGTTGAATCTGTGATGGTGGAGTCTGTGAGATAAATCACTGATTGTCAGTTCAGCTCAGTGCGTGTGAAAAGAAACAGAAGTGAGGAGAGTAAAGAGCTGAAGTCCACAGGGAGTGAGACTAAAACAAACTTGCAATATAAGTTCAGATTATGTTTTAGCTTGTTAGCAGAAACTTTTAGTTTTAGTTTAATGTTTGCCAGCACATGGTAAATGTCATTTGTTCTCTCAACATCCGGTTGTGTTGTTAATGTGCCAACTGGCTAACTAGTTTACGTTCTTATTAAGCTGGAAAATGTGTCATTAGGTATTTATTTTAAACGGCACATTAATGAAGCCACAAATTTTACAGCATTTTGTTGGAAGAGTGACTACATAAGTTCCTTGTTTTAGTTTGACCTCTCCACATCTTCATTATTGGACTCTGCCTTGATATAATCTGTTTGTTTTTGTGCTCTGGCAGATTTCGGCTCCGATGACCAGCAGGTTCCTGTGTTTTCCGACCAGCTCTTTTGGAACCCGTACTGAATGTCAGCAGATCTCCACTGACCTGAAACAAATGACGTTCAGCCATCTGTCAACATCATAAACTCCTCGATCATCATCAAGGAGACGTCGTTGGTCCTGAAGGTGTCAGAGTAAAGTTCGTGTGTTTCCAGTTTCCAGTATGTTTGACTTTTTAAGATGGTTGAAAATTTACTATAACGACAGCAGGGATGTGATTGGTCCTTGATCTACCCCCCCCCCCCCCCCCCCCCCCCCACGAGGAGGAACCACCCTCTGCTCCTGTAGGAGTGTTGAGGTTTCCCAGCTGCTCTTGAAAGCGTCCTCTGGTTGGACAGCTGGACACTTTGACCTGAGCATGGTACTGTAGTTTGCACGTTGTATATTTCTGTTGACCTGCGTCAGATGGAGCACTTCTCACCTGCATCATGTTTTAGTTTTAGGAATCCTGCACTGATGGAAAGCTGCTAATTTATTTTATTTGAAGTCACAAATTTATTTAACGAACCCATGTGGTGTCACTTTATGGCCTCTCTGCAGGCTGTTGTCTTTGGTCCACCATCACCGTCATGCTCTGCCGTCTGTCTGTCTGTCTGTCTGGATCAGGCTCCAGCTCCTCCTCTCTACCTCATGTTTTTTCTAAAAAACAGAAACCCTGATTGTTGGAGGGAAACAGCTGTCACTTTGTGTTGTCGGTTTTCTTTTACTTTTTTCTCAATTTGTCATTTTGTGCTGCTCGAATATCGAGAGCAAAGCTGAAAGATGTGATTAATAAAGATGTAAATAAAGTGTTATAAATTCACAGGCTGACCTGTTTTCTTCTATCGATGACCATAAAGCAACCACATAAAGATGCAAACTGACCAGAGGGATGCAAAATTACCACAGAGTGAGACAAAAAGACTCCAAACAGACATAAACATTAAAGATCATAATGATACTCAAATGATGCAAAACATTAATCAAAAGATGCAAAACAACCACAATGTGACGCAAAGCCCCAAACCCCCCAAAGAGAGATGCAAAAAAAGTTGCACAAAACAACCAAAATGAACCCATGAAGATGTGGAACAACCACAATTTGGTGCAAAACGACCCCATGAAGACTCATAACCTCAGACTGATATGATGCAAAATGATCAAAATGCGACATAAAATGAACCTATAAAGATGAAAAAATGCCCAAAATGAAGCAAAATGACCCCAAAGTAACGCAAGATGACCTCATAAAGACGCTCAATGACATAAAACACTTACAAAGAAGGCACGATAACCACAATGTGATGCAGAATGACTCAAAACGATGCAAACATTCAAAAAGTGGTACAAAGCAACGCTAAAGAACCCTAAATTAATGTAAAACATCCCAAAATTATGTAAAATATGCGATGCAAAACATCTTCAAAGTGATGTGAAACGACCCCAGAGAGACTCAAAACAACCAAAATGATGCAAAATAACCAAAATGCAACACAAGAGGACCACAACGCAACGCTAAAAAAACCCCTCACATTTATGCAAAACAACCAACAGCATGCAGAACAACCCCAAAGTTGCAAGGAACGACCAAAATGTTGTGATGTAAAATAACCAAATTGCAATGCAAAACAAGCCGACTGATACAAACATCAACAAAGTGATGCAAAACAACTAAAATGACACAAAGTGCAGCATAAAATCATAAAGGTGCAAAACAACCTCAAATATGATGCAAAACGACCAATATGTTTTGTAAAATGAATCATAAATTACCACTTTGTGATGCAAAACAACCACAATGTGACACATTAAGACCCCATAAAGACACAAAATGCCCAAAATGAAGAAAAATGTCCCCCAACAGACACAAAATTACCTCATGAATACGTAAAATGATGCAGGACATCCACAAAGTGACACAGACTGTCACTGTCGGGCTGCAACTAATGATTATTTTCATTATCCATGAAAGAAGCAAAGGTAAAAAAAAAAATGAATATAATAATTAGAAAATACTAAAACGAACAAATGGTTGCTGGTATTTTATTTATTTATTTTTTTTACATTTTAAAAGAAAACATCCCACAGCTGCTCATTTTGAAGGCATATTTTCTTTAAAATGGTAGAAATTACACCATTTATCACAGCCAGAAACTGTAAAAAAAAAAAAAAAATAGAGAAATTATTCTTGGATTTTTCAAATTTCCAACGGTCCTTGGACACATTAGGTGTGATGAACCTCTCACAGATAAAAAAAAAACAACAAAACCAAATCTGAGCTTAAAATAGTGATATTTCATTTCAAATCAAATTCATTTCAAGTCTTTCATATGATGACTAATTCATGGTGGAGGGAGGGTCACTCAGAGAGCTCAAGGAAAAATATTTGTAGCTTCAGGGAGGGTCACATCCTCTGATAATAAAGAACAGTCCCTTACCTCAGATGTGAACACAGAGCGTTTACTTGCAGCAGAGTATAAATACACTGTAGTATTTGTGTGTGTGTGTGTGTGTGTGTGTGTGTGTGTGTGTGTTGGCTGGTACTCTCTGCAGAGGGTGGAGGTGTCTCCTCCGTCCACACGGTGTGCTGCTGCAGCCTGGACCCCATCAGTGTGATGTGACGGTGAATCATCTGTTTCTGTGTGTTTGTCCTTTAACTGCTGCTCACACACTGTTTCACCTCCTCACAACATCTGGATCATGAAATAATAACAGTAGAGGACACTGACAGGCGGAACACACCGCAGATCTGCTGCTGTAAACAAGCTGCCGAGGAACTACAACTCCCATCATGCCTCAGCACCCCCCCCTCCCCCTCCCCCGCTCTCTGTTCTCACACCTGCTGAATTATATTTATTGACCTTATATTGGTATTTTTAATAAGCAGCAGATAGTTGTAGTGAGGAGGTGATGGAGATAAAATAAAGTGTGCCCGTGCGGCAGGTGGTGTTGCGGCCCGGGTGATGCGGTGTAGCACCGCCCCTCCTCCTCCTGCCTGGCACCGTAAATGTTATTTATGAATGCCTGCCGCTCACGGGCGTGTGCGCGCAGATTATTATGTTTTAATATTCACAAGACGCTGGACATTAATTACAGCCGATGTTTAGGATCGTGCGGGAGCGTGCGGTGTCCGCTGTGTGCGGTTAAATCCAGACTTTAATTCATTGTGGTGGTGCTGACAGCGGCAGCGGCGGCGGCAGGCGGAGGAGCGGTGCTCTTTAATAATACTGGGTCAATACACCGCCGCTGTCTGCCAGCCCATTACATCCACCGGAGCCGCCGCTTCACCCCGACGTCC